>NC_090444.1:650721859-651029464 GCF_031143425.1 Pleurodeles waltl | reverse complement strand
AAAGGGTCTTTGTGTGGCTTCATAAATATGGTTGAGAGACTTTTGCTGCCGGAGCCCCAAAAAATGAAATGGTGGGGCAAGCCTCTAATAAACATGCCCCGTTGTGTGCCAGTGTAGGGTGAGAGTTCTGGGACATGATGTATGGCTGAAATACTATGTATGACTGTCCTTTCACTGAGCCACAGTGCAGAGCTGACAGATGAAGTGCAGCATTGCACGGTGCCACTTACTCAAATACCTGGGCCCCTGTGTCATGTACACATAGTGGAATCAATGCACTCAAATGTGTAGAAGACGATATGCTGCATTGTCATGCACTCACTAATCTGTCAATGGCAATAGTGTTGATGGTCAGTATGTATCAATGTGTCCTTTCACTCTGTGTGGAAAGATAGAAAAACATCAACTGCATGGGGTAATGAACCATCTATTAAATCGTGTGTCAATACAGACAATCCAATTATGAGTACAAAGTCAACACCAGAGAAACGTCTAAGGTGAGTGTCCCCTCAATGGTGTACCAGCACTTGGTATCAGTCACAGGTCAACAAGCTCAGTGGAGTCTAAACAAGTACTGTGGAAATCAGCAAGTGTGTTACACATGGCAGTATACATGTATGTTGATCAAAGTATAATTAGCAACACATGAAGAAGTATGTGTAAATCCCATGTGTGCCATGCCATGTCGGTGTAGGGCCTATACAAGTGTAAATATCAATCCTGGTTGATATTGTGACATCAACATCACAACAGTTGGCAAACCATGGCTGTTGGCCCTACCCTCGTAGGTGGCTCACCCCCCAACACTCCCAAGACACCCCCACCCCCTCTCCATCCACACTTCCCCCCTTCCGATCCTCTCACCCCCCATACACGCACACACCCGCAGACATGCACCACGCATACACCCACTCCCTCACACTGGCATACACGCATACATCCAGTCATGCTCGCACACATTCGTAAACACATTCACACTGACATGCAGACACGCACTCACATTATCATTCTTACACGCATTCACACACATGCATACAGCCACGCAAACAACACTACACACACAGACACATTCACACATTCATGCACACAACCACACACACACACACAACACCTGTCATAAGCCCAACTTACCTTCTTCCAGGTGGTTTTCCGGCAGGGAATGGGAAGGGGTGCTGCTAATGCCAGCAGCACCCACCAGCAGAACACTGCCAGGCCATATCACAGGCCATGATACGGCTGGTGGCGTTCTACTGGTATGGTGGTGCTGGTGGTAGCAGCGCCACCTTACCACCATCTGCCACTATGATCACTACCGGATTTCCGCTCTTCTTGTGGCGGAAGTCTGGCAGTGGTCATAGTATAGCAGACGGATGGTAGCCACGGTGATGGTCTTTTGGTTGCCGTCACTGCAACAGCAGGCGGTTTTTACCGCCAATGACATACTTAGGGCCATAGTTACATAATTGCCCCTTACATCCTTCACACCTATTAACCTCCAATAAAGCCGTTTCTGAGCATGTAAAGGGTAGTGAAATTGCGATAAAACATGAGTTAACTCATCCAACATTATTCACGTCTGCTACGATTATGGGAGGAGCCAGACCTTGGATCAAGTTTTTAGCCATTTTTGGGGCAGCAACCCTAGATTCCTAGTAACAGAGTATCAAAAAGGCGTTTGATATTTAAGAGTTACAAGCTTAATTCAGTTACAAATTTGGCCAAGAAAAGTTTGTTACAGTCCTACAGCCAGATGACTGAGTACTGATTAGATGGTAAATGATCAAAACTTGACAGCAATATGCACATCATAATCCATGGTATACGCATCCTGACCCAAGTTCTCGAGGGGTACTATGCTCTTAGTTGTTAGTTGTCCAGTTGCCATAATCCCTAAGTTCTTAAAGGGGCAGTGAGAGAAGTAAAGATTTCCAAAAATTGGACCAGCCTAATATTTTATTGCTAGGATCAAGTGCTTCGATTAGGGTTTGTCTACATGTTCTAATCCCTAAGTTATTGAATTCTTTCTTAATGTTTTTCTTCTTAAATAGCCAAAGCTGGGCAAAAGCAGACCGTGTGCCCTAATGTTTCCACTGCAAGGTAGCTTAAGCGGCAGTCTTGATTGGCTCTTTGTGACTCATTCTTCCATTTAGGCATGAGGTCTAGCGTTCGCATCTTGCCCAGTCTCAGCCTTAGAAAGCTTAGTTGTTTAATTTTCAAAGAATAGGGTGCAGCCATCAATGGTGATTTGTTATGTGTGTTATATGACTTAAGAACTAACCAATCATGAGACCTTTTGGCCAGTTCCTCCCTATCTTCTAGACAGCAATGCAATTTACATGATTTATTCACAACTTTTTTAAATGCTGAACAAGACAGCATCTGGTCCCATAAATCAACCAGATCCAACTGGTTTAAGCTTCTTTCCAAATACTCTTTCTAAATACTATTGCCCCTTTCAAGGTTAATTTCCTCCCATAGTAAGTTGGCTAACGTCCCTTCTGGGGCATGCCACAATTTATGACAGCATTCGATAAATGCCACAGGTCAAGTTAAAGACTGCTTTATTAGAGAGAATTATAGTCTAACCTGGTCTGGTGATGCAAATGTAGGTAACTGGAAAACATGCTTATATGATTTCACCAAAAGTTTATCCAGCAGTGCTTCCTCCATCCCCCCATTATTTCAGTACCATAAGTGAGCGTTGGCAATAATTTTGCTCTCACTTACAGGCTTGTTCTGAAGCACGGCATGTGAGCAGAAGAAACAAGACCACAGATAGGAATATCTGAGACTCCCAAGGACAATTTTGAAATACTGATGGGAGTTCCCTGCACTCCCAGTACTTGGTTGTAATACATATTGGAGTCACTGACACTCCCAAGGCTAAGCTTGGAACATAGGTTGGAGTAAATAGCACCCCCAAGGTCACACATGGAACACAGGGTTCATTACAAGGTTTAATCAAATTTCAAAAGCTCTGAAGGACTTTCTCTTGGCACTACTGTTCATCAGAGGCACACAGAGATAAAATCTTGTCTGCTTTCCCAATTCTCAGTTCAAGGGCCAATGTAGCAAGAAGGCTCCGGAGCAGGAACTGACACGGTGCACTGGAGGAAATCTCAAAGAGGTACAGGAGACAAGTATATGTTCTTGGGGAAGCTGATACTCAGTCCTCCTCATGACATTAGAAGGAATAGTGCACACAGGATTTACAGGGGTATTTGAGTAGCTGTGCAGGAGGCGAAGACAAAGCTGGCGTTGAGGGAGCAGGACCCGTGGGAATCAATGGTTTTACTTTTAATGCTGAAGACCAGATTGCTGTATTGATCTGCCTGATTCCTCATGTGAGTAGGCTAGGTGAAGTATGTGCCACAGGGAGCGTAGGCCAACCAAGATCTGCAGGTTTTGGGTTGGTAGATATACCAAGTTCAGGGCCCAACAGATGTAACAGTTCATGTGTGGCACGTGGCAGCCTGAAAGCTTCACCAAGACTCTGGAAGGATAAACGTGTTGGTACCCTGGCTTCAACTTTCCAGGAAGGACAGTGCAAACCTTCATATTGAACCAATCATCCCGCAAACACATGTATTTGTGAAGCTAAAATTTACACAAAGGGACATGTAACCCAGACCCTAGTAGCAGTGGGTGCACGCTGTTCAGGAATCTAGGGGAAAGGAATCATGTGTAACAAACAGTCATGGAATTCCTAAGCCACATATGGCAGCACTGAGGTAATACAACGGTCTGAAGTGTACAGGAATCTGAGAGATGTTGAAAGCTTAGTCATATTTGTGGCTCATAATGCACCACAGAAGTAGCAAAACAAGATCCCTGAATGCTAGGCCCACTATACAGATGAGGGGATAATGACAATGACTTTAGTTTCTGTCTCACATATGAGGATCACTGTATAGTCTATATCAGGGGTCTCCAACCTTTTCTATAATAATAGGAGCTACTTATGTACAATGAAATTCATTGAGCTACTAATAGTATTAGTGCTTGTAATAGTGACCACATTAGACAAGATTACATACATCTGCATGGGTGATAAATACATAACAGCCATAGCTGCAATGCCTCTGGTACCACAGAAATAACTTCTATAAAATGTTATTACCCTAGTGCTACATGATATATCAGTCAAATTTCCAATTTAAATATATTTTGGAAATTCATAAATTTTTCTCCAAATATCAGCTTATGGGTTTTTAAAATAAGCACATCTTTGTCTGAAATATACAGTTTGAATTTTGGCATATGTAAATTCATTCAACCAAGCAAAAGCTTTTACTTTAGTATGATGGGCTGCAGACAGGTGAGCTACTTGGAGATAGCTGGAGAGCTACCAGTGGCTCAAAAGCTACTTGTTGGAGAAACCTGGTCTACATGATGTTCTGTGATTGGAATGAGAGGGGCACTTATTGCCAGTGGCCACGCAGTGCTGCACAGATAGTCTCCTTATGACACAGCTATGCATGCAAGCACATTGCAATATTTGCACGCTAATCAAAATATCATTTCAGAATGTTGCTTCTTGACCTGTGTTGGTGCTGAAATGGCCACCCAGGGCCAATGCAGGCACACGTGCACCATGAGGCAAGGATGCTACTGTTACATGTAGGAATGTATGTGACTGAAATGGTGCATCTGACTGATTACCTATATATGCTGTTAGCCCGAATGCCCCAATTATGTGTGTTGCAGTACCCAGGATATCAATCAAATAGAAGTAGATATAAGATGTCAAGGTCTAACTACATGTAACATCACTCCAGTGCAGGTAGTAGTAACTTATGCTTTATAGGTTTGCCTGGTGTCATTTGTCAGTAAATGTGCACACTACCAGCTGATGTGCACTGCTATGCAAAGGTCAAGGAACCCCTCTCTTGCGTAGATAATGCAATGCAGGGAAATGATCTAAATTGTTGCACTCCGGATTAATCTCACTTGTCTGGCCTACTGAAGCTGGACTTGTAATGCTCATTCCATTGTCAAACATTTTTTCATAAACATAATCCAAGGTGCATTGTGCATGTGCCACACATATTGTTTCAGACATAAAGCCCAGAGAGCTGATGTGTGTGCCATGAAATTCCATGGTGTAAGTCAGCTAGTTTATTGTGCTAATTGATTTCTGCTCAACAATCACAAGTGTCATATTGGCTTAACAACATACCAATAATATTGATCAAGTAAATTAGTTAGAAGGATGCCATATACAGTGTAGCCATGCTGAAACAGCCAGTCTTTGTGCATCCAGAAGGGTAGATTCCTTCCACAACCGAATCTAGGGCAGCAATGCAGACAAACTGTATGACTGTTGATATGTTGCTTTATATCATACACAACGGTGTATTTCATAGACATAGAAATGCAATATAATTAAGCAAAAAGATGCTTACTCGGCAGCTACCTCCATTTAGCCAAACATACTACAAGCCACAAAAGCAAGGAAATGTTTGTAAAGTCTCTAGAAATCACAACGTGTCTGTGTTCTTCACATACATATATTTTCAATCAGTATGTCTGCAGGACAAAGACAAAAAGGCACATATAGGTGCACTTTTCATACTGGCAATCCACTCATCAGAAGATGTCAAGTAGGTCATGTGAGACAAGAGGACAAGGAAAGTGTGCCCCAACCTGTGTTCCCCTGCCTCCTACATACTGTGAGTATCACAGACGATAGGCCAGTTCCCTTTGCGACCAATGTGTTGGTCATAAGCCGTGCATTGCCTCAATGCGTTGAAAAATGCTTTAGGGGCAACCAGTCGTTTGTCAATCACTCATTGGCAATTTCAGTACCAAATGCATTTGTGAAAAAAGGGCAGCATATGGGTAGGAAATTACGCATTGAGTGTGACAGGCTGCAAATTAGGAAGTGTGAAATTACTTTTGCTTTTGCTTAGTCTCTGTAAATCTGTGCTTAGTGGAGGAGGTTTGCTTGAGAGTGTCTGTGCGAGAGTTGTGTATATTGCTATTGTGAGTGTGTGCTTTGTCCAGATCTTGTCCCTGTCACTGTCCTATATTGTGTATTGTCATTGTGTTGTATTTTTGTGTCATTGTACTGTTTGGTGTTTGACTTTTTGAGCATTGTTTGTTAGGGTAGGTATAGTGTTTAGGGGTTTAGATTTTATTTAGGTTTTGTTTGAGGATTGTCTAGGGTTTGCAATATGTCTAGGAGGGCCACACCTGGGAGGGCTGATCTGGTAGATTGCCCACTACCTCCCATGGATGCCAGAGGCTGGTGGCATGGTGAGCTAGGGCTACCCTGCAAAAGACAATAAGACAGTTGGAAGCAGGTGTGCTGGCTCCAAGATAATGTAGTTGAAATGCCAAGAACTGCACATCAGTTGAAGCACCGATGGGCAGACATCATCGCCAGGGAGCCTGATGTCATCGACTTCCTGGGGCTGGAGATTGGTGGACCAGTTGGTATGTATGTCATGTCTGCCAATAGGCCCTCATTACAATAATGGCGGTAAATGCCGCCTACCACCGTAGCGACGGCCGTCAAAAGACCATCACCGCAGCTGCCATCTGTTCGCCATATTATGACCACAGACGGATTTCCGCCACAAGAAGGGCGGAAATCCAGCTGTGGCCATACTGGCGGATGGTGGTAAGGTGGCGCTGCTACCACCGGCAGCGCCACGTCAGTAGACCGCCGCCACCCGTATTATGAAAAATAATACGGCCTGGCGGTGTTCTGCTGGCGGGCGCTGCTGGCGGTAGCAGTGCCCCATCCCCTGCCGGAAGACCCCCTGAATGCAGGGAAGATGGGTTTCCGACAGGGGAGAAGAGTGGGGGTGTTGTTTGTGTGTGTGGGGGGGTGCATGTATGTGTGAGTGTATGCATGAATGCGAGTGTGTGTGTAGTGTTGTTTGCGTGCGTGTATACATGTGTGTGAGTGTGTGTATGCATGGACATGTGAATGCATGTCTGTGTGTCAGTGTGAATGTGTGTACGGATGTGTGCATGAAAGAATGGATGCATGCATGTATGTCTGTGTGAATAAGTGTGTGTCTGCGTGTGTGTGTGTGTATGGGGGAGGTTGAAAGGGGAGGGTGGATGAAGGAAGGGTGTGGGGGCATCTGGGGAGTGTTGGGGGGATGGGGTCTCCTATCAGTGACAGGGAAGCAATTCCCTGTCACTGATAGAGTCTACCCCCATGGTTTTCGTGGCGTTACCAATGCCAAAGAAACCATGGCTGTAGGCCAGGTCATGATAAAGTCGGCTGCTACCGCCATGGCGGTCAGAGTGATACAGTGGGGGGTTGGCTTCAGCCAACCCACCAATGTAATAATGGGGAGGCCACATTATCTCCGACCGCCATATTATCTCCGACCGCAGGGGTCATAATGCCCCCCATAGTGTTGTACCTTTATCTGAAATGTTAAAGTTAAACATGATTTGTACTTCATTTGGCTTTTCCAACAATATAGGGTTGTGCAACAGGTATATCAGTATAATAATATATGAGGAGATGATGTAAAGTAAGGTGCTCAACAATGTTGATTTGGGGTAGGCCAGCCCACCAAATAGGCTTGCTGTGCTGCCCAAAACCAAAGTTTAAGGGTAGGAACACACCATATTTATCAAAGATGGTGCATTCCTGTTCATTCACCAGGCGCTGCCTCTGTTTCAACATACTAGTGGCAACGCAGGCACCCTTACATCATTGCGTAGGGTGCTTGTGTTGTTGTAAGGATTCTTCTTGTGCAGGAATGTGCAACTGCCTGCACAAAATGAAATGCTGTGACCCTTTCTCCCCTATTTTTTTTCTGTAGTGGGATGCAGCACACATGCAAACATGAGAACACAAGGAGAAATCAGATAATGTCTCCTTCTGCTATCCCTGGGGAGCCATATAGTCTTTGCACATCCTCAAGTCTACATGTTTTATGATTCTGGTTAGGCATCATTATAAATCAGTGTTGGTTACGTTGAGCCCCCCACAAGGCCAATGAAAGACATCCCCTGAGTAAGGCTACGCTGCAATTTGTGCTACATTGCCATATTACATATCTATTAAGCCATACTAAGCCAAAAACGTGGTTTTGTGTCATCTCATAAATATATGAAGTATACATTTGGCCTGCTGGAGCATCTCAAAAAGTACGCTGGTGTGGTACAAGATGCTCATTACATTGCCCCTTAGATACTCTTAGGGTAAAGCATGTCACCTGTGTGTCATGGACTCTGCCATTATGCTGCCCAGCATTATTCACTCTGTCTCACCATGGACGCAGGCTTCTGGCATGTCATTATGGGTAACACTCAAGTCGAGCATACCACCTGCTCCGGGCTGCAAACGAAATAGATGCTTGCAATGAGGTGTAATTTCATATGTGTGTATATGCGGGTGTGCACTTAACCTCTTCTGTGCCTTGGACGAGATGATCTCGTCCAAGGCTACAGTTCCCCTGTGCCTTGGACGAGATCATCTCGTCCATGGCACAGGGGAACTTGGGGGCGCGCTAGCGCGCCCCCCGTGCACCCCCCTTCCCCCCCCAAGTCGGGGATGGAAGCGGAAGACCTTCCCCTTCCACCCCCGACCCCCCCCACACCCCCCTGTGACGTCAGCGCGCGCGCGCGCGCTGATGTGTCACAGGGGCCTTTTCCAGCGCGATTGAAAAAGAAATGCAAAAGCATTTCTTTTTCAATCACTTGGGAGGCCCGGAGGGGCTTCAAAGGGAAGGAAAAGTATTTCCTTCCCTTTGAAGTCCCTCCGAGGGTTTCAAAAGCCGGATTGCTTGCAATCCGGCTTTTGAAACCCCACTAGACACCAGGGATTTTTTTTTTTTCTTAGAAATTGACAAAAGGGAGCGACCCCTTGGGCAAGGGTCGCTCCCAGGGGGGGCATTTTTTTGAAAAGGCCTTTTCTGCCCCCCCTGGGGGCAGAAACCTCTAGGCACCAGGGACAATTTTTTTTTTTTTTTTTTTCATTTTTTTTTATTGAGGTGGGAAGCGACCCCTTAGGCAAGGGTCGTTCCCCTTGGGGGAAAATTATATTTTGGCCATTTCTGCCCCCCTTGGGGGCAGATTGGCCTATTTTGATGAGGCCAATCTGCCCCCAAGGGGGGTAGAAACCACTAGACACCAGGGATTTTTTTTTTTTTTTATTGTTATTGTTATTGACAAAAGGGAGCGACCCCTTGGGCAAGGGTCGCTCCCAGGGGGGCATATTTTCGGGAAGGCCTTTTCTGCCCCCCCTGGGGGCAGATCGGCCTACTATTAGGCCGATCTGCCCCCAGGGGGGGCAGAAACCTCTAGGCACCAGGGACCATTTTTTTTTTTTTTTGTTTCATTTTTTTTTTTTTGGTGGGGAGCGACCCCTTAGGCAAGGGTCGCTCCCAATGGGGGAAAATTATATTTTGCCCATTTCTGCCCCCCTTGGGGGCAGATTGGCCTATTTTGATGAGGCCAATCTGCCCCCAAGGGGGGTAGAAACCACTAGACACCAGGGAGTTTTTTCTTTGCGTGAATTTCACGCAAAGGGAGCGACCACTTAGGCAAGGGTCGCTCCCTGGGGGGGAGGGGAATTTATTTTAGGCCATTTCCGATCGGCCTATTATTAGGCCGATCTGCACCCAGGGGGGGAAGAAACCTCTAGGCGCCAGGGCAAATAGTTTTTTTGTGTTTTTTTTTTTTGTTCTTTTTTTTTTTTTAGAGATGGGGAGCGACCCATCAGGCAAGGGTCGCTCCCCTGGGGGGCAAATTGTATTTAGACCATTTCTGCCCCCCTGGGGGCAGATTGGCCGATTTTAGGTCAATCTGCCCCCAAGGGGGCAGAAACCACTAGGCACCGGGGATTTGTTTTTTGGCGCCAATGTCACGCAGGGGGAGCGACCCAGTAGGCAAGGGTCGCTCCCGGGGGGGGAAGGGGTGGGGGTTGGGGGGGCAAATTTATTTTAGGCCATTTCTGCCCCCCCGGGGGACAGATCGGCCTATTATTAGGCCGAACTGCCCCCGGGGGGGGGGCAGAACACTCTAGGCGCCAGGGCATTTTTTTTTTTGTGTTTATTTTTTTTTGTTGTTTCTTTTTTTAGAGATGGGGAGCGACCCATCAGGCAAGGGTCGCTCCCCTGGGGGGGCAAATTGTATTTAGACCATTTCTGCCCCCCTGGGGGCAGATTGGCCAATTTTAGGTCAATCTGCCCCCAAGGGGCAGAAACCACTAGGCACCGGGGATTTGTTTTTTGGCGCCAATGTCACGCAGGGGGAGCGACCCCGTAGGCAAGGGTCGCTCCTGGGGGGGGGGGGGGGGTTGTTGGGGCAAATTTATTTTAGGCCATTTCTGCCCCCCCGGGGGACAGATCGGCCTATTATTAGGCCGAACTGCCCCCCGGAGGGGGGGCAGAACACTCTAGGCGCCAGGGCAATTTTTTTTGTGTGTGTTTTTTTTTTTGTTGTTTCTTTTTTTAGAGATGGGGAGCGACCCATCAGGCAAGGGTTGCTCCCCTGGGGGGGCAAATTGTATTTAGACCATTTCTGCCCCCCTGGGGGCAGATTGGCCAATTTTAGGTCAATCTGCCCCCAAGGGGGCAGAAACCACTAGGCACCGGGGATTTGTTTTTTGGCGCCAATGTCACGCAGGGGGAGCGACCCCGTAGGCAAGGGTCGCTCCCGGGGGGGGGATGGGGGTTGGGGGGGCAAATTTATTTTAGGCCATTTCTGCCCCCCCCGGGGGACAGATCGGCCTATTATTAGGCCGAACTGCCCCCGGGGGGGGGGGGCAGAACACTCTAGGCACCAGGGCAATTTTTTTTTTGTGTTTTTTTTTTTTGTTGTTTCTTTTTTTAGAGATGGGGAGCGACCCATCAGGCAAGGGTCGCTCCCCTGGGGGGGGCAAATTGTATTTAGACCATTTCTGCCCCCCTGGGGGCAGATTGGCCAATTTTAGGTCAATCTGCCCCCAAGGGGGCAGAAACCACTAGGCACCGGGGATTTGTTTTTTGGCGCCAATGTCACGCAGGGGGAGCGACCCCGTAGGCAAGGGTCGCTCCGGGGGGGGGGTGGGGGTTGGGGGGGCAAATTTATTTTAGGCCATTTCTGCCCCCTCCGGGGGACAGATCGGCCTATTATTAGGCCGAACTGCCCCCGGGGGGGGGGGGGGGGGGCAGAACACTCTAGGCACCAGGGCAATTTTTTTTTTGTGTTTTTTTTTTTTTGTTGTTTCTTTTTTTAGAGATGGGGAGCGACCCATCAGGCAAGGGTCGCTCCCCTGGGGAGGGCAAATTGTATTTAGACCATTTCTGCCCCCCTGGGGGCAGATTGGCCAATTTTAGGTCAATCTGCCCCCAAGGGGGCAGAAACCACTAGGCACCGGGGATTTGTTTTTTGGCGCCAATGGCACGCAGGGGGAGCGACCCCGTAGGCAAGGGTCGCTCCCGGGGGGGGGGGTGGGTGTTGGGGGGGTAAATTTATTTTAGGCCATTTCTGCCCCCCCGGGGGGCAGATTGTCCTATTATTAGGCCGATCTGCCCCCGGGGGGGGGGGGGGGCAGAAACCTCTAGGCGCCAGGGGAATTTTTCTTTTTTTTCTTTTTTTTTTTTTTTTTTTAGAGATGGGGAGCGACCCATCAGGCAAAAGTCGCTCCCCTGGGGGACAAATTGTATTTAGGCCATTTCTGCCCCCCTTGGGGGCAGATTGGCTGAGTTTAGGTCAACCTGCCCCCAAGGGGGCAGAAACCACTAGGCACCGGGAATTTGTTTTTTGGTGCCAATGTCACGCAGGGGGAGCGACCCCGTAGGCAAGGGTTGCTCCCGGCGGGGGAGGGTGGGGGTTGGGGGGGCAAATTTATTTTAGGGCATTTCTGCCCCCCCCCCCCTGGGGCCGGCTGAGCTACAGGCCAAACACCACAGGTAGGCACCTTGCAAAAAACACCTCTGTTTTCTGTGAAAAAATATGTTGTGTCCACGTTGTGTTTTGGGCCATTTCCTTTTGTGGGCGCTAGGCCTACCCACAGAAGTGATGTACCATTTTTATCGAGAGACTTAGGGGAACGCTGGGTGGAAGGAAATTTGTGGCTCCTCTCAGATTCCAGAACTTTGTCACCGAAATGAGAGTAACATGTGTATTTTTAGCCAAATTTTGAGGTTTGCAAAGGATTCTGGGTAACATAACCTGGTCAGAGCCCCGCAAGTCACCCCATCTTGGATTCCCCTGGGTTTCTAGTTTTCAAAAATGCACTGGTTTGCTAGGTTTCCTCAGGTGTCGGCTGAGCTACAGGCCAAAATCCACAGGTAGGCACTGCTTTTTATAAAAAAATGTGATGTGTCCACGTTGTGTTTTGGGCCCTTTCCTTTCGTGGGCGCTAGTCCTACCCACACAAGTGAGGTATCATTTTTATCGGGAGACTTGGGGGAACGCTGGGTAGAAGGAAATTTGTGGCTCCTCTCAGATTCCAGAACTTTCTGCCACAGAAATGTGAGTAACATGTGCTTTTTTTGCCAAATTTTGAGGTTTGCAAAGGATTCTGGGTAACAGAACCTGGTCCGAGCCCCGCAAGTCACCCCTCCTTGGATTCCCCTAGGTCTCTAGTTTTCAGAAATGCACAGGTTTGGTAGGTTTCCCTAGGTGCCGTCTGAGCTAGAGGCCAAAATCTACAGGTAGGCACTTCGCAAAAAACACCTCTGTTTTTTTCCAAAATTTAGGATGTGTCCACGTTGCGCTTTGGGGTGTTTCCTGTCGCCGGCGCTAGGCCTACCCACGCAAGTGAGGTATCATTTTTATCGGGAGAATTGGGGGAACGCTGGGTGGAAGGAAATTTGTAGCTCCTCTCAGATTCCAGAACTTTCTGCCACAGAAATGTGAGGGACATGTGTATTTTTAGCCAAATTTTGAGGTTTGCAAAGGATTCTGGGTAACAGAACTTGGTCCGAGCCCCGCAAGTCACCCCTCCTTGGATTCCCCTAGGTCTCTAGTTTTCAGAAATGCACAGGTTTGGTAGGTTTCCCTAGGTGGCGGCTGAGCTAGAGGCCAAAATCTACAGGTAGGCACTTCGCAAAAAACACCTCTGTTTTTTTCCAAAATTTAGGATGTGTCCACGTTGCGCTTTGGGGTGTTTCCTGTCGCCGGCGCTAGGCCTACCCACGCAAGTGAGGTATCATTTTTATCGGGAGACTTGGGGGAACGCTGGGTGGAAGGAAATTTGTAGCTCCTCTCAGATTCCAGAACTTTCTGCCACAGAAATGTGAGGGACATGTGTATTTTTAGCCAAATTTTGAGGTTTGCAAAGGATTCTGGGTAACAGAACCTAGTCCGAGCCACACAAGTCACCCCTCCTTGGATTCCCCTAGGTCTCTAGTTTTCAGAAATGCACAGGTTTGGTAGGTTTCCCTAGGTGCCGGCTGAGCTAGAGGCCAAAATCTACAGGTAGTCACTTTGCTAAAAACAGCTCTGTTTTCTGTGATATGTCCACGTTGTGTTTTGGGGCATATCCTGTCGCGGGCGCTAGGCCTACCCACACAAGTGAGGTATCATTTTTATCGGGAGACGTGGGGGAACGCTGGGTGGAAGGAAATTTGTGGCTCCTCTCAGATTCCAGAACTTTCTGCCACAGAAATGTGAGGAACATGTGTTTTTTTAGCCAAATTTTGAGATTTGCAAAGGATTCTGGGTAACAGAACCTGGTCCGAGCCCCGCAAGTCACCCCTCCTTGGATTCCCCTAGGTCTCTAGTTTTCAGAAATGCACAGGTTTGGTAGGTTTCCCTAGGTGGCGGCTGAGCTAGAGGCCAAAATCTACAGGTAGTCACTTTGCTAAAAACAGCTCTGTTTTCTGTGATATGTCCACGTTGTGTTTTGGGGCATATCCTGTTGTGGGCGCTAGGCCTACCCACACAAGTGAGGTATCATTTTTATCGGGAGACGTGGGGGAACGCTGGGTGGAAGGAAATTTGTGGCTCCTCTCAGATTCCAGAACTTTCTGCCACAGAAATGTGAGGAACATGTGTTTTCTTAGCCAAATTTTGAGGTTTGCAAAGGATTCTGGGTAACAGAACCTGGTCCGAGCCCCGCAAGTCACCCCTCCTTGGATTCCCCTAGGTCTCTAGTTTTCAGAAATGCACAGGTTTGGTAGGTTTCCCTAGGTGGCGGCTGAGCTAGAGGCCAAAATCTACAGGTAGTCACTTTGCTAAAAACAGCTCTGTTTTCTGTGATATGTCCACGTTGTGTTTTGGGGCATATCCTGTCGCGGGCGCTAGGCCTACCCACACAAGTGAGGTATCATTTTTATCGGGAGACATGGGGGAACGCTGGGTGGAAGGAAATTTGTGGCTCCTCTCAGATTCCAGAACTTTCTGCCACAGAAATGTGAGGAACATGTGTTTTTTTAGCCAAATTTTGAGGTTTGCAAAGGATTCTGGGTAACAGAACCTGGTCCGAGCCACACAAGTCACCCCTCCTTGGATTCCCCTAGGTCTCTAGTTTTCAGAAATGCACAGGTTTGGTAGGTTTCCCTAGGTGGCGGCTGAGCTAGAGGCCAAAATCTACAGGTAGTCACTTTGCTAAAAACAGCTCTGTTTTCTGTGATATGTCCACGTTGTGTTTTGGGGCATATCCTGTCGCGGGCGCTAGGCCTACCCACACAAGTGAGGTATCATTTTTAGCGGGAGACGTGGGGGAACACTGGGTGGAAGGAAATTTGTGGCTCCTCTCAGATTCCAGAACTTTCTGCCACAGAAATGTGAGGAACATGTGTTTTTTTAGCCAAATTTTGAGGTTTGCAAAGGATTCTGGGTAACAGAACCTGGTCCGAGCCCCGCAAGTCACCCCTCCTTGGATTCCCCTAGGTCTCTAGTTTTCAGAAATGCACAGGTTTGGTAGGTTTCACTAGGTGGCGGCTGAGCTAGAGGCCAAAATCTACAGGTAGTCACTTTGCTAAAAACAGCTCTGTTTTCTGTGATGTGTCCACGTTGTGTTTTGGGGCATATCCTGTCGCGGGTGCTAGGCCTACCCACACAAGTGAGGTACCATTTTTATCGGGAGACTTGGGGGAACATAGATTAGCAAAACAAGTACTATTGCCCCTTGTCTTTCTCTACATTTTTTCCTTCCAAATATAGGAGTGTGTGTAAAAAAGACATCTATTTGAGAAATTCCCTGTAATTCACGTGCTACTATGGTCACCCCGGAATTCAGAGATGTGCAAATAACCACTGCTCCTCAACACCTTATCTTGTGCCCTTTTTGGAAATGCAAAGGTTTTCTTGATAGCAATTTTTTACTCCTTATATTTCAGCAAATGAATTGCTGTATACCCGGTATAGAATGAAAACGCACTGCAGGGTGCAGCTCATTTATTGGCTCTGGGTTCCTCGGGTTCTTGATGAACCTACAAACCCTATATATCCCCGCAACCAGAGGAGTCCAGCAGACGTAACGGTATATTGCTTTTGATAATCTGACATTGCAGGGAAAAGTTACAGAGTAAAACGTAGAGAAAAATTGATGGTTTTTTCACCTCAATTTCAATATTTTTCTTTTTCAGCTGTTATTTTCTGTAGGAAACCCTTGTAGGATCTACACAAATGACCCCTTGCTGAATTCAGAATTTTGTCTACTTTTCAGAAATGTTTAGGTTTCTGGGATCCAGCATTGGTTTCATGACCATTCCTGTCACTGACTGGAAGGAGGCTGAAAGCACAAAAAATTGCACAAATGGGGTATGCCCCAGTAAAATGCCAAAATTGTGTTGAAAAATTGGGTTTTCTGATTCAAGTCTGCCTGTTCCTGAAAGCTGGGAAGCTGCTGAGTTTAGCACCGCAAACCCTTTGTTGATGCCATTTTCAGGGGAAAAACCATAAGCCTTCTTCTGCAGCCACTTTTTCCAATTTTTTTGAAAAAAAACGAAATTTTCACTGTATTTTGGCCAATTTCTTGGCCTCCTTCAGGGGAACCCACCTCTAGAATCCCTGGGATGTTGGAAAAAAAGGACGCAAATTTGGCTTGGTTAGCTTATGTGGACAAAAAGTTATGAGGGCCTAAGCGCGAACTGCCCCAAATAGGCAAAAAAAGGCCTGGCACAGGAGGGGGAAAAGGCCTGGCAGCGAAGGGGTTAAAAAATATTGTGATTTCATAGTATAGTAAATAAAAATGCTAACGTGAAAATCCAGTAATCACAATGTTATGTCCACTTTCATTTCTTCTAGGTGGCCACCTTCCATTTTCATGAGGTGAGGTACAATTTTTATAAGACCCCAATGCTACTAGTAGGAGTAGATAATATATGTATGTACTATTATGATGTCTGTGTATGATCTATCACAGCTCGTCTGAACATTTTTTACTTTTCTATATTTTTTCAATAGTTAGCATGGTTTTTAGGTGGTTTCAGATAGTACAGGTTAAGGTAAGCTAGATATTAGATAATTTTACAAATTTTCACAGGTTTTCGTTTTTAGACTTTTATAAGCTTTTAGTGGGTGGGGAATCTTTGTAAAAAAAAAAATGTATATATATATATATATATATATATATATATATATATATATATATATATATTTGTTTAGGTTGTAATGTATAGTTAGTTTGTGTATAGGTGTACTTCATGCTTTCAATGTGTGACTATGAGCCTAATTTAGAACTTGATAGATGGTTACTCCGTCACAACGGTGACAGATATCCCGTCCACCGAAATCTAAATCCTATTCTCTTATGGAATTTTTATTTCTGAGGACGGGATATCCCTCATCGCTGTGTCGGAGTAACCCACCTGCCGAGTCCCAAATCAGGCCCTGTGAGTGATAAGGAGGTGGGGGATTGATGTTAGGTTAAGTATGAGTAAGATAAGGTTAGGTAGGTTAGGATAGAGTTAAATTAAGGTAGTGTAGGATAGTTAGATTTTTAGCTTAGTCTTAGTTTAGATAGGGTTAGTTAGTTAGTACAGTGTAGGTAGTTTTAGATTTTACTTTTTTATATTACTTATAGTAAACAATGTTTCTCCGTTCACGACTGCTTAATGATTTACTGCGTAGAAGTTGTCATATTTGCTTAGGCAGATTTCAGCAGTTGCTGCAGGATTTTTCTGCAGTGTTTGTAGATATGTGTAGCAATGTGAGATGCCTATGGGCAAGAGTCAGTCAATTTTGCAACGGAGTCACTTAAGGGATCTTCAAACATGTTTAGGCACTGTAAGTGGCCCTCTGTGTGTGAATGGACACACAGCCTACTGTTGCACTATGTGTGTACGTTATGCTACATGTATTAAAGGGATGAGTATGTCAACCCATAGTCACAAATCATGGATGTGTTGGTTTAAACACTGATGCCAGCCACTTACACACTCACCCTTGCACCATTTTACTGTAACATCAGTGTTGTTAGAGGGGTGGGATCCATGGAAGTAGCTAGCCATCACCTGCCCAGAAACCTCAATCATCCTTGCCATTGACTACTTGCTAAGTATGGCACTTCCTGCTTGTGAATTGGGGGAACTACCTGCTAGTTTACATGAACATATGGCTCATCTTACCTCTTCCCATTGGCATGTGAAGCTTTTTCCATGGGTCTATGACCTTGATTATAACATTTTATATATATGTATATATTACAAATGATGTCAGGTGTGGTTACACTCGCACTCAATGCATGTGAGGACTCTCACTGGCAGAGTAACACATTGACTCTACATATGCCATTGTGCCTTAGTACAGCATTTATCATATGACACAAAAAAAACTAATTACTTAGTAGCTGCATTTCATGCTTATTGGCATCCAAGGTGTAGCACCGTGCTTTAACCGTGCTTTAACATCATTCACTTGCATAATACAAATTGAAAAAAGAGTCTGTCCATTGGTATCTGCAGGTTCTCAGTGCATGCATTAGTACTATACTCATGTGAGCTCTCCAATGTAAGTACTGAGGCTGGCATTTGTGCATGGTACATTGTTGTGATTAGTGTGCAAGGTATATGTGGATGTGTTACCGGCTCACATGCCTCACAGGACACATTTTGTGCATGCAAATGTGTGATTGTGTGGGATTTTTAACTGTGTGGCACTCTAGTTACTGATGCTTATTTTAACACCATGAAATTCAGTAAATCTAAGAGACTGTACACATGATGCCATGGCAGGGCAGGTCCATGTTGCTTGACCTTGTCCAACAAGAGAATGTGATAGGGACTGTAGCACTATCATCTTTACATGGTTGATAACATCTTATGGGTCAATACATCCACCATGGTCTAGTTAGACCAATCACTAACAGACATACAGCATGCACGTTAAAGGGAGTGTATTTTTTCTTTACAGGTGTGTATATAGGCTGATTCACCGTAGCAGTTCTTGCAGCAACAATCCAAAAATAGTTTGAGAGCTAAAGGATGTCCAGACAGAGTCCATGGATGATAGGTGTTGTGACATTTGGAGAGGAGGAGTATTCCGGTGAGTAGGAAATCCAAATTGCCATTAGGGAAGGAAGGCTTCATCGACGGCGCAGAAATGGATCAGGCTTACGGGTGGATAAACACAAAGGAGACAGTACCAGATGACAAGGGTGATGGCATGATAATCAACACAGGTCCAATGGGTAAGTGGCTAAGAGCCACAGACAAATGTTACTGGCTAGTTCTTCTCCGGAAATTGGTAAAGTCCACATATTCCTTATCTGATGTGTGTTGTGTCTCCTCTAAGGATGGCAGTGTGTGTGCAGAAGACATCTGAGCCATACATACATCAGGGGCTAAAGATGGGGGTCCGCTGTCCCCAGCAGTATTTGCCTGGGCCAACAAGAAAGGCAGCCAGCACTGAGAGGGGCATGCTCGCTTGTCAGCACAGCAAAGTCATGGTGGAAGGCACCCATTGTTGCAATATAGGAGTCCTGCTTCCACTCCATATATTCAAGGATGGCACGTATAGCCCCCAGCTGGGTGACAGATTCACTGGTGTCACATTGGCAGAGCTATTGTTCTTGGCTCTGCCTCATGACACCCGTGATGTCAGACAGGGACTCTTCTAATCTCTGGAGCTGAGAGTAGTTGCCTCTTATTACCTCAGAGGTGTCCTTATTGGGACTGAGGCACCTATGGACTCCTTGTAGGGTGTCCAAAACGGTCTCCATCACTGCCTGCACCTCATCTACCAACTAACTCAGGACTCCTACACCCTGCTTTTAGAAGACACCTTGGGGGTCCTCGGAGTCCAGAGCTGGGTTTGTGCTAGCAGATGGGGTAGGTTCCATTGTAGGTGGTTCCTCTGGAGACCCATCAATGCTGTCAGCCACTCAACAACCAGAGAAGGTGATAAAATGTAGTCCAGGATTTGCTGACAAGTGTCATTACCAGCAGGTTGGTCATCCAGGGCAGGCAGCTGGTCAGGAGGAGTAGTTTCTCCCTCTGCAACAAAATTGAGATATGTTAATGGTGATCTATGCTAGATGTTGACATGAGTAATCTGGCTGACATACAATATTTATCCTCATTCACTTTCATTTTAACATTGATGTGCAGTACTTATATGAACAATATGTACTGAGGCCAAGTGGCACTGTAGTTGCCTTTAAGATCACAGTCTGTGTGTTGTTCACACAAAACTGTATGACAAGAGTGATTGTGTCATACCACCCATTCCAACACAGTTACACAGCTTGGTGTCCTGCCCTGCCTGTGCGGGTAAGTTGAGGTAAGGTCCACATCTGCCTTGGAGGTTACCTTACTTTTTTATAATGGCTGTACTGAATGTGTTTTCAGGTATTGACAGCAATACTGTGCACATTGCAGCAAGTCACCAGGGTGCCATGCATTACCTCTGGCCACTACTCAGGCCACAGCTCCTGTGAAAGTGATGTGAGCTTGGTAGTGTATTTAATTGGATCCTGCTGTCTGTCTTACACACAGTACACACCCCACATTTAGAAAAGAGACACTTATAATGAGTTATAGTCCCATTTAACTATTAATGTATGTATAAAATTATTATGTATTTGATTTCATTTTTGTTTTCAAATAGATTTTAGGATCTGAGACGCACCCAGAATAGAGCCTTCAACTGTCACTGCCAGAGACCGTGACCAAACCACCAATTCGAACACAGCCGATAGTGGAGAACGGGTAAGCCTGTTTCCACGACAATCAGAAACAAGGCTCACCGTCCTTCTACCACATGAGGGCGCAACACAAAACTCAGTCCGCAAAACACCAAGCGAGTCGCATACCTGAGTCATTAGCGTGCTGTAATGCAGCTTTATGGAGTGGTGGCGCGGGAAGAAACCAGCAGGGAATGGAGAATACCGCAACCCTGAAACCAGAGACCGGTCCACCACAGCCTAGGAAGCAGGTAAGACAGCAAGTCTACCAAAAATAGCCCCAATAAACACACCACATGCATGCCCAGTCAGCATGCGGTGAAGGCATAGCAGGAATAGTAGCCGCCCAGACAACTACAAGACACCTGTAGGAAAGTCATCCTTTTTGCCCTGGTCACCCCAACACTTTTTGGACAGGTACTGGTGGTTACTGACTCTTGGCTGTGCCCTGGGTACTGCTTACCAGTCCCAGGGCCAGTGCTCTGTGTAAAGTGGATATGCAAATTAGGCTAATTATAATTGGCTAAGGTAACCTACCTATAAGTCCCTAGTATATGGTAGGGCATGTAGGTTTAGGGACCACAGCATAGGTAGTGCACCCATAGGTGCACTGCTGAGGTGCTCAGTGCCATTGTAAAGGCAGGCCTGCCTTGCTGGCTGCTTTTAAATTAAAGTTATATGCAAATTCGACTTTGGAATTCAAAGTAGTTCCAAAGTCTTAAACTACCTTATTTTTACATATAAGTCACCCCTAAGGTGTGCCCTATGTGCCCCTAGGGCTGGGTGCCATGTAACTATAAGCAGGGACCTTATAAAAATAGTTTGATAAGCCCTGGTGAGGTAAAAACAGCCAAATTTGTTTTCCCTCATTGTAGTGAAAGGCCTTTATAGGCTAGAATGGGGAGACTTTATTTGAATTTTTAAAGTCCCCTTAAATGACAGATACAAAGAGTTTGGTATCAAATTAATTGTTGTAATAAATCCCACAACTTCCAGTTGTGGGATTTAATATAACTTGTTCAGGTAAAGAGTTTTACACTGTACCTGAAAAGTTGCCAATTTCAGCCCTGCATTGATTTTGCTGCTGTGCCCTGATTGGCCAGCCTCTGGCAGCCTGGCCAGGCTGCCTTGATGAGGTGTGAAGTGGCCTGGATTCACACAGAGATGTGCCTGTGGGAGGGAATTTCCCCTCAGCAGATGGTGAGGCAGGAAGGGGGAGGGCTGCCAACCTGATCTTCAAAGGCAGAGAAGGACATTTGGAGCACCCCAACAACACCCCCACATCCTGCAACCCCAGACAACTAGGTGCCCCCTTGATTAGATTAGGAGAGGGCAGGAGAGGGGTGTGTTTATGATTTTTAGCCACACCAGTGGGTGGGCTCAGCCAGATGTAACCTCCAAAAATCAGATTCAGCCATGATGGATTTTTGAAGAATGTTGCCTCCTGGGATTGATTTTTGCCCCACTTCCCAGGAAGTGGTAATCACAGGGGGAAGGACCCTGCACCTGATTGGAGAATCAGGACCCCCCTGTTTTTCACCCAGGATAAAAAAGGATAAAATTGGCAGATCTGCACCCACACCTCAGATCCCCATCAGATTCCAACAAAGAAGAACCAAAGGAGAAGAAGGACTGCCCTGCTGGACCCCTGGCCTGCACCTGGAACCTGCACTCAGAAGGACTGCACCAGCTGCACACTTGGGCTTCACCACAAGAAGGACTTTGCCTGGCTTTAACTGGTTCAAGGAGGGACTCCCTGTTTGCTACAGGTGAAAAATTGCTAACCAGAGTCCCCTGCAGCAACTCCTGAAGCAATCAACCAGCTGACCACTGCCCAGTGGCCAAAAAGGAGTTTGCGCCAGGTGCATTCTGGGACTTGTAGTTCGCACCCCCAAGGATCATCTCAGAGCTTCTGTACCCTTGGGGTGAGCTGTGGACCCCAAAAGAACCTTAAAAGAACATCTGGGAGAAGCCCAGAAGTATGGAGAAGTTTTGAGAACTTTTGAAAAAAAGCTCCATAGAGGGACCGACCCGCCGCAGCAACTCTAGCCGGCTTGCCTCAACCGCGACCCGGCCTGATTTGCAGGTTCGTCCCGGTAAAGAAAATCTCCAAAAAAGAGATTAAGTCCGAAGGTAAAAAGTTGACCGGGACCTCCCAGCCAGCGTATCCGAGGAGGGCTCCAGGCACGTCGGATCAAGATCCAGGTTTACCCCGGTCGAAGGATTTTCACCTCGAAAAAATGACTACGTCCAAGAGTAAAAATCTCCACAGAGGATTCCCGTGACGCGTATCCGGAGAAGGGCTCCAGGAGGTCGGATTGGAATGGCAGGTTCGTCCCGTTGAAGAAAATCTTCAGAAAAACGACTAAGTGTGAAGGTAAACTTTTGACCGAGGCCTCCCGTGGCCTGTAGCCGAGCCAGGCTCCATCGCGGTCGGCCTGAAACTTTGACTTTGCCCCGGTCGAGGTGAAACCAGATGACCCGATTGGCGCTTTTTGTTTCTAGGTGCTAAAAAAACCTATAATTCTTTAAAAATTCATATCTCCGGTTCCACTTATCCCATTTTATTCGTTTTTGTGTCATTTTAAAGATAAAAATATAATCTATTTTTATAAATTGGTTTTGAATTTTTAAACTGTTTCCTGTGTTTTATTTAATTACTATTTTGTGATATTTGAATGCTTTACACTCTGTTTCCTAAGTTAAGCCTTGACGCTCGTTGCCAAGCTACCAAGGGTTGAGCTGGGTTTAATTTACTGAGACCTAACTGGACCTAGGTGGAGGTTAGTGGCCTATTGTTCAGTGTAGGTACCAACCTGCCCTTACCATTGACCCATTTTCCAACAGCACCAAGGAGAATAGCAGGACCAAGGGAAAGAAGGGAAGCCCCGCAGCCCAAGCACCTCCATTACAATACCCCCAACCCATAGCATAGCGCCTAGCACAATGCCAAAAACAGGGTAAAAAGGGAGTAAGAACAACCCCAAGAGGACCAGCCTCCCAGGGCTTACCTGACCAAAACAGCTCAGGATCCTGAGCAGACAAGGCTCCTTGCCCTTATATTGATATCGGGTAATGGGAGGATAGGAGAGGGAGAAGAGGAGATTCATGGGACTTTTTGATTGGACCTGGCTAGGGCGCGTGGGCCTGGGTGAAGGTGAAGCACCTCATTTAGTAAGGATTGGTATGAGAAATAGGGTTGAGGAGGTAATGTTATTGTTCTGTTCTTACTCTGTATAATTATTTTAGCCGCTGCAATGCCCCGGTTCTCTTCCATGCTTTGCTACAGAGCTCATAGTTCCACTTAATGAATGATTCCCCATGAAATGGCACTGCTTGAAAATCACTTCGAATCCCACTGATGTAAACCAGCGAGTTTGTATATCAATTACAGAGATCTGTGCATACGTCTGTAGGAAAGTGCCCTCTTTCTAGCATGGTTACCACCACTTTTTTCCTGTTTGTGAGTGTGTGTCAGTGTGTTTTTACTGTGTCACTGGGATCCTACTAGCCAGGACCCCAGTGCTCATAGATAAAAACCTATATGTCAGTGTGTTTTGCCTGCCTCACTGGGATCCTGCTAGCCAGGACCCCAGTGCTCATAGTTTGTGGCCTAATGTGTATGGCTGTGTAGTACCTAACTGTGTCACTTAGGATCTGCAAACCAGAACCTCAGTGCTTATACTCTCTCTGCTTTTAAATTTGTCACTGTAGGCCATTGACTTAATTTACCAATTTCAATTGGTATACTGGACCCCCCTTATAAGTCCCTAGTATGTGGAACCTAGGTACCAAGGGCAATGGGGTTCCAGGAGATCCATATGGGCTGCAGCATTTCTTTTGCCACCCATAGGGAGCTCAGACAAACCCTTGCACAGGCCTGCCATTGCAGCCTGTATGAAATAACGCACATGTTATTTCACAGCCATTTTTACTACACTTAAGTAACTTATAAGTCACCTATATGTCTAACCTTCACTTGCTGAAGGTTAGTTGCAAAGTTACTAAGTGTGATGGCACCCTTGCACTAGCAAAGGTGCCCCCACATAGTTCAGGGCCATTTCCCCAGACTTTGTGAATGCAGGGTCGCCATTAAACAGGTGCACTACATATAGGTCAATACCTATATGTAGCTTCACAATGGTAACTCCGAATATGGCCATGTAACATGTCTAAGATCATGGAATTGTCCCCCCATTCCAAATCTGGAATTGGGGAGCCAATACTATGCATCCTGGGGGCTCCGCCATGGACCACCAGTACTGCCAAACCAGCTCTCTGAGGCTTGCACTGGAGCCACAGCTGCTGCCACCTTACAGACAGGGTTCTCCCCTCCTGAGGTCTTGGCAGCCCAGTCCCAGGAAGGCATAACAAAGCATTTCCTCTGAGATCAGGGTGTTACACCCTCTCCCTTTGGGAATAGGTGTTACAGGTTGGGGAGGGGTAGCCTCCCCCAGCCTTTTGAAATGCTTTGAAGGGCGCAGATGGTGCCCTCCTTGCATAAACCAGTTTACACTGGTTCAGGGACCCCTTCTCCCTTGCTCTGGTGGAAAACTGGACAAAGGAAAGGGGAGTGACCACTCCCCTGTCCATCGCCACCCCAGGGGCGGTGCCCAGAGCTCCTCCAGTGTGTCCCAGACTTCAGCCATCTTGCTTTTCAAGTTGTGGGGGCACTCCGGAGGCCTCTGAGTGGCCAGTGCCAGCAGGTGACGTCAGAGACCCCTCCTGATAGGTCCATACCTGATATTGTAGCCAACCCCCCTCTCAGGGCTATTTAGGGTCTCTCCTGTGGGTTCTCTTCAGATTCTGCTTGCAAGTTTCCTTCAGGAATCCTCTACAACAACTTCAGACTCTTCTGACCTCGGATCAACCGCACCCTGCTCCAAGAAATGCTGTAACTGCAACACAGTGTCTACAAGAGACACTTTTCTTCAGCAACCTCAGCTCCAAGTCAGCAACAGTTTCCATGGTGTGCATGCTCTGGGGACCCCCTGTCTTCATCCTGCACCAGAAGGACTGAAGAAATCTCCCGTGGAGTGATGGAGTCACTCCTCTGCTCCAGTCAGGCACCTTCCAAGACGACGATCGGTACCCTGGGACTCCTCTCACAACAATGAGCGTGCTCCTAAAGACACAGAGGGTGGACATCATCAACAAAGACTTCCCTGAGGTCCTGCTGACGCAATTTGGAAGAGATAAGACCTTGCCTTCCCCGAGAACAATGGTACCCCTGTGTACTGTGTCTTCTTCGCCTCCTGAGGCCTCTGTGCACTCTTTGCAAAATTCCTTCATGCACAGCCTGGCCCAGGTCCCCAGCACTCCATCCTGCGATGCTCAAGTCACTGAGTTGTTCTCCGGCAGTGTGGGACCTTCTTTTGTTGTGCTGCATTAACCATGTTTTGCACCTCCTTTGAACCCAGATCCTGTGACTCCTAGGGGTGCTGGCTGCCATCCTGAGGGCTTTCTAAAGTGCTGAGAGCCCTCTCTTTCTCCTCACATAGAGTTGAGGCCCCCAGGTCCCTCCTGGGTCCATCCAGCACCATTTCGATGAAAAATACACTTTTGTTATAGCCAAGGCTTGTTGGCGACTTCCAACACGAAATCTCATCTGCAACGATCTTCACGCTGTGGGACATCTTTTGCATCATGCAGGAACCCGCTGGCATCTTCCTAGGGTGCATTCCTGCAGTCTTTGACTAACCAGGGACTCTTCTTTTGCACCCTCTTCTGGGTTGGTAGGGGCTCCTGTCCTTCCTGCAACTTCTTTCAACTTCTGGACTTGGTCTCCTTCCTTTGCAGGTCGTCAGGTCCAACAGTCCAGCAGTTGTTCTTTGCAGACTTGGTTGGCTGCTGCAAAATCCCAAAAACGAGGTGTAGTGTGTCCTAAGGAAATTTGCAGTACTTTACTCCTGCTTTTCTGGGCTCTGGGGTGGGGTAATTTACTTACCTTCACTGTATTCTTACTCTCCCAGCGATTCCGTACACACTACACTTGTCTAGGGGGGAATTCTTGATTCACTTTCTACTTTATTAGTATATGGTTTGTGTTGCCCCTAGACCTATTTTCTCCCATTGCATTCTATAGGATTTCCTACTGTTTGTATTGTTCTATGACTATTTACTTGTCTAGTTTTGGTGTCTAGTGTATATGTTGTGTATAATACTTACCTCCAGAAGGAGTATTGTCTCTAAGATATTTTGGTACTGTGTCACCCAAAGAAATACCTTTATTTTTGGTAACACTGGGTATTGTCTATGCTTGTGTATAAGTACTGTGTAACTATAAGTGGTATTGCATGAGCTTTGCATGTCTCCCAGTTCAGCCTAAGCTGCTCAGCTATAGCTACCTCTACAAGCCTAAGCTGCTAGAACACTACTTCTTCACTAATAAGGGATAACTGGACCTGGTATAAGGTGTAAGTACCCAAGGTACCCACTACAAACAAGGCCAGCCTCCTACAACACCGAAGTTCGTGGACTCCAATCTTTGTGAGATGTTTCAGTCTCTATCAGTCTCAATCTATGGGTACTCGG
This sequence comes from Pleurodeles waltl, assembly GCF_031143425.1. Classification (NCBI taxonomy): domain Eukaryota; kingdom Metazoa; phylum Chordata; class Amphibia; order Caudata; family Salamandridae; genus Pleurodeles; species Pleurodeles waltl. Next base: position 651,002,895 of record NC_090444.1, on the reverse strand, counting down.
AAAGCCACAAATCCAGTGTTGTAATGAAACTTGTGCCCCTCCCCCCCTGCAAAGTACCTGGAGGGGGCCCCCTCCCCCTTGGACCTAGTTAGTGGCCTGCCACCCGTGCACAGTGTACTGTGCGGAAGGGGCCCCCTTAAGCTCTGCTCCCTCCCCCTGCACCACGGGGCTGCGGAGGCCTTTGTTACACCACTGCACAAATTGTAGTCCCAATATAATATCTCAGTGATACAAAGTGCATGCCATAGAGCAGAGCTTCCTAAACTTTTCAGAACCAAAACGCAATTTTAGAACAACAAAATTTCACGACACGAGGCACGGCAAAATAACATACTGTTTGCAATTTTTTGCGTTCCTCTCTAATAGAAGTTTGATTGAAAATGTCACAACCTTTACCATGCCCTTCGACATGTATTTATCAGCAGCGGCGGTTGCTCTGTGGGAGCAGAGGAGCGTCACCCCACCACACTGCTGTGCAGAAAGCATCAAAAAGAAATGGTACTAAAATGATTTTATCACCCTTTCATTTTTTGAGTTTTCTGCAAGCAAACAGAGTGCGAGGGCCGGGCGGAGCCAGTGCATCACTGCTGCCAAAGACTTGCAGCAGTGAGCAGTGGCCACTTCAGTTTGAAGTGTGCGTATAGTTTAGCCTGGCTACCAAACCAACATGCTCAATTCAAACCTCTCGAACCCGGCTGTCTTGGACAGCTCGGTTGGAGAGCAGGCCCAGGCATACAGTGCCTTTTGGAGCGTGGAGCCGACCCCCTCCAGCCAATCAAGGTGCTTTTTTCATGCTGCTGAACAGCATGAAAACAGCGCCTTGATTGGATGAGGGAGTTGGCTGTGGGCTTCATGCTCGGAGGACGTGCTGCAGAAGAACGGGGACGGGCTACATAACAGTGAGTAAGGCAAGCGTTTTTTTATATTCATACTGTTGTGTGTGTTATGTGTTTCATTTTTTTGTGCGTGTGTTTTGCGCCCCTCCAATTTAATTTGCTACCAATCACCACTGTTAACCAGGCTCTGGCCAAGATATTGATCTGCCTATAAAAGTGGCAGATGGTGAACTGATGTAGAGCTGGAACACTTTTCACAGTGGGGTGCTGGCCTGTGGCATCTGTTCACCAAAATCATATGGCTTCTGAAAAACCTTTTTTTTATACCAGTGATCTTCACAAAATAAAAAAAACTCTTCTGTAAAACAGCATGATGTGAAGGATTTGAAAAAATGGGGTTGTTGGTTGACTGTGGTGTAAACCCTGGTCAAGAAAGAACTACGGGCCAGATGTAGCATTTTTGCAAATTGCGACTTGCAATTTGCGAGTCCATCCGACTCGCAAATTCCAAGTCGCAATTTGCAATGCAGTACGGTGTCTCAGACACCGACTGCGACTCGCTATGGGGTCGCAATGACCCACCTCATCAATATTCATGAGGTGGGTCGCAAATTGCGGCCCCATAGCGAGTATAGGCACTCGCAAACATGGAGGCCTGCTGACTTCAGCACACCTCCATGTTCGTGACTGCTTTTAAATAAAGCAGTTTTTTTTTTTTAAGTGTAGCCTGTTTTCCTGAAAGGAAAACGAGCTGCACTTAAAAAAAAAAACGAAACCTTTTGTTTCGGTATTTTTTCAGGGCAGGGAGTGGTCCAAGGGACCACTCCCTGCCCTGAAAAAATATTTTTGGGTCCATTCACAAAGTGGAAGGGGTCCCATGGGGACCCCTTCCAATTTGCGAGTGGGTTACCATCCACTTGAAGTGGATGGTAACTGCGATGCCATTTGCGACCGCGTACGCGGTCGCAAATGGTATTGCATCCCACAGCGAGTCGCAAATAGGAAGGGAACACCCCTTCCTATTTGCGAGTCTGAAATGCATTTTGCGAGTCGGTAACGACTCGCAAAATGAATTTCTGCATTGGGAAACGCGTTTAGCGAGTCGCAAACGGCAATTTTTGCCGTTTGCGACTCGCTAAACGTTTCCTACATCTGGCCCTACAATCCTTGTCAAGCTGAGGCACAAGCCAACTCTAAATTAACTTGTCCACAAGAGCAAAATGACAAAATACCAATCAGTAGAATCAGAGATAGCAGGTGATGGACCTAGACAAAGTCATCATTTGAGGCTGACCACAATGGAGCAGAGGCCAGACAGGGACCCAATTACCCCCACTGAACCAAGTACCTTAAATCCTGATTTGCAAAGCATTGCGAAGATCCACATTGAAGATGCGTCACATAGTCTAAGCAAAGCATCGGGTCTGAGATGCAGTTAGGCTGCAGTGCAATGACTTGTGTTATTGTTTAGGATCCTAAGGGATTGTGATGTAAAGCCCAGCGACGATGATGCATTGCGCCTTTTCCGAGAAGCTGCATGGCTGCAATGTAGAATGCGGTGTCGTTGTCAGGCTCCCATTGATGAGGGATGTGAAGGCGTACATCGAGGATGCATCACATAGTTGCAGTTCCTAAGAGGTTGGGGGCTGAGGTGGCGATGCAGTTTCTTGTGACGGGTCCAATCCATGCAGCATCAGCGATGCATTGGTTGTGCTCTGGGTTTCTCCATGCAGTACAGGAGACGCATCGGTTCTGCTGGACCAAAGAAACTGACAAAACACCTAAGGTCACTTCCAGGGATCCAGGACTGGGGTGGTACCACTTGGTAGGGCATAATCACAAATGGCAGAGTCCTGGTGGAGGTGCAGGGTTGTTGGAAACCTGCTATGTCCCTAATGCTTCAGATCAGGAGGCCAGCCAACTAGCCCTTGGATTCACTCTGGGGTTCTGGGCTCAAGAGATGCATGTCCAGTCATTTTCACCCAGACAAGAAGGCAGCAGGTCTGCACAGCAAAGCAGCAGTTTCTACAGGTCAGCAGTCCAGCAGAGTGGCAGTCCTTTCTGCAGCACAGCAGTGTTTCTTGCTGGCAGAGTATTCACAGGTCCAGAAGTGCACTGAAGAACTGGTGTCTGAGGGCCAGTATTTATATCCAGTTCTACCCTTGAAGTGAGGAGAAAAGGTCTAGAGGCATGCCTCTGAAATGCACAGATGTCTTGCCCTTCTTGCCCTGGCTCCAGACTAACTATAGGGGTTATGCAACCCTTAGTGTGTGGACAGGACATATTCTATTCAAATGTAAGTGGGGATGTGCTCAGCTCCTCCCTCCCATCCTGCCACTGATGGCCTATCCAGGACACCTAAGCTCCCTATTGTGTGTAGCTGACTTTGAGGAATGCAGAAAACACAACTGTTCACTGCACCCAGTCTTGTGACATAGAAGCAGGCTGCAGACACCAAATAGGTAAAGTAGGAAAATACTAACTTCCTAAAAGTGGCATTTTCAAAACTGCATTTTAAAATCCACCATTCACCATAAGTTATGATTTTCCATTAATATTCCAAAGACACCAAATGTGAAGTAGGTACCTGCTCCCATTTGGAAATTACAGTCTATGAAATGTAATAAGGTAATTCCAATGTTATCCTATGGGAGAAGTAGGCCTTGCAGTAGTGAAACATGAATTTAAGAGTTTTTCTCCATCAGGACATGTAAAACCTAAATGAACATGTCCTACTTTTTAAATACATTGAACCCTGCCCTGTTGGCTGTCCAGGGTCTGCTCTAGGGTTGACTTACATGTATTCAAAAGGAAGGTTTGGGACTGGCAAAAAGGTTTATTTTGCCAGGTTAAGCTGGCAGTTTCAAACTGCACACACATGTGGCAGGCTTGAGGCATGGTTAAAGTGCCACTTACGTGGGTGGCATAATCAGTGCTGCATGCCCAGTAGTAAAATTTAATTTACATGCCCTCAACACAGGTAGTGCCACCTTACTAGGAGCTTAAAAGTAAATTAAATATGCCATGTGGGTATACGCCAATCTTACCATGTTTTAAGGAGCTGGGAACAGCACTTTAGCACTGGTTAGCAGTGATTAAGAGTTCAGAGTTCTAAAGCCAACAAAAACAAAGTTCACAGACAGGAGGCCTGAAGGAAAAAAGTTAGGGGGAAAACCACACTAAGAATGCCAGGTCTAACAACATATCGATCTAATTATCTATCTATCTATCTATCTATCTATCTATCTATCTATCTATCTATCTATCTATCTATCTATCTATCTATCTATCTATCTATAGATCACTGGAAACACTAAGTTAAAAGTGACACTAAAGTCAGTTATGGTACTATGAGTTAACTTTCCATTAAATGAAATCTTTAGAAATTCACTGAAAAAAAACAAAGGTTATAGGGATGTTATAGTTACGTGTTCACCATTTATAGTTATCTCAATTAACGATAACTCATGCTCTAAGGTAACTGTAACTAGAGCCCCCATCAATGATGTCCTTTTAGATATTGCAATCGGTGAAGCATCCATTTTGGCTCCACTCCTGATATCACAATTTCAATCTATATATACATGTAACATGACATATAGGTGGTCATTACAACCCTGGCGGACGGTGTTAAAGCGGCGGTAATACCGCAAACAGACCGGCGAAAAAAAAGGGAATTATGACCGTGGTGGAAACCGCCAACGTAGACAGACACTTTAACACACCGACCGCCACAGCGGTACAGACAAGCAGCGCGGCGGTCACCGCCAACAGACAGGCGGGAGACAATGTACCGCCCACAGTATCACAACCCGCCAATCCGCCACCTTTTCCGGGGCGGATTCACCGTGGATAAAAACACGGCGGAAACAGCTTTTGCAGTGGGAAAACGCTCACCTGAACACACTCCACGAGGAAGGAGGCCACCATGGAGCCTGAATTACAAGTACTCCCTGCGCTTGTCTTTCTGCTCCTCTACGATCACCATCTACATAGGCTCCGAAGACAACGGTGAGTACTGCACCTATGACATAGGGGAGGGGGGAGGCAAAAGTCAGGGGGACACACATGCAACACCCCCACCCCCAACCCCACCCTCACCCACGACAACACACACACCAATGCATGTCCAAACAGCACTGTAACAGCCCCCAACCCCCCCGGAAGAATGCAAAGACAAAAGGAAATCAGTTCAAACATTGTAATGTATCAAAATACAGTAAGCTAATATATACAGATATATATATAAACACATTCAACTAAATATACATCACGATTAGTAGTGCAGGTATGCACCATTCAATGTCCGTGCACCACTGGGCCCAAAATGCATGGGCGAAACCCACACTAGATACCTGTCCACAAACGGAGAGAGCACTGCAGGGGCATCAGATAGAAATACAACAGGCACCTCAGGGGGAGGGGAAGGGGGGCACCTCAGCCTGATTACAGCACCATGCCAGATCCACGATGGGGCTCCATGCCCATTGATGTATCCTGGGAAGTGCAAAGCCACAGTCTCTCAAGTCTCTACAGTGGGTGGGTTGCCCACTGTACCATCCTGGGGAGTGTAAACCCACAGTCTCTCAAGTGTCTACAGTGGGTGGCTTGCCCACTGTTCAATCCTGGGGAGTGCAAAGCCACAGTCTCTCAAGTCTCTACAGTGGGTGGTTTGCCCACTGTTCAATCCTGGGGAGTGCAAAGCCGCAGTCTCTCAAGTCTCTACAGCGGGTGGGTTGCCCACTGGACCATCCTGGGGAGTGCAAAGCCACAGTCTCTCAAGTCTCTACAGTGGGTGGGTTGCCCACTGGACCATCCTGGGGAGTGCAAAGCCACAGTCTCTCAAGTGGATAACAGTCTCCACTGGTTCTGGAGGGGGACTGGTGCCCAGACTGCATCAGGCTCCCCGTGACAGTTCCTGTTCCGTCACTGTCCCAGCTGCACATGGGCTAACAATGCTTGAGTTGGCGGTCTTTTCCCTCCCTATTCAGGGGTGCTTGACTTTGTAGTGTCTGACCTGTTCAGTGGTGCTTTGCCCTGTTCAGCGGTCTTCACCATGGCGGTCTTTTCCCTGTTCAGCGGTGCTTTGCCATGGCGTGCATGGCGGTCTGTGCCCTGTTCAGCGGTGCTTGACTTTGCAGTGTCTGACCTGTTCAGCGGTGCTTTGCCCTGTTCAGCGGTCTTCACCATGGCGGTCTTTTCCCTGCTCAGCGGTGCTTTGCCATGGCGGTCTGTGCCCTGTTCAGCGGTGCTTGACTTTGCAGTGTCTGACCTGTTCAGCGGTGCTTTGCCCTGTTCAGCGGTCTTCACCATGACGGTCTTTTCCCTGTTCAGCGGTGCTTTGCCATGGCGGTCTTTTCCCTGTTCAGCGGTGCTTGACTTTGCAGTGTCTGACCTGTTCAGCGGTGCTTTGCCCTGTTCAGCGGTCTTCACCATGGCGGTCTTTGCCCTGTTCAGCGGTCTTCACCATGGCGGTCTTTTCCCTGTTCAGCGGTTCTTGACTTTGCAGTGTCTGACCTGTTCAGCGGTGCTTTGCCCTGTTCAGCGGTCTTCACCATGGGGGTCTTTGCCCTGTTCAGCGGTGCTTTGTCATGGCGGTCTGTGCCCTGTTCAGCGGTGCTTGCCTTTGCAGTTTCTGACCTGTGCATTGGTGTGTGGCATGACGGTCCCTCATTGCCCAGCGGGGCTGTGGCTGCCGGGGCCCTCCAGGGCACTGACGCTGGCGGTGCTCTCCGGACCAGTGACTACAGTGCTGCCCTCCTGGGCAATGACTCCAGCGGTGGTCTCCGGCCCAGTGACTACAGTGCTGCGCTCCTGGGCACTGACTCTGGCGGTGGTCTCCGGACCAGTGACGATTGTGCTGCCCTCCTGGGCAATGACTCTGGCGGTGGTCTCCGGACCAGTGACGATTGTGCTGCCCTCCTGGGTACTGACTCTGGCGGTGGACTCCGGACCAGTGACCATTGTGCTGCCCTCCTGGGCAATGACTCTGGCGGTGGTCTCCGGACCAGTGACTACAGTGCTGCCCTCCTGGGCACTGACTCTGGCGGTGGTCTTCGGACCAGTGACGATTGTGCTGCCCTCGTGGGCACTGACTCTGGCGGTGGTCTCCGGACCAGTGACAACAGTGCTGGCGGTGGTGTCCCGGCCGCCGGGGAGGATGGCGCCCTTCTCCGCCGTGCTGCTCTTCCCAGACTGTGCAGGCTTCTTCTGGCCCTTCACCACCTTTGGAGGAGTCACAGCTGACTCAGCATTCCCCCTGGGACACTTGTGAGCAGTTTTGCCGCCAGGAGTCTTCACCCTGTCCCATCGGCCACTTTCCAACCTTATGTGCTTTACAGGGGGTGGACTGGCAGTGCTTGGCTCCGTGTCACACTGGCTGCCCTGGTGGCCGGTGCACTCCACACACCTTGAACACGCACCACTGGTACTGGACTTTTTTTGGCTGAGGTACTACTACGGGACCTATGAATTGGAGGGGTGGGGGTGGTGGCAAAGAGGTTAACGTTGCTGCGGAAGAGTTGCAGACGCAGATTGGGATGGGTAGCTGGAGGGGGTCTGGGAGTGGAGGAAGAGGAGGTGGTTGTAGGAGGTGTAACTTTAGGTGATTTGGGTGCAGGTGCAGGTACTGGAGGCTGTTGTGAGGTGGATGGATGTTGGGTGTGTGGGTGCCCGCGTTTGTGTACTTTGGGAGGGGGCGTCACAGACACACTGGGAGTGGACACAGGGGACGTGTAAATGGTAGTGGGGGTGGTGAGTGCAGATGAGCGGGGTGTGGTGCTCGGTGTTCTGGTGCGAGCCCTAGTGCCTGTAGATGTAGTGCATGCAGGTGAGAGTGTAGATGACACTGGGAGGGAGGAGGGAGACGACGAGGAGGAGGACACAGTGGAGGCAGTGGATGTTGTTGTGTCTGTATGTGGGTGATGCTTGTGTGAGTGCCTGTGGGTTGTGTAGTGCTTATGTTTGCCTGAGCTACTTTTGTGTGTTGAGGTGTATGCATGCATGTCTGATGGTGTGCTTGGGATAGTCTGGGGTACAGGGGACTGGGTCTGGGTGGAGGGAGTTGGAGGGGGGAGGCTAGACACAGGGACAATGGCTGCCATTAGTGCTGAGGCCAGAGATTGCAGGGTTCGATGAGGGGCAGCCTGACCAGAATGAATGCCCTCCAGGAATGCATTACTGTGTTGCAACTCCCTTTCTACACCCTGGATGGCATTCACAATGGTAGACTGCCCAACAGGGAGTGACCTGAGGAGGTCAATGGCCTCCTCACTGAGGGCAGCCGGGGTGACAGGGCCAGGGGCTGAGGTGCCTGGTGCGAAGGTGATGCCCACCCTCCTGGGTGAGCGGGCACGGTGCGAAGGCTGAGGGGCTGCTGGGAGGGCGGTGCTGGTAGGGGGGTGGCGGCTGTACCTGTAGAAGTGGGGGGCACAGATGGTGCCGCCACCACAAGGGAGCTTCCATCGGCGGACGAGCCAATGTCGCTGTTTGATGATCCGGTGACCGACGTGAAGCTCCCCTCGCCCTCTGTCCCACTGGTGTATTTGGAGTCTGTGGTGTGACCGTCCATGGCCATGTGGGATGCAGCTCCCTCGTGCTCGGGTGCCACTGTACCTCCGCCTGATGATGCTGATGCACAAAAGAACAGGGAGAGCACAAAAAGGGAGGGGGGGGGAACAACAGAAAAAAGACAGCTTGAGTGCATGGCTTACCGCTACCGTTGGCGGACAATACAGACACAGCAGCCCCCTGCACTATGCCGTGCTCTTGGCCTCTACAGATGCAATTCCTGGGATCTGCCCTACATGGCTATGGTGGTCATCTGCACACATAGATGACACAGGGGCATGTATACCTGTACTTGGCACTCTACAGAGGTGGGGTGGAGTGCCACATAGCCTGCATTATGAAGGGGCCTAGCCTACGGAACTCGCCCTGGCCTAGGGAATCCCACAGCCCTCCTCCCCCACCCAGACCCCTCCACTGCGTGCAAAGTCCGCAGAATAAGAGTGTACTCACCCCCTTGTGTCTGCTGTGATGCCGTCAAGCGCCCATCCAACTCAGGGTAGGCCACCGCCAGGATCCTGAACATCAGGGGGGTCATGGTGTGACGGGCACCCCTCCCACGTTGGGAGGCCATCCCCAGCTGAGCCTCCGCCGTCTTCTTGCTCCAGCGGCGAATGTCCTCCCATCTTTTCCGGCAGTGGGTGCCCTGTCTCTGGTGGACCCCCAGGGTCCGGACGTCCTTGGCGATGGCACGCCAAATGTCCTTCTTCTGGTGGGTGCTGACCTACATGACATGTACAGGGGAAGAAGAGAAGTAATTAACAACAGCACAGTCGAAGTGGGTGGCCCCCATCCCTACCCTTGCCATGTGGCACATGCATTCACAGCCCTTCATGTTCCCTGACCTCTGCCCCCTTCCTACTGACATCCAGCCCTCTCCACCAGGCATAGCCCATACAACGTGCTCCCTGTGTACTTACCTGTTGGTCTGGAGGACCGTAGAGTAGCGTGTACTGGGGGAGGACCCCGTCCACGAGCTTCTCCAACTCCTGAGCAGTGAAGGCAGGGGCCCTTTCCCCAGATGCAGCAGCCATTGTCTCTTCCAGACCGAGGTCACAGCAGCACTTGCAGTGTAGGTCCTCTCCTGTCGTAGATCAGGTATCGAGTGATTGAACAGATAGAAAATGGCGGTCACGTCCGTGGCGGTGACTTCCGCGGCGGTGACGTCCGCGGCGGTGCGTATCATCACCGCCGGCACACTTCGTCACTGGCTCCTGGGACCCACAGGGTCCAATGTTAACCAATGCAGCATTGCGCCGCGGTCTACGACTGCCTACTGTGATGGTGTACAACGCCAGCGCAGATACCTCACATCCCATTGTCCCACTTTAGAGGTCAGGCAGCTGCCATTTCAGGGGCCCACATGGCTTAATTTACTACTGCGTCACAAATACCTAGGCCTACACACATACAGGAAGAATTTTGTATTGGGTGTCGTGTTCTGTGTAGCTGTGGGTACATACCTGGGACTTTGTTGACTCTGTGGTCGCTGTTGTCCTTCCTAGGCACCGTCAGCTGGGACATGTGAGGAGATGGCGGAATCCTCCGGTGTACCGACCGCTGGTGGACCTGTTGACAATGGAGGAGCGACATTTAATCATCACCTACAGGTTTGACCGTGCCACAATCCAGGAACTGTGTACCCAGTTGGAGCCAGACCTGATCTCACCAATCCGCCATCCCACAGGAATCCCCCATGAAGTGCAGGTGCTATCAGTGCTCCATTTCCTTGCAAGTGGGTCTTATCAGACAACAGTGGCCATGGCATCAGGGATGTCCCAGCCTATGTTTTCCAACGTATTGTCCAGAGTGTTGTCTGCCCTGCTGAAACACGTAAGGAGCTACATCGTTTTCCCTCAGGTGGAGGATTTGGCTACAGTGAAAGGTGACTTCTATGCCCTTGGACATATCCCCAACATCATAGGTTCTATTGATGGGACCCATGTAGCTCTGGTCCCCCCCCAGCAGAAGTGAACAGGTGTACAGGAACCGGAAGAGTTATCATTCCATGAATGTACAGATGGTATGTTTGGCAGACCAGTACATCTCCCAGGTAAATGCCATGTTCCCTGGCTCTGTGCATGACGCCTACATCCTGCGTAATAGCAGTATCCCGTATGTGATGGGTCAACTGCAGAGGCACTGTGTGTGGCTATTAGGGGATTCTGGTCACCCCAACCTGTCATGGCTATTGACCCCAGTGAGGAATCCCAGGACCAGGGCAGAGGAACGCTACAATGAGGCCAATGGGCGGACTAGGAGGGTGATCAAACGCACCTTCGGCCTCCTGAAGGCCAGGTTCAGGTGCCTCCATATGACAGGTGGTTCCCTATTCTACTCACCAAAGAAGGTGTGCCAGATCATCATCGCCTGCTCGATGCTTCACAATCTTGCTTTGCGACGCCAGGTGCCTTTTCTGCAGGAGGATGGTCCAGATGGCGGTGTTGTGGCAGCTGTGGAGCCTGTGGACAGTGATGAGGAGGAAGCTGAGGAAGAAGACATAGACAACAGGGAGTCAGTCATACAGCAATATTTCCAGTAACACACAGGTGAGAACATTTTTTTTCACTATTACATTCACACTTCTACCTCTATCCTGTCTGTCATTTAGTAGCAGTATTTGGTAACTGAGTTGTACCTTTCCATTACGGTTTCACAGGTGTGGTTACCAACGTGTGTCATCTGCTTGCATCCTTCATGGACTTGTGATGTGTGACATAGGTATGTTGGCATTACAATAGAAAACGCATTTTGACACTGTCATTGATAATACAAATTTACCAAATCACAGACTGACTCCAGATTGTTTTGTGCTTCAAGGGTGTTTATTTAAGTGCTCACAAATGGAGGGGGGGTGTAAAATGGTGATGGGGATGGTGGAGGAATGTCCATGGCAGAGTCCAGTCTATTCGTCTCACAGGTGCTTTGCCCATATGGGCATAGGAAGTGGAGCTGGGGCAGTTTAAGTATGGACAGGGTAACAAAGTGGGACAGTGGGAGGACAATCAGGGTGGTCTCATTTCCTGGCGGGGGTCTTGCCATCTTGCTCTGTCCTGTTCCTGGATCTCAGGGACCGCTTGCCGGTGGTTCTCCGTCTGCAGGGGGTGGGGTGCTGGTGTGGTGGTCCTGTGGCGGTGCCTCCTGTCCACTAGCGCGGCGGAGGTGGTGGGCAGTTCATCGTCCATGCTGGTGTCAGGGGCCCTTTGTAGTGCCACAGTGTCCCTCCTGGTGTTGAGTACTTCCTTCAGCACCCCTACGATGGTGCCCAGGGCGGAGCTGATGGTTCTGAGCTCCTCTCTGAACCCCAAATACTGTTCCTCCTGCAGGCACTGGGTCTCCTGAAACTTGGCCAGGACCGTCGCCATCATCTCCTGGGAGTGGTGGTATGCTCCCATGATGGAGGAGAGGGCCTCGTGGAGGGTGGGTTCCCTTGGCCTGTCCGCCCCCTGTCGCACAGCAGCCCTCCCAGTTCCCCTGTGTTCCTGTGCCTCCGTCCCCTGGACCGTGTGCACACTACCACTGCCCCCAGGTCCCTGTTGTTGTTGGGGTGGTGGGTTATCCTGGGTTCCCTGTAGTGGTGGACACACCGCTGATTGACGTGTCCTGGGGACGGAGGTATGGGCCCACTGGGTGGGTGCTGTGCTGGTGTTACCAGAGGGTGGAAGGTCAGTGTTGGGCTGTGCCTGTGCAGGGGGAACCGACTGTCCCGAGGCCCACGATGGTCCGGGCTGGTCATCAGGATCCAGTAGGGCAGAGCTGCTGTCGTCACTGTGGGCCTCTTCTGTGGGTGGAGTGGAGTTGTCTGGACCCTCCGGTGTGGTGACGTTCCGTAGTGGTCCTGCAGGGATATAAGAGCATGATTATTGCATGTGTGTGTGTAATGGTGTGCAATGGGTGGGTGTTTGTGTACCCCAGTGCAGGCATTCCTGTGTGTGGGTTTGTGTGATGATGGTTAGGGGGTTGTTATGGGTATATGCAGTGAGCATGCTTTAGTGATGGGTGACCATGCTTAGTTGTGTCATGCAGGGCTTGGTGTTGTGATGGGTGGTTTGTGTTATTAGTACATTAGTGAGGAGTTGGAGTGATAGGGGAGGGGGTGAGGGTGGGGGTGTGTGATAGCATGCAGGTAGGGTGGGGGATATGATAGTTAAGATTTGACTTACCAGTGTCCATTCCTCCACCGACTCCTCCGAGGCCCTCCGGATGCATGATGGTCAAGACTTGCTCCTCCCATGTTGTTAGTTGTGGGGGAGGAGGTGGGGGTCCGCCGCCAGTCCGCTGTACCGCGATGTTGTGCCTGGAGACCACAGAACGCACCTTCCCCCGTAGGTCGTTCCACCTCTTCCTGATGTCCTCCCGATTTCTTGGATGCTGTCCCACAGCGTTGACCCTGTCCACGATTCTGCGCCATAGCTCCATCTTCCTGGCTATGGAGATGTGCTGCACCTGTGAGCCAAATAGCTGTGGCTCTACCCGGAGGATTTCCTCCACCATGACCCTGAGCTCCTCCTCGGAAAACCTGGGGTGTCTTTGGCGTGACATGGGGTGATGTGGGTGAGGTGTGGGGTGGTGTATGTGTTGATGTGTGTGGTGATGTGTAGTGGTATGTGGTGTTTTGTGCGAGGACTGTTGTATGGGTGATGGTGCTGTGTGCCTCTGTGTGGTGGGGTTCTCAATTGCTGTGCTCTCTGTCTCTCGGCTTCCTCACAATTTCTGGTCGTAGGGGTTTGTGGGTAATGTGGGTGTGTGTTTTATATAGTGTTGGGTTTGTGGGAGTGGTGTTTGTATGTGTATCAGGTGTGTGTATTTGGAATTGTCCAATGTGGCCATGTTTTGGAGATGTGTGTGTATTTTGAGCGCAGCGGTGTGTACCGCCAATGGAATACCGCGGTTGAAAGACCGCTGCGTGGATTCGTGGGTCGTGATAGCATGGGCGTGTTTCTGTTGGCGTGACGGTGGAGGATTTGTTTTTGCCAGTTTATCACTGACCTTTGGTGTGGGGGACTTGTGTGGGTGTCTGTATTTCGGCGGATTCCGAGATGTGGGTCATAATAGCTGTGGCGGAATTCCGCGGCCGCGGCGGTGTATTGGCGGTCTTCTGCAGTGCGGTAAGCGGCTTTTACCGCCAATGTTATAATGACCCCCATAATGTGTGTTCTGATATAATTAATGTAAACTGTTGATCTCAAATTCAGTAATGGCGTGCATTCACTGTAGAGCTAGGGAATCGTACATTGTGTTCCTTAACCTTTTTAAGTGAAATGTATTCATTTGACTTGAATTAGAAACCATCCTCATTATTGGAATGTATTTGTATTAGAAACAAGAACAAACGATCCAGAAATTGCAGGTGGTGCAACACTCGTCTCCCAGGCTTGTGCTGTAACTGCTACTATGCTCATCGGTTTCAGCTGCTCTTAAAGCCCTACACAGGCTGCCAATGCATAAAAAATATCTTTTTTTTAATTCTCCTGTTCACAGTGAAAGCCTATAAGGCAGTAGAACCAAGATATCTAATCTCTAGATTTACTCACTACACCACTTCTCGTAACCTGAGATCTTCATCTGCCAACCTGCGAAAACTTCTCACCTTTACACATAAGACCAAAGGTGGCAAATCTTTTGCTGTTTTAGGGGCAAAAGCCTGGGTTCATCCTCCTATCCACTTGAGAATCATTGATTCTGAAGCCCTTTTTAGAAAACATTTGAAGATTTGGATCTTTTCAACCCCTGACTCACTGTGTCACGCACTTAAGGCCAGATTTACAAGGCCCTAGTGCCACTGGAGCATCACTTTTTGTAACGCTCTGGTGGCGCTGTGCAGTGCACCACATTTACAAGGCCACTTTTTGTGGCTTACTGGCAATTTATAGATGTAAGCCCCTCAAACACAGTTTTCTGCATCACACTCATTGCTTTTGACCCTGCCACAGATTTGCAAGAAAGTTTAAATCTGTGGCAGCACCAAAACCTAGCACCACCTCAGCCGTGGTTTTAGCATGGCACAACGAGGAGGAATACTTTTATTCTGCAGCACACTTAGAAAGAGCAAAATGCCATGAATGATTTTTAATGTGCAGGAAGGTGTCCCTTCAAAAATGATGATTAGGTACTTTTACTTGTGCTGCAGAATGCAGCACACACAGAAGTGCCAAATCGCCATTGTAGATTCCAATCAATCCCTTCAATGCAGACACCATTGCACTATGGTGCAAGGATGACTGCGTTTGCACTGGCAGCTAAATTTAGCGCTGGGAGAAACACAGGGGTGCACCATATTTCAGTAAATATGGCGCATCCCTGTGTTTCTAAAGGGGCGCAGTGGGGCACTGCAAATTTTGGCACAGCGCTGCAGCACTATATAGTAAATCTGGCACTTATTCGGTAACTCTTCATTTTTAGTACTGCTTTACAAATGCTATATTCATTTGTTGGACTTTTGCCCTTTTGCAGGGTCATCCCCAATACTTTTGCCTCCTGCCTCCTAATTTTTCTGATCGTTGGCTTTTGAACTCTGAGCACTTTACCACTGCTCACCAGTGCTAAAGTGCATATGCTTTCTGTGTAAATTGTATGGGTAATTGGTTTATCCATGATTGGCATATTTGATTTACTAGTAAGTCCCTAGTAAAGTGCACTAGAGGTGCCCAAGACCTGTAAACCAAATGCTACTAGTGGGCCTGCAGCACTGGTTGTGCCACCCACCTTAGTAGCTCTGTCATCATGTCTCAGACCTGCCACTCGAGTGTCTGTGTGCAGTTTGAACTGTAAATTCAACTTGGCAAGTGTACTCGCTTGCCAGGCCTAAACCTTCCCTTTTTTACATATAAGACACCCCTAAGGTACGTGCTAGTAAGCCCCAAGGGCAGGGTGCAGTATATGGTTAAGGTAGGACATATAGTAATGTGTTTTTATATGTCATAACAGTGAAATACTGCTAACTTTGTTTTTCACTGTTGCAAGGCCTGTCCCTCTCATAGGTTAACATGGGGGCTACCTTTAAATATGATTAAAGTGTAGATTCCCTTTGGGAGCAGATAGACATGTGGAGTTTGGGATCTCTGAGCTCACAATTTAAAAATACATCTTTTAGTAAAGTTGATTTTAAGATTGTGTGTTTGAAAATGCCACTTTTAGAAAGTGAGCATTATGTTGCTTATACCATTTCTGTGACTTTGCCTGTTTGTGGATTCCCTGTCTGGGTCAGTTTGACAGTTGGGCTGGTTGCACCTCTCACTAGACAATGACACAAAGGGAGCTGGGGTGTAGTCTGCATTTCCTGATGAGCCATCTGAGCTAGGAGGGAGTGGAGGAGTGGTCACTCACACCTGAAAGGGCTGTGCCTGCCCTCACACAATGCAGTCTCCTACCCCCTGGTGAGTGTCTGGGGCCTGACCTGGACAGGGCAGGATTTCACAGTCAAGAGAGACTTTGCTTTGAAGTAGGCCTACATCAAAGGAGAAAATGGGTATAAGAAGGGCACCCAAAACCACAGACTTTAGAACACTTCTGGAAACCAAGAGGAACCTCTGTCTGTAGAAGAGCTGAAGAGCTAAGGAAGAAGAGCTGCCCTGCCTGTGACTGTGCTTTGTGGAGCTATCCTGCAGTTGCTGCTTCTGCCAGAGTAAGAGGGCCAAGACTGGACTTTGTGTGTCTTCCATCTTGTGAAGATCTCCAAGGGCTTGATTTAGAGCTTGCCTCCTGTTGTTTGAAGTCTCAGGGACAGCAAAGACTTCTCTCTGTCAGCACCTGGAGTCTCTGGAGCGACTCCTACTCTGTACTGTGGTGCCCATCCAGTTCCTGAGACCCTGAAAGGAGAAGCTGGCAGCCTAAGAAGAAGAATTCCACGCACAGAACACCGTGCGGAGAAAAAATCTGCGCAACTCTGATCCGCGGCTGGGAAATCGATGCGCCACTGGCTTCGCGACCGAAGAATCGACGCATGGAGCTGGAAAAATGACACACAGCATCGCTGACGGAGGCTGGTGAGATTGCAACCTGCGCTGCGTGGTTTTGGGATCATCATGTGGTTGGATTTCTGACGCAAGTACCGTTGGGCGTGTAAAAACAACGCAAGGCCTGCCTGGACCTGACAGTGCTGACAGGATCGACGCATCACTCTCCTGCAGAGAGAAGAAACGACGCGCCCAGACCCAACGAAAAGAGAAATGACGCAAGGTCTCGCTCGTGAGTGAAATCGACGCATCACAAGCCCTTTTTGACGCACACTCACCAGTGGGGGGTTATTTTTGACGCACCCAAAGTACATTTTCACGCTAACGGTGTTAGTGTGTGTTTAAAATGACATGAAGACTCTTTTTGCTTTTTAATTGATAACTTGACTTATGTATTGTGGATTTTTTTCATTTTGGTCTTGTTCTGTTTTGATAAATATACTCCATTTACCTGTGTTGTGTCATTTTGTAGTGTTCTCATTGAGTTACTGTTTGTGTCGGTACAAATACTTTACACCTAGCACCCTGAAATTAAGCCTACTGCTCGTGCCAATCTACCAAGGGTGTAAGCAGGGGTTAGCTTAGGGTGATTCTCTTTTACCCAGACTAGAGTGAGGGTCCTTGCTTGGACAAGGGGTAACCTGACTGCCAACCAAAGACCCCATTTCTAACATCATTCATTCATATTTGTGTGATGTGTGCACTAATGTTATATAGTTCAGTGTTAAAAATGTAGTTCTCAGTTGCATTCACATTCATGTATTCAAAAGATATATTGCATTTATGCCAACTGTAACATGAAGCTTTATTTGAGATTGTGTAATTGGCATTTACATTTATTGGAAATAAATGACCATGAATAACACAAAATGAAATGTGCATTAGTGAATAATAATCTAAAGTTGACCTAAATAGGCCTGTATGTCAACATGAGACACTGGTTTCCATTTCTGCTTGTGTGTCTTTTCTTTGCAGGTGCATTTACATGAAATGTTAGTTTGGAAATAGATGTACTATTGTGTTAGTAATAAAGAGTCTGGAAAAAAGACCTTAATGGAAGAACATGGAGAAACTGAGTGTGAGCAGAAATTGTTACCAATGGTGTTTAGAGGACCAAAGACAGCAATGTTCTCAGGACTGGACTGGGAAAATGTCTGAATGTTTCAGTTTACAAAGTGAGACCGGAGAAGACAATGGAGCTATTGATGGCATGATGTTGATGAGTGCTACCTAACAGAATTGTTTGGTATTAACTAGGGTTCTCACTGATTGATTTCAGACACTATACTTCTAGACTTCAATAGGTACACACCTTTCAATTTTCCCCTTGTCGGTATGCTTTGCAGAGTATAGCTTAGGCTAACTCTTAACTCCCTCTCTGTAGAAGACTCTTGACCAAGCTTCTGAATTGCTGGTACCTTCTATTTTTCTCTAAATGCCTATGCATATAACTTTTTCTTTTTCCATAACTTCCTGACATTTTGAGATTTTTCCACATCCATTTATAGAATAACTTAGGTAGATGACTCTAGATTTTACTCAGATATAGGAGAAAGAAACACAAAGACTTTTCTCTGAACATCAAATTCTATTGCTGATAATTTGGATTGCTGTAACTGCACTTTAGGTTTGTGTTATGCTAATTTGCCTAAACTTCTTCAGGATGTTTGGCTATCCTGTTGTTATTCTGTATCGCTAAGGAATGTGTTTGCTTATGTGATCCTGACTGCTACTTTGTAATAAAAACCTTAACTTTATTTGGGTTCTTCTTGTGTGTCTTATTTAGTTGCACTGTACATTGATGTTGATTTAGTTGAAAGCTAACTCTCTACATCTTTTCCTTCGATGAAACAAGACCCTTCACCTAAGTATTTATGGTAGCCCGTCCAGATGCTCCATCAAAACAGGGAGCAGAGGACAATTTCCTCAGGAAAGTAAGGGAGTTAGGGTGTCCCATAAAGAAATTGCACAGACTCAGCCCAAAATTCTAAGCCCATGGTTTGTTCAGAGGATTAATGGAGTTCCAGCGGTTTGGGAACAAGATATAATGGCAGATGTATGAGTATCAATAGGATTGTGTGTTGCGATTGCTTATGCTTAGCATGTGGTGCTTTGCGGTAATTGTTACGTATTTGGACGAGACATTTTAAGTTGTTGTGTGAACGTGGGCTTACTGTAAAGAAGTTGAAGTGGTTATTGAGTGCGTCATGGCCTAACATCCCAGGATATATGAGAAAAGTGTAGAAAACATTGGCCCTCATTATGACTTTGGCAGTCTTCCATGAAGACTGCCAAAGCCACGGGCACCAGGAGACTGCCAGTGCTGGCAGTCTCCCGCTCACCATATCACGGGCACTTCTCGATTTCTGCCACACTTTGGGTGGAAATCCGCAGAAGTTGTGCTGGCTGGCGGAGGCGCTCTGGAAGTTCCACCACAGGCCCTGCCATGCCAGTAGGACACCGCCCGACATATTGTGGGCCATAATACAGCCTGCTGGCGGGGTGCTACCGGCGGTGGAAGCGCCCCAACCTGTTCCCTGCCAGACAACCTTCTCCCTGAAAACAGGTAAGGTGATCGTCCAACAGGGGAGTGGGTTGAGAGGGTGAGAGGTGTTGTGTGTGAGTGTGTGGTGTCGCCATGTGTGCATGAATGTGTGTATGCATGGTTGTACACGTGTCTATAGGACATTGATTGGGTTAAGATTGACAAGACCACTCGAGTCTCAAAAGTCTAAAGAGTGAAAACATTCTTATTATTAGAGATTACTACAGTTGTGTAAACAGTATATTGGCACAGAGACAGCATATAAAGAGACAGAGTATGCACAATTCCAATGCATCCCAAGTCCAAGCAATGTTAGTTCCAAAAGCCCTGATGCCCCAAAAAAGGCAAATGTTCCCAAATCTAACTTGAATCAGATCCCTAATTCAAACGGAAATGGCTTTGTGGATCAGGAAATGTCCCAACAGTACCCTATGATGCCAGCAGGTGAGGATTACAATTCTGATCTGTCACAATGATGGTGCCTGAGAGGGAAGGAGGCTTGCATACTAGAAGCATCCTTAGAAGTAGACCAGAGTGGTCCATTTGTGGATGGTCAGGTGAATGGCCACCCTGTTTAATTCTTAATTGACACTGGTGCTACCCGCTCTACTGTGAGAACAGCAGATATTCCCAACCTACCTAATTAGGAAATAATTCAAATTGTAGGAGTTGCAAATAAACCATTGACTAGCCCAGTCACAGAAGCTGTGCCTGTTAAAATAGGGTCCTTTGAAAAGAATAACCAATGTGTTGTGTGTGATTCAACCCCTGTGAGTCTGCTTGGACATGATCTCTTCTGTAAGCCTAATTTTTCATCTGTTGTACACCAAGAGGCATAAAGTTTCATACTCACAATGAGGATGTCGCATTCGAAATTCCAAATCAAACCCCAGATGTCAGACTGTACCACATGCTGACAAATGACGATCTACCTTCAGATTTGATAAACACAGTACTACCTGAAGTCTGGGACTTTTCCGGAAAGGACATAGGTTTCATCAAAGATGTTGAACCGGTCCAAATAACTGTGAAACCAAATGCTGAGTGTCCAAGAATCCCACAGTATAATCTAACCCCTGAAACCTTTGTTTGAATTACTCCAGTGATTGACTCAATGATTCAGAAAAGGGATACTTAATGAGATTATCGGAAGCCCATGTAACTCACCATATTTTGGGCCTGTATAAGCCTAATGGCAAGTACCACATATTGTAGGACCTGAGATGCTATTGTAGTTCCTGTTGTACTGTGGTACTGAATCCAGCTGTGATTTTATTACAGATTCCATGTGAGGCCAAGTGGTTCACCATGAGTGATCTTTGCCAAGCAAACTTCTCCATACTGTTGCATGAGGATGGTCAATTCCTCTTTGCATTTTGGTTTGGCAGTCATGTTTTGACATGATGTAGAGTCCCCCAAGGGTATACCAAGAGCCCCTCCATTTTTAAACAGGACATTAAGAGGACTCTGGAGACCCTAATGATGCCCTAACCTTTAGTCTTAAACCAGTATATTGATGACCTACAGATGGCTTCAAACACACGAGAAGCTTGCAAACAGGATACTGTTGCCCTGTTGAACCACTTAGCTGAGAATGGACATAAAGGTTTCCCAACTAAATTGCAGTACTGTAAGAAAGAAGTTCTATACCTTAGACATCGCATTAAGAAAGGTGCATGGAAGGTGTCACAAGAGAGGATCTCATCAATTCTGAAAATAAATCCACCAAATACCAAGAAAGAAGTCAGTGTTTTCTCAGGAGTGGTAGACTACTTTCATAAGTGGCTTCTCAGCTTTTCCCTGCTGCCCAAACCTTTACAGAGGTTCACACACAAGGATGTGTCAGATGCAGTACCACTGGATGACACTTGCATGCGTGCCTTCTCTCAGCTGACAGAAAGTCTCTTTCGTGCCCCGGGACTGGGAATGCCCTATTACAACAAACGTTTTGCATTGTATTGCAGTGAGAGGGAGGGCTGCACTCTCTCAGTGCTACCTCAGTTACATGGGATTGGTCATAGGCCTGTTGCCTATTGTTCAGCTACGCTTAACCCAACAGTTACTACGTTGCCTGGCTGTCTTAAAGCCGTAGCTGTGACGGTTGTCAGCATTGTACAGTGTGAGAGTATTATTATGGGTCATCCTTTGAATGTTTTTGTCCCTCATGCTGTGAATATTTTGTTTACCTCTACTAAAACACGACATCTCACGGTCGATTGACACGGTATGAGCAGATCATACTTACTGCAACATTGAATCCTGCAAATTTGCTGCTTGTGCGTGGGAATGATAATGAGGCTCAAAATGAGGTTGACGCAGTCTGTACTGTTTCAGGTGTGGTTGAAGCGTCATGGCTTCAAGCAGTATTTTTGGCACAAGTGGCTGGATTGAGTACCCTTACGAGAACATATTGTGTTTCAGACCAGCTCAAGGTGACTATTTTCATCAATAGTCAGTATGGCTTTGGTGTCGTCAATGACTTTGAACAATTATGGTCACAACAGGGATTTATGACCTCTTCTGGATCTCTGATCCATAATGGGGAAAGAGCGCATAATTTGTTAAAGACATTACCACTACCTGCCCATATTACTGTTGTGGATATGCTGATAAGGCCACCAGACTCTGTGACTTAAATGTTTTGTACTTTCAATGGTGAATATTAAAATGAGGGAACAGATGAGACCAATCACAGCCTCTTATTAACTTCAGCAGATACCTTGAAGGAAGTTAGGAGACTACAGGAAGAAGTATCAGAAACAGAATAGTAAGGTTGGACTAGAGCAGGATGTGTCAAAAGAGATGAGGATGATATTTGGCTTCTGAGTGATGGAAAATCTGTGTTACCAGATAACTTGTTGCCCCTATGGCAAGGTCTTACCATGGTCCAGTTCACGTAGGAAGGGATGCAATGGTGAGATTGTTTTGCCAGACATGGTTCAATCCCTGGTTTAGACTGATGGCTGAAGCATTTTGTCTCATATGTTTTGTGTGTCAACAAATGAATGTATGTAAAAGGACTGTAGTAACACTGAGTTACATAAGGAGTTCTGGAGGTCCCATCAACAAGATGCAGTTAGATTTCATTGAGCTATGTATGTGCAATGGATTGAGATACGTCCTAGTGATTGTATGCATTTTCTTGTGTTGAGTTAAAGCTTACCCGACTCACAGTAGCGAAGTTGTTGTTAAGAGAACTCATTCCACAGTTCCTGTTCCTAACTTCTCTGGAGTCAGATCAAGGAACTAATTGTAATAATGAGGTCCTCAAATTACTGTTTACAGCATTGCAAGTGGAGCAGAGACTATATTGCAGCTATTGACCTAAGGTTTCAGGTCTGGTGGAAAAAAGTGAATGGAACGCTGAAATTCAGATTGGCTAAAGTGTGTGCTTTCATTGCTTTGAAATTGCATGATCTCTTGTGTTGATGAGCCATTGCAGTACTCAAGATAGGAGAACAGGACTGTGTCCCCATGAAATCATCATGGGAAGAGCTATGAGATTGCCAGCTATGCTTGCAAATGCACTTGTGAAAATTACAGATGACATGTCTCTAGATTACTGCAAAGGACTGCTGATGTGGTGCGTTTTGTGTCCCATCAGGTTGGAGAGGCTACAGCTCTGCGGCAACAAGAGCAGTGCCATGATTTCATTCCCGGAAATTGGGTTATGGTGAAGAAGGAAGTGCCCAAGACATGCTTGGAACCTTGCTTGAAATGACCTTATCAAGTGATCCTGGTCGCTACGACATCTGTGAAGTGCGGAGGTCTCCCCAACTGGGTGCATGCAGCAGAGTCCTGTGTCCTCTGAAGGTCTGGTGGTTACAATGAGACAAAGGGAGCATGTTATTTAATCTGTTGGAGATGAGAAAAAGTCCAGGACAGCACAAGTTCGGTCTGAGGGGGTCTGAGAGGGTCAACGGTTGAAGTTAGTACTAGCGGGTCGCATTTAGAGGAGTTGACTGCATTAAACTCAGATCCTGACAAAAGACCTAGTGCTATAACAAAGCGAGTTGTGCCTGGAGACCAGTGGCCAAGAGAACAGAATTTGCCTGAAGTACGAGTGCCACACACTGTTCCAGAAGAACTATGGAATCTGGCCTAAGTGATAGTGATGGTGAAAGGCTACTAGTCCAGAGATCAAAGAGAGCAAGAGTACCCTGTTGGAAATACTCCTCACCTGAATGGACATATTTTGCATCTAAAGACTGGAGAGGGAATTTGGAACCTTTTCTTATAACAATTCGAATCCAGCTGAGCCTCCATGAGCCGAACTTTCTGGCTAAACAGATCTTTGAGATTGCATTGCCATTAGACAGACTGAGACATTTTATCCTGTATGTGATTATTAGTGAATTTGAACTGTGCCTTTATTAGAGACTTTAAATAGACTGTGTAAAGAGTAAAGAAGAGTACCTTTAGGTGGCCAATATGGTGGCCGTGTTTTGATGGGGCTCTGCCACAATACTCCAGTAATCTGTTCATTTCCTCATGCTGCACTGGCAATCGGTGGCTAATATACATCGCCTCATATTTCCTACATCCTCTGACGAGTGTGGGACCCTTCAAATTGCCAACGGATGCTAGATGTGGCCGACATTGAACTAGTTATACCATTGGGGATACCTGCTTGACTGATTGGGCCAATATAGTGAGCTGGTTTGTGATTGTCCGCATAGCTCTGCACATCCAGACTGCTTCCTACATGAGCCCTGCCATGTTGACTTGCCTCGGAGCCAACGTAGACCCACATCAGATCCCGATGGACCACCGAATGCTGAGTCACCCCAACGCTACACATGACCAGTGGTAGAAGCAGTCATTCCACGGCATGTGAGCGCGGGACAGTGGGTTGTCGGGACTGCCTTAACGGCAGTTCGGGCCATATCAACATGCCGGACTGAAATCGCTTACGTTTTACAGAGGCTGGCTGCCTGCAAAAGCTCTCCCATGATCCCTAACACTGCTGCTTATCCCAGGGCCCACGTAGTGCTGCACTAGGCCCTGATGACATGTGGGGGGTGGGACAGCTCTGGTGCTGTACTGCGCTGACAGACAGAACAGCTTTGGGGGCCTTCTCAACACACTGAGGGTGCTGAAGAAATGCAGCGTCACCTCCCTTCAGCCGAGGCTGCTCTCGCAGCACCCTCTACCTGAGGCCTCTCCCGGTGTTGTGGAAGCCGCCACATGGCATAGTCGGCCAACAGGCACTCTGTGGTGAATCTTTCACTCGGCACACGTTGTTGTGCCAAGCCACAAGATTGGAATGGCTGCCCCCTGCACTGCATTATGTGACACATACGAAGCTCGCCTGTGTATTTCCCCTGGAGGGGAGCAATCTATCACTGCCATTATAATGGCTACAGTATGGGGCAATATTCAGCTGCTCTTATGGCAACATTCCCTCGCTTATGGTGCCCTCGCACATCTCAATTAGCATTTAACAGACGTGTCCCACCTGGCCTCATCGTAACAGGCCTCCCTCCCTCTGGCAAAGCCTTCAATCATCTTTTAATATCAACAGGAGTGAAACCACTTCTCCCAGTATTCACCAATGAGTCCCTCTAGTTTCTTTTGGGAGACCCTCAACAGCCGTTTTCTACCACAATAATATTATTTCTCCGGTGTACTCATAGCTAATAGCATCATCATGGGGTCTCCTCCTTCCCCTAACCAAGTGAATAGTTTCCACATAGGTCCAGGAAACTGTTAGGGATCCGTGAACAAAAATTAAAAAAAAGTGCAGTGAAAGTGAGAAAGTGATCTAAAAATGTCTCTATCACTCAGCTACAATCCAAATTGACTATGGCTGGCATAGGGTGTGTTAAAAAACAAATATAATATGGTAGGAATGACTTACGTGTCCTTCACATATATCTGGTCAGGTTGATATGTTTCAGCCCACACTTGCCCAAACGGTTCATTAGCTTTCTTCAGGACCAAAGAATCTACGGATCCGATCCCAAACTGCCCAGACATGGGTTTTACCTTCCTGGACTTCTCAATCTACTGCGATGACTTTGTAGGCTCTATACTTGTGGTGCCCAACTGCTCCTTTGGTGAATATATATATATATATATATATATATATATATATATATATACATATATGTGTGTGTGTGAGTGTCATATTGTTAATTAATATATAGCTTCCTAAAATAAGCAATTATATAAAACAGAGAGAAGGCCTTCATTTTGAAGAGGGCAACACAGTTAAGTGGCTTCTGCATTCTAACAACTATCAAAACACGCCTTCAACCATGCCACCTCAGTAGTGCCATGGTGGACAGAAGTTATCACCTGGTGCACTGGGCTACTCATGCTGCAACGCCCCTGGGGAATTTTAAGTCTCCACAAGCAGGCCCTCTGATGGCACATCGTGATCTCCACGGTTCCTATTCTTCTCCATCCTATTGGTTAACATCAACCACCTGGGCATCACCCCCTGACCATCACGACACAGAACTGCTTGTGCTGCGATGCCTCCCACTAACCGGTGGACGTCAGAAAGCGGGCTCACTAGTGTTGCCAGAGATAACATCTTTTAGTGCAGTACTTTCACTTGCGTAACCTTGGGGCGCCTTTGGTCGGGTACCCAAAGTGCTCCACTGCACTCCTCATTTGCCCCTGGTGACTCCACCAAAGCCCCCACCTCCTCAGAGCTGATCGGCCAAACCCTTACAGTAAAGGGCAAGTTGGACATGATGTTGGAGGCAATTGAGAAAATCAACACCTCTCTGGACGACATCAGAACCTCTCTAGAAATCAAAATTGACCATGCGGTGACTGGCCTTATGCTGTTGCATGTTGACCACCGCAAACTGGCAAACAAAGTCCACAATGCGGAACAAGTTGTCGACAATTTACAACCATGCTCCGGTGACATGTTATCATCTCTGAAGACACTAGCGGACTGTGTGGTCACACTGGAGGCTCATGCAGAAGATGCTGAGGGGCGCTTCAGGTGGAACAACATTTGTGTGATCGGTCTCCCGAAGGGAGTTGAGGGCAGAGACACAGTGCCTATGTTGAAAAAAGGTTCAGAAGCTTACTCCGAGAGTCCATGGTCTTGCAATTTGTGTCCACAGAGAGGGCACATCCCATTCCGGCACGTAATCCTCCCCCAGGCTCCAACCCCAGACCCCTACTGTTCCGCACTTTCCATTACCACAACAAAGATTCTATACTCCATGAAACTTGCAAACTAAGAGAAGTTACAGTGGATAACTCCTGAGTCATTTTTTCCTAACTATAAAATAGTGGTTCTGCGTTAAAGGAACTAATTTTTAGCTGTCAAACACCGCCTTCGAGACCTTGATCTTCAGTACTTGCTCTTATTCCCCTCCAGGCTTAGGGTGGTGGCGCATGGATCAACCCATTTCTTTGACTCTCTGGAAGATACTTCGGACTGACTGGAATCGTCTGGTCTGGCATCCAGGGACCGTCCTAAAATGGGCACATCACAAGAGCAGAAAGACACTAGACCAAGGCCACTCCCGACCTGGAACAAATAACGCTGGAAAGACGATGTTCCTTGCAGACAGCTGCGACCATTTTGATGACCTTTCACAACTTTTACGTAGACAATGACTCTGCCAAATCATTCAGTGACAATGGTTTTAATGCTACCTGCCCCCCTGGGATGGATAATATGAGCCCCCCTACCCCCGGTCACTCCTCCAATATCCAACAACATCATTATGAACAATTGCTCACCTCTGTTTGGTACCGCTCTACCATCAGTACTGTATTGGCTACTGTTCAATTCTATTGTCAGCTGTGCCAAAGCCTCATGCTCTGTTTGATATTCTGCCATACTGTTATATTGTATTTTGACAAACACACCCTCCATACTGTTGTCCAAAAACTTTCTCCACCTTCCCTACTCTTGTATGCTCCTTTCCATTCACACCTCCCTCGCTGACACGTAGCTGGTGGCCACATGCTTTTGCACAACATGGGGATTCTCTATAAATATGTTCTTGCACACCCCTTCCACCTAACCCCCCCCTCAACCTGCCTCACTTGCCATTTACCTGATTTTAACTTGTTGTTATGTTTAGGCAGTCCCATCTTGGGCATCTGCTCTAACAGCATTAATAGTTTATCTTGGTTTTTAGGTTCACCTCTGTTATCATGCAATAGGGCACTTGACCTCCTTACACCTGCTACAAACATTTTAAATCCTTACTTTTGCAACACTCAGCGAGTGGCGACTGCACTCCCTCTTTCATATGGCAACACACACTAATATTATCACTTGGAATATCAGAATATCTGGGAAATGCACACTCCGTCCCAACCCTATGCAGTCTACGCTTACCTTAAACGTCACTCGGCCCACATCACAATGTTGCAGGAAACACACTTAACTCACAGACAGGCAACCAATTTACGGCACCTTTGGCGTGGTCAGCTCTATGCAATCAGTTACTCCTCTTATGCCAGAGATGCACTAATTTGGAAATAGACTGGTGTTCCTTTTGCTACAGAAAAGGCGGTGGTGGACCTCAACAGGCATTACGTGTTCCTGAAAGGCCACTTAGATGGCTGTTATGTCCTCCCGGGAAACATACATGTCCCAAATTCAGAACAGGCTTGATTCCTACATAATCTAACTGGGGTTCTATCCTGATGGAATGATCTTCAATGGCTTATAGGGGGGGACTTTAACTGAGTATTAGACACCACCTTAGATTGCTCCTTTCCCCCCACTCACTGCCCTGCACAGCTGCTACCACCATCGCCCACACCTTACGCGACTGGCTACAACACTGATGCTTAATCAATGTCTGGCAGCAACATAAAACAAGCACCAGGGTGTACTCCTTTTATTGCTTGCCTCAGCACCTCCACGTGCGAATTGACCAGTTGATCACCACACCGGATCTCCTACCATCAATCACTTTCACAGATTACCTAGGCCATACCCAATCTGATCACAACCCGCAATACCTGCAAATGGCCTGGGAGGCAGGCTCTCCCCCATACCTACATGGCATTTACAAACAGCTGCACTGGAGAACCCTCGCTTTCACTCAGCCCTCAGAACAGATATATGGGATTATTTCAGACACAATGCTGGCACAGCCACCAACAAAATGATAGAGTGGGATGCCTTTAAGATTACCATAAGGAGACACTGCCTGGGCGTCAATTGGTGCATGAGTAAGCAGCTTGAAAAAGACATATCGTGTATCAAACATGAAACCCAGGCTATACGCCACCCATCACATGCCTGTCTCCAGTGAGAGGTGCAGCTCAAACATTCTTCATTGCTCAAACGCTATGCTGCCTTAATTATGCAGTACCCTCAACCAAATCCCATAGTTCAGCAGACCAGGACAGCTCTTTGTTAGCATGGTTGATATGCCAAGATCAGCACTGATAACGCATCATATCACTGCACTCTAGTGCCAACAAACTTCTATATACCCAGCGCGGCATGCACAACGATTTGATGCAACATTATTCTGCGCTATACCAATATACCACACATGCAGCTCCAGACAAAATTGTCTCCTTTCTGCAAGCACACCTCTGCCCCACCTCAACCCTGATCAACGGACAGCACATGACGTCCCTATAACTCTACTTGAACTACAAGAAGCCATTAGGGCCTTAGCTGCCAAAAAATACCAGGACCTGATGGCCTACCCACTGAATCTTATAAAGCGTATGCCCCTCTCCTAACACCCCAGCTACAAGAACTATACGAAGAGGCCATCCAATCAGCCTCTCTTCCCACCTCCCTTCAGGAAGTGATACTTATCTCCCTTCCTAAACCGGCAGGGACCCCATTGAACTGGTATTCTATTGGCCCCTGGCCCTCTTGAATACAGGCTATAAAATATTGGCTAAATCCTGGCAGATAATCTAGCACCCTTGATACCCTCGCTGATCTACCCAGAACATAACAGGTCTGTGCCGGCCCACAACACCTCCCTCAACGTCCGGTGCTTTTTCTGCATCATGAAATATGCTCTAACTCATTGGCTGAACACTGGCTGCTTGATATTAGACCTAGAAAAAGCTTTTGATTCTTTAGAGTAGTCATTCCTATTTGCAACATTACCATTCTACGGCATTGGACTCGCTTTATACACCTGCCCCGCTTGATATACACATCGTTGGTGGCCAGGACCAAAACAGGCTCCTTCATATCAGACCCTGTACAGATACACAGAGGCAATGTGTCACATGTGTCCTCTCTCTACACTGCTCTTTGCCCTGGCAATAGAACCACTGGTCCTAACACTTCGGGAGCAGGGGTGCAACTGGGAAATCCCCTTAGGAGATGGAACTCACATAGTCTTGCTTTAGACGGACAACCTTCTCCTCTTCATTTGTGATATACATCAGTTCCTATCTGCCATTGCCTCAACACTTAATCACTTTGCTGTCCTGTCTGGCCTGTTGGTAAACCAGTCCAAAATTAGTCTATTCCCATTCAAGGCCACATTGCCCAAAGTGGACCTCATTCTCAGAAACACCCGGGTGCCTTGGCTGCCCACCATGTTCAGATATCCAGGGATCTGTGGGTACTATTCACCCCTGGATGTTTTTAAGGGCAACCTCACTCAGGCTTCTATCAGTAGCAGGAAGCATCACTGTCCTTAAAATGGTAGCACTTCCCAGACTTTTGTACTATTTCACAATTCTCCCCCTTTATGTCTCTCCATTCTTTTTTCGCTCTCTCAAGCATCTTCTTAGGGAGCTTATCTGCAATAGATCTTGCTGCAGAAAAATGGTTTCTAAACTGATGGACCAGGGTGGATTAGCAGTCCCTAAATTTGAACACTATTATCTTGCATCCCAACTTCAATGGTTGGCCAAATGGCTAGCAGGGCTTCAGTTGTCTGACACTGCTATGATATTATCTGCCTGGACCCACATTAGCATTCTCCAACTGTTCTACCCTTGCTCCATATCCCCTATCCCAGATCCCAGCCTCCTACAGGTAGCCAGCAGATGTTTCCACCAAAGTCTCTTCCTAACATGTTCTTCTGCCCCCTATGCACCAGCAATCCCCTTACATGGCACACCCTGGAGCAATGGCATCATCCCCCTGCCGGAACTGACTGACTGGCATTCTGCAGGTATGCATTCCCATCTACCATGATGGGTCTCTTTGCTTATTCAACACCCTGGTAACGGAGGATAGCTTATCCCCCAGTGTGCTCCTTTTGTATGATTCTCTCATTGTAACACTGTGAAACAAATGGTGAGAACGAGCACAATGAGAAACAGATCCTCCTCACCATGCAGTATCTCCACATTATGGGACCGTGTACCGGATCCACTGGTTTTTCTGACTCCCTTCCTATGCATGCCGCAGCCCCGCTCGTTCCACTTCACCACCTCAGAGAGGAAGACCTCTCCTATCCATGCCCAGACAAGGAGTGGGCTGCCTTGTTAGAGGGTCCAAAATGCAGTCCTTGAAACACCAGATGTAGACTTATCCAATGTTACATAGTTCATCTAGCCTACCTTTTCACATTTAACATAAACCCCATCTTTTTTTAACCCTTTATTTTCAGTTTTATCATAAATAATACAGCAATGTTGAGTGTAAAAAAATAGGCATACAGGTAAGCATTAGTGGTTTAAGTAGTCAGATAAAACTATTAAACAAATCCAACAGAGAATCTTTCCCCTGGACATTCCCCAATGCATAATTGTGAAGGATTGACAATGTCATCTACCATGTTGCAATGGTGTCCCCATGAGCCACTGCCAGCACCACCATTCTGGTTCCCAGTTCTTCCTTTGTGTCTCCATCCTCACTATCCGTGGAGGTCATTACCAACTCTGAGTCTTTCCAATCAGCTATGTCCTCAAGTGCTTTGTTGTGGTGGTCATATGTAATTCCTAAGCTACAGATAATTCCAGCACATCAACACGCCAGCAAGGGTACTCTGGGGCTCTTTGACCCATCCACGTTACGGCTACCCGTCACTTAGCCAAGACTACAGACAGGTGCAAGAACTTGTACACCATTGTCCTGTCCTTTGGGTGTGGGATATTGCAAAGGAGGCAGCACTGGGGCATATATGCAAAGGTTATCCCTACAGCTCTTTGAATTTCAGCAGTCACTTGCATCCAATAATTCTGAACCTCCCTACATTGCCAAGATAAATGTAAGAAATTGCCCCCCGGCGCCGCATCTGGGGCAAACATCTGAGCAGAGAAAGGATATCAGATGTAATTCTTTTGATGTGAGATACATCCTGTGGAGGAAATTATAATGCACTAATTTAAATCAGGCATTACTGGAGACAGTATGCGTGAGGTTATTGGCTCGAGCCCGATCCCATTCAGTAAAAGGGGTGTTAAATTCTAGATTTCAGGACAAGCGAGCTCGTGGTGGAGGCCTTCGATATCAGAGTGCATGGATTTGCATAGTAACAAGATCAAATGGCTACCCACGCCGCAGGTCAAGAGCAACCCAAGAGTATGAGTTGTTTTAGGGGTTGCTGGGTAAGTTGGCCGGGTTTCCCTTGCTATTCCTCCTAATCCTGTGTGATGCTGAAATTGGCGTGGTCCAAGGGAGAAGGCGTCCTGAGCCCCCTCAAACGTGAGGAAGGTTTAAATAGGGTATAAGTCACCAAAGAGTTCACACACACCCTCTCGCCACTATTGAATGGACATATTGGGGGTCATTACAACATTGGCGGTAAAAGCCGCTTACCGCTGTGCAGAAGACCGCCAATACACAGCTGCGGCAGCGGAAATCCACCACAGCTATTATGACCCACATCTCGGAATCCGCCGAAATTCAGACACCCACACAAGTCCGCCACACCAAAGGTCAGTGCTAAACTGGCGAAAACAAATCCTCCACCATAACGCCAACAGAAACACGCCCATGCTATCACGACCCACGAATCCACGTGGTGGTCTTTCAACCGCGGTATTCCATTGGCGGTACACACCCCTGCGCTCAAAATACACACACATCTCCAAAACACCGCAACATTGGACAATTCGAAATACACACACCTGATACACATGCAAACACCACTCCCACACACCCAACACAATATAAAACACACACCCACATCACCCACAAACCCCTACGACAAAAATTATTGACGAAGGCCAGAGAGACTGCACAGCATAGACAACCCCACCACACAGAGGCACACAACACCATCACCCACACTACTTCCACGCACAAAACACCACACACCACTACACATCACCACACTCATAACCACATACACCAGCCCACACATCACCTACACCACCCCATGGCATGGCAAAGACACCCCAGGTTCTCTGAGGAGGAGCTCAGAGTCATGGTGGAGGAAATCGTACAGGTAGAGCCACAGCTATTCGGATCACAGGTGCAGCACACATCCATAGCTAGGAAGATGGAGCTATGGCGAAGAATCGTCGACAGGGTCAACGCAGTGGGACAACACCCAAGAAATCCGGAGGACATCAGGAAGAGGTGGAACGACCTACGGGGGAAGGTGCGTTCCATGGTCTCCAGCCACAACATCGCGGTACCGCGGACTGGCGGCGGATCCCCACCTCCTCCCCCACAACTAACAACATGGGAGGAGCAGGTCTTGACCATTATGAGGGCCTCGGAGGAGTCGGTGGAGGAATGGACTCTGGTAAGTCAAATCTTAACTATCATATCCCCCACCCTACCTGCATGCTATCACAGACCCCCACCCTCACCCACTCCCCTATCACTCCAACTCCTCACTAATGTACTAATAACACAAACCACCCATCCCAACACCAAGCCCTGCATGACACAACAAAGCATGGACACCCCTCACTACAGCATGCCCACTGCACATACCCATAACACCCCCCCAACCATCATCACACAAGCCCCCACACAGGAATGCTAGCACCGGGGTACAGGGTCACCCACCCATTGCACACCATGACACACACACATGCAATAATCATGCTTTTACACCCCTGCAGGACCACTACCCAATGTCACCAGACAAGAGGGTCCAGACATCTGTACCCCACCCACAGAAGAGGCCCACAGTTATGACAGCAGCTCTGGCCAACTGGATCCAGATGACCAGCCCGGACCATCGTGGGCCTCGGGACAGTCGGTTCCCCTCGCACAGGCACAGCCCACCACAGACCTTCCACCCTCTGGTAACACCAGCACAGCACCCACCCAGCGGGCCCATACCTCCATACCCAGGACACGCCAATCAGCAGTGTGTCCACTACTACAGGGAACCCAGGATAACCCACCACTCCAACAACAACAGGGACCTGGGGGCAGTGGTAGTGGGCACACAGTCCAGGGGACGGAGGCCCAGGAACACAGGGGAACTGGGAGGGCTGCTGTGTGACAGGGGGCGGACAGGCCAAGGGAACCCACTCTCCACGAGGCCCTCTCCTCCATCATGGGAGCATACCACCACTCCCAGGAGACGATGGCTACGGTCCTGGCCAAGTTTCAGGAGACCCAGCGCCTGCAGTAGGAACAGTATTTGGGCTTCAGGGAGGAACTCAGAACCTGGGCACCATCGTAGGGGTGCTGAAGGAAATACTGAACACCAGGAGGGACACCGTGGCACTCCAAGGGGCCCCTGACACTAGCATGGACGATGAACTGCCCACCACCTCCGCCGGCGCTAGTGGAAAGGAGGCACCGCCACAGGACCACCACACCAGCACCCCACCCCCTGCAGACAGAGAACCACCCCGCAAGCGGTCCCTGAGATCCAGTAACAGGACAGAGCACGATGGCAAGACCCCCGCCAAGAAATGAGACTACCCTGATTGTCATCCCACTGTCCCACTTTGCAACCCTGTTCATATTGGAACTGCCCCAGCTCCACTTCCTATGCCCATATGGGCAATGCACCTGTGAGACTAATAGACTGGACTCTGCCATGGACATTCCTCCACCATCACCCCTCACCATTTTACCACCCCCTCCAATATTTACCACTTCAATAAACACCCTTGAAGCACAAAACAATCTGGAGTCAGTCTGTGATTTTGAAAATGTGTATTGGCAATTACAGTGACAAAATCCGTTCTTAAATGTAATGTTAACATACCTATGTCACACATCACACGTCCATGAGGAATGTAAGCAGATGACACACGTTGGTAACCACACCTGTGAAACCGTAATGGAAATGTACAACTCAGTTACCATATACTGGTTGAAATTGACAGACAGGATAGAGGTAGAAGTGGGAAAGTACTTGTAGTAGGCAGGAATGTATTCTCACCTGTGTGTCACTGGAAATATTGCTGGATAACTGAGTCCCTGTTGTCAATGTCTTCTTCCTCTGCTTCCTCCTCATCACTGTCCACAGGCTCCACAGCTGCCACAACACCGTCATATGGACCATCCTCCTGCAGAAAAGGCACCTGGCGTCGCAAAGCCAGATTGTGAAGCATACAGCAGGCGATAATGATCTGGCACACCTTCCTTGGTGAGTAGAGTAGGGAACCACCTGTCATATGGAGGCACCTGAACCTGGCCTTCAGGAGGCCAAAGGTGCGTTTGATCACCCTCCTAGTCCGCCCATGGGCCTCATTGCAACGTTCCTCTGCCCTGGTCCTGGGATTCCTCACTGGGGTCAGTAGCCATGACAGGTTGGGGTAACCAGAGTCCCCTAATAGCCACACACGGTGCCTCTGGAGTTGACCCATCACATAAGGGATGGTGCTATTCCACAGGATGTAGGCGTCATGCACAGAGCCAGAGAACATAGCATTTACCTGGGAGATGTACTGGTCTGCCAAACATATCATCTGTACATTCATCGAATGATAACTCTTCCGGTTCCTGTACACCTGTTCACTCCTGTGGAGGGGACCAGAGCTACATGGGTCCCATCAATGGCACCTATGATGTTGGGGATATGTCCAAGGGCATAGAAGTCACCTTTCACTGTAGCCAAATCCTCCACCTGAGGGAAAACGATGTAGCTCCGCATATGTTTCAGCAGGGCAGACAACACTCTGGTCAACACGTTGGAAAACATAGGCTGGGACATCCCTGATGCCATGGCCACTGTTGTTTGAAAGGACCCACTTGCAAGGAAATGGAGCACCTATAGCACATGCACTTGAGGGGGGATCCCTGTGGGATGGCAGATAGCTGACATCAGGTCAGGCTCCAATTGGGTACACAGTTCCTGGATTGTGGCACAGTCAAACCTGTAGGTGATGATTAAATGTCGCTCCTCCATTGTCAACAGGTCCACCAGCGGTCGGTACACCGGAGGATTCCGCCATCTCCTCACATGTCCCAGCTGACGGTGTCTAGGAACGACAACAGCGACCACAGGGTCAAATAACTCAGAGGTATGTACCCACAGTCTACACAGAACACGAAACATAATCCAAAAAGTTGTCTGTATGTGTGTTGAGTCCAGGCCTAGGTATGTGTGACGCAGTTGAAAATAAAGCCACGTGGGCCCCTGAAATGGCGGATGCCTGACCTCTAAACTGGGACAATGGGATGTGAGGTAACTGCGCGGGCGTTGTACACCGTCGCGGTAGGCGGTCGAAGACTACGGCGCAATGCTGCATTGGTTAACATTGGACCCTATGGGTCCTAGGATCCAATGACGAAGTGCACCGGCGGTGATGATACGCACCGCCGTGGACGTCACCACCGCGGACGTCATCGACATTTTCTATCTGTTGACTCACTCGATACCTGATCTTCGACAGGAGAGGACCTACACTGCAAGTGCTGCTGTGACCTCGGTCTGGAAGAGACAATGGCTCGTGCGTCTGGGGAAAGGGCCCCTGCCTTCACTGCTCAGGAGTTGGAGAAGCTTGTGGACGGGGTCCTCCCCCAGTACACGCTACTCTACGGTCCTCCAGACCAACAGGTGAGTACACAGGGAGCAAGTTGTATGGGCTATGCCTGTGTGGAGAGGGCTGGCTGTAAGAAGGAAGGGGGCAGAGTTCTGCGTGCATGAAGGACTATGAATGCATGTGCCACATGGCAAGGGTAGGGATGTGGGCCACTTAGTTAGACTGTGCTGTTGGTAATGACTTCTCTTCTTCCCCTGTACATTTCATGTAGGTCAGCGCCCACCAGAAGAAGGATATTTGGCGTGCCATCGCCAAGGACGTCCGGACCCTGGGGGTCCACCACAGACGGAGCACCCACTGCCGTAAAAGATGGGAGGAAATTCGCTGCTGGAGCAAGAAGATGGCGGAGGCTCAGCTGGGGATGGCCTCCCAACGTGGGAGGGGTGCCCATCGCACCATGACCCCCCTGATGTTCCGGATCCTGGTGGTGGCCTACCCTGAGTCGGATGGGCGCTTGAGGGCATCACAGCAGACACAAGGGGGTGAGTACAACATCATTTTGCGGACTTTGCACACAGTGAAGGTGTCTGGGTGGGGGAGGGGGGTGGGGGTTTTCCTAGGCCAGGGCGAGTTCCGTAGGCTAGGCCCCTCCGTAATGCAGGCCATGTGACACTCCACCCCACCTCTGTAGAGTGCCAAGTACAGGTATACATGCCCCTGTGTCATCTATGTGTGCTGATGTCCACCATAGCCATGTGGGCCATATCCCAGGAACTGCATCTGTAGAGCCCAACAGCGTGGCATAGTGCAGGGGGCTGCTGTGTCTGTATTGTCCGCCAACGGTAGCGGTAAGCCATGCACTCAACATGTCTTTCTTCTGTCGTTTCCCCCCCCTTTTTGTGCTCTCCCTGTTCTTGTGTGCATCAGTATCATCAGGCAGAGGTACAGTGGCACCGGAACACGAGGGAGCTGCATCCCACATGGCCATGGAGGGCCACACCACGGACTCTGAATACACCAGTGGGACGGAGGGCGAGGGGAACTTCACGGCAGTCACAGGATCAGCAACCAGCGACACGGACTCGCCCTCCGATGGGAGCTCCCTTGTGGTGGTGGCAAAATCTGTGCCCCCCACTTCTACAGGTACAGCTGCCACCCCCCCTACCAGCACTGCCCTCCCAGCAGCCCCTCAGCCTTCACCCCGTGCCCGCTCACCCAGGAGGGTGGGCATCACCTTCACCCCAGGCACCTCAGCCCCTGCCCCTGTCACCTCTGCTGCCCTCAGTGAGGAGGCCATTGACCTCCTCAGGTCACTCACTGTTGGGCAGTCTACCATTTTGAATGCCATCCAGGGTGTAGAAAGGGAATTGCAACACACAAATGCATTCCTGGAGGGCATTCATTCTGGTCAGGCTGCCCTTCATCGAACCCTGCAATCTCTGGCCTCAGCACTGAAGGCAGCCATTGTCCCTGTCTCTCGCCTCCCCCTCCAACTTCCTCCACCCAGACCCAATCCCCTGTACCCCAGCCTATCCCAAGCACACCATCAGGCCAGCCTGCACACACCTCAATATAAAAGGGAAGCTCAGGCAAACATAAGCACCACACATCCCACAGGCACTCACGCAAGCATCACCCACATACAGACACAGCAACATCCACTGCCTCCACTGTGTCCCCCTCGTCGTTGTCTCCCTCCTCCCTCCCATTGTCTTCTACACTCTCACCTGCATGCACTACCACTACAGCCACTAGGTCCCGCACCAGCACACCCACCAGCACACCCCTCTCACCTGCACTCACCACCCCCACTCCCATTTACACGTCCCCTGTGTCCTCTCCCAGTGTGTCGGTGACGCCCCCTCCCAAAGTACACAAACGCAGGCACACACCCACCCAACAGCCATCCACCTCACGACAGCCTCCAGCGCATGCACCTGCACCCAAAGCCACAAAAGTTACACCTCCTACAACCACCTCCTCTTCCTCCACTCCCAGACCCCCTCCAGCTACCTGTCCCAGTGTTCCTAAGAAACTTTTCCTGAGCAATCTTGACCTCTTTCCCACCACCCCCCCTCCAATTCATAGGTCCTGTACTAGCACCTCAGACAAAAAATCGCCAGTACCAGTGGTGCCTGTTAGAGGTATGTGGAGTGCACCGGGCACCAGGGCAGCCAGTGTGACACGGAGTCACAGCACAGCCAGTCTCCCCCCCTGTTAAGCACCAGAAGTTGGACAGTGCCCGGCGGGACAGAGGGAAGACTCCAGCCGCCAAAGCCGATCACAAGGGTCCCGGGGGGAATGTCCACTAAGCTGTGACTCCTCCCAAGGTGGGGAAGGGGCAGAAGAAGTCGCCAAAGTCTGGGAAGAGCAGCACGGCGGAGAAGACCGCCATCATTCCCGCTGCTCAGGAGGCCACCGCCATCCCCATCGTCACTGGCCAGGAGGCCACCGCCAGAGTCAGTGCCCAGGAGGGCAGCCCCATCGTCACTGGCCAGGAGGCCACCGCCAGAGTCAGTGCCCAGGAGGGCAGCCCCATCGTCACTGGCCAGCAGGCCACTGCCAGAGTCACTGCCCAGGAGGGCAGCCCCATCGTCACTGGCCAGGAGGCCACCGCCAGAGTCACTGCCCAGGAGGACCCGGCAGCCACAGCCCCGCTGGGCAATGAAGGACCGCCATGGCATGCACCGCTGAACAGGTCAGAAACTGCAAAGTCAAGCACCGCTGAACAGGGCACAGATCGCCATGGCAAGCACCGCTGGACAGGTCAGAAACTGCAAAGTCAAGCACCGCTGAACAGGGCACAGACCGCCATGGCAAGCACCGCTGAACAGGGCACAGACCGCCATGGCATGCACCGCTGAACAGGTCAGAAACTGCAAAGTCAAGCACCGCTGAACAGGGCAAGTACCGCTGAACAGGACACAGACCGCCATGGCAAGCACCGCTGGACAGGGCACAGACCGCCATGGCATGCACCACTGAACAGGTCAGAAACTGCAAAGTCAAGCACCGCTGAACAGGGCACAGACCACCATGGCAAGCACCGCTGAACAGGTCAGAAACTGCAAAGTCAAGCGCCGCTGAACAGGGCAAGCACCACTGAACAGGGCACAGACCGCCATGGCAAGCACCGCTGAACAGGGCACAGACCGCCATGGCATGCACCGCTGAACAGGTCAGAAACTGCAAAGTCAAGCACCGCTAGCCCATGTGCGACAGGGGCAGTGACGGAACTGGGACCGTCATGGGGAGAGAGATGCACTCTGGGCACCAGTCCCTCTCCAGAACCAGTGGAGAACAGCATCCACTCCGTCTGTCCTTGACAGGATGAAGCACTCTGGGCACCAGTCCCCCTCCAGAGCCAGTGGAGACATGCATCCACTACCTCAGTCCTTCAGAGGATGAAGCACTCTGGGCACCAGTCCCCCTCCAGAACCAGTGGTGAACAGCATCCACTCCGTCTGTCCTTCACAGGATGAAGCACTCTGGGCACCAGTCCCCCTCCAGAACCAGTGGTGAACAGCATCCACTCTGTCTGTCCTTAGCAGGATGAAGCACTCTGGGCACCAGTCCCCCTCCTGAACCAGTGGAGACTGTCATCCACTTGAGAGACAGTGGCTTTGCACTCCCCAGGATGGTACAGTGGGCAACCCACTCACTGTAGAGACTTGAGAGACTGTGGCTTTGCACTCCCCAGGATGGTACAGTGGGCAAACCACCCACTGTAGAGACTTGAGAGACTGTGGCTTTGCACTCCCCAGAATGGTACAGTGGGCAAACCACCCACTGTAGAGACTTGAGAGAATGTGGCTTTTCACTCCCCAGGATGGTACAGTGGGCAAGCCACCCACTGTAGAGACTTGAGAGACTGTGGCTTTGCACTCCCCAGGATACATCAATGGGCATGGAGCCCCCTCGTGGATCTGGCATGGTGCAGTCATCCGGCTGAGGTGCCCCCCTTCCCTTCCCCTTGAGGTGCCTGTTGTATTTCTATCTGATGCCCCGGCAGTGTTCTCTCTGCTTTGATCAGGTATCTGATGTGGGCCGTGCCCATGCATTTTGGGCCCAGTGGTCCACGGACATTGAATGATGCATTACCTGCACTACTAATCGTGATGTATATTTTGTGGAATGTGTATATATATCTGTATATATTTGGTTACTGTATTTTGATATATTACAATAGTTGCACTCATTTCCTTTTGTCTTTGCATTCTTCCGGGGGGTCTGGGGGTTGTTCCTGTATTGTTTGTATATGCATTGGTGTGTGTGTTGTAGTGGGTGAGGGTGGGGATGGGGGTGGGGGTTTTGTGTTGCGTGTGTGTGTCCCTGACTTTTGCCTCCCCCTCCCCTATGTCGTAGGTGCAGTACTTACCGTTGTCTTTGGCGCCGGCGTTGATGATGGTCGTACAGGAGCAGGAAGACCATCGCAGGGAGTATTTGGAGTTCCGGTTCCATGGTGTCCTCGTTCCTCGTGGAGTGTGTAGAGGTGACCGTTTTCCCTTTGAAATGGCGCTGTTTGTCTGTACCGCCGTGGCGGTCGGAGTGTTAAAGTGGCTGTCTTTGTTGGCGGTTTCCGCCACAGTCATAATTCCCTTTTTTTCTGCCGGCCTGTTTGCGGTCTTACCGACGCTTTAACACCGTCCGCCAGGGTTGTAATGACCCCCATTATTCATCATACATCTGACTGGATTTTATATCCAAATAGGGAGCTCATGATGAAATGGGGTTTGCCTGATAGCAGTATGTACAAACCTGTGCCAGAGTCCCAATCTTCCTAACTATGTATGCAGCATCTTTTGTGAGGCATGCAACCTCCATAAAGAGTTCAGGCAGATGTTCAGCATCCACCATGCCGCAAAGTAGGTGTTTTTCCCAGCTGTCAGCTGACTCTAGCCATTGTGCCGCATGGTGCAAGTGTGCATCAAAATAATACACGTCCAGCAGTGGGGCTTCCAACCTTCCCTCCTTCGTACCGTCCCGCCATGGTCAAAATGGCAACTCTACTTCATTTTCCCACTCACAAAAGAGAAATAAGTATAGAGTCCAGCTGCCTAATTAGTCTGTGAAGCATGATAGTCATGTACAGGCACCTTGGAAGCAAGACCATTTTGGCAATGGCTAAACGGCCCATCAAGGAGAGTGGTAAAGTATTCCAGGATAGAACCGATTTCCTCAAACCCTCAATTACCCTCCCAGATTAAGGTCAATCTGTAATTTGCAAGTGTGTGCAACTCTGATCCCTAAATATCGGAAATGGGATGTCTCCCATCGCAGACCCACATTAGGCAATTGCTCGAGCCGGATTGATGCCGAATAGCAAGGGGGAACACTAACAATTTGGCCCTATTGAGTCGTAGCCCAGATATGTTCCAGACTCTTCCAAAAACTGCAATAGTGCTGGCACAGCTTCACAAAGGTAGGACAAGTAGAACAGTGCATAATCTGCATATAACGAGATGACATCCAAGTTGGTCCCAGTTCGTATCTCCCATTTCTGCATCTCTCGTTGCGTCCATATCGCCAAGGGTTCTATCACTAATGCAAATAAAAGCGGGGAGAGCAGACAGCCTTCTCGAGTGCCATGACCCAGCGACCATGTTTCTGAAAGGTACCTTCACCCGGGCATGAGGCTCAGTGTATAGCAAGTTCATCCACCCACTAAACTGAGGACCAAATCCCATGATACACAGTACATCCAGGAGGTAGCCCTGGTTCAGGGTATCAAATGCTTTTTCCAAATCAATTGCTACTAGAGCCATTTCCTCCTGTCAATGTTGGACTTCATGAATCAATCTATGCAGGTTCAACCCGGTGCTACACCCCGTATGAATCTGCATTAGTCTTCATGCACCAGGGATGACATCTGTACTGATAGACAAGTAGCAAGCATTTACATAAACTTTTTGTGTCTGAGTTTACCATTGTGAAGGGTCTGTAGACGAATAGGTCAGGTTCATCTCCACCTGGTTTCAGAAACATGCATATTTCCACTCTTCCCATGAACTGTGTTAACATATCCATTTCACAGGCCTCTAAGAGGACCTCCAATAGCCACTGTGTCAGAGTTGCAGTAAACATTTGATAGTATTCAGTGGGAAGCCATCTCCACTGGGGGCCTTTGAGCACGGGAGTGCTCATAAGGCCACCCTAAGTTTCTCCAACGTCGGTGGGGTTTCCAAGTTCTCAACAACAACCGCTGGGTCCAATCTAGGGAGACCCACATCAGCCAAAAAGGAGGCACATGGATGCGCGATGATACTATAATTTGCTGCATAAACTTGCTGTAGGTGTTGCTGAAATGAGTGAAATATACCTACCCTAGATGTGATCCTATCCCCCTCAATAGAGCTTAAGTGGGATGGCACTGGCGTAGTGTGTATTTGTCAAGTCGGTCCCAGAGATTGCCCAGTTGTCTATGACTCCGAGCCTCCTGTCTGTGTAGGTCCAATGTGGCTGGGAGAGCCCCCTGTATTCTAGTCAGTTCCGTCTCCTCACTTCATATATCAGCCCAAAGCTGCCAACGTACACCACATGAAAGGCCCGAACAGGCGCCCCTCACAACCACCTTGCGTGCTTCCCACTCCATTGACCCATGTGTGGTGGATCCCTAATTCGTGTCCAAATATTCAGTGAGGGCTTTTTCCAAGGTCTCACAGCCCACTGCATCTTCAAGAATGTCTGTCAGCTACTGCCACTTCCTCCCGAGTCGGGACAAATCCCCCCAGACAAACCTACAAGATTCCAGGGAGTGATCAGATAAAAAACAGGCTAAATGAGTGACCTCAATATCCTCAAAAGAACCCACCACCAGTACTCTGTCCAGTATGCTGTGAGTGTTGTGAGTTAAGGAGTTACATGGGAAT
This sequence comes from Pleurodeles waltl, assembly GCF_031143425.1. NCBI lineage: Eukaryota > Metazoa > Chordata > Amphibia > Caudata > Salamandridae > Pleurodeles > Pleurodeles waltl. The sequence continues at coordinate 650,960,345 of NC_090444.1, read as the reverse complement.
GTCCGCTTTGTGGGGTGGGACAGTCTCCACACATCATATAATCCTAGGTTCTGCATCATGTCGGAGAGGGCTTTAGTCATATTAGGCTTTGTCCCCAACTTGGGTGGTGTTCTGTCAGGACACAGTTGAAGTCACCCAACCAGATCATGGGTGAGTTGAGGACAGGGAAGATCAGGTCATGCATGGCGTAAAAGAACCCAGAGTCATCATTATTGGGCATGTGTGTATTTAGTAAAGATACCTTCATGCCATCCAGTTTGCCCTGCAAAAGGTCATATTGGTCATTTATGTCAACCTCCATGTATGAGAGGTAGAACGGGACACCAAGGGCCACACAAATCAGGGTGTCTCAGGCATGTGTTAAATAGGAGGAATGATGCATTTGTCCCATCCATTTTTTAGCTAGCTGTAGTGTCCCTGCATCATCCAGGTGTGTTTCTTGGAAGCAAGCAATGTGTATTTTATGTCTTTTGAAAAATTTAAGGAATCTATGGTGGTCATTATGACATTGACAGTGAGGCGGCAGCCACGCCGGCGATGGCGGTAGTACCGTCGCCAGGCTGGCGGTATTGGGCGCCAAATAATGACCATGCCGGTGATCCCTTCCATAGACAGCCAATGTACCACCCCAACCGCCAGTAGGGTATGACCACTGAACACAGCGGTATCCACCTACAAGCAGGCAGAAGACAAGGATCTGCCCACCATATTATGATTTAGCACACCGCCAGGATTTTCGGGGCATTGTACCAGATTTACATCTATGGATACCGTCTCGATTTGGTGCTCTAAGGCAGTACGAGAACCTTGCATAGCAGCTAATAATTCCACCCTTGACGGTTCAACGAAAGAGTCAACTTCCACACTCCCACACGCAACCTCCGATCAGCCGATCTCACCCTAGCCACAGTCCCCCGCATCCAATGCACCACCACAGGGGGCAGGTCTTTCTCCTAACTTGCCCCCAAAACCTGTAAACTCCCTCCCCACTGACCTTCACAAAACCAAAGACCTCCTGGTCTTCAGAAAGAACCTCAAGACATGGTTGTTTGATCAGTGACCCTACCTACCCCCGTCTTCCATTCCCCCCCCCCTCCAGCGCCTTGAGACCCTCACAGGTGAGTAGCGAGCTCTACAAATGTTTTTGATTGATTGATTGCTGTTGCCTCTGGTGTATCTCCCATTTTAGGCATACCTGACTGTCTTGTCAATCTTTGAGTGGATTCTCGAGGCATGGTATATTTTATGATGGTGTTTGAGGCATGTGAACGTGATCATTTATCTTTTCCCATGTTGTCCTCTTGATGTGATATTATAAGTTGTTGCAAGAAGGCCTGGTAAGGGGGGGTCCCTAGGATTCTGTCTGGAAACCCTGTGTATGCAACCTCAATAGGAGAGTCTTCCCACAAGCATCAGATGTGGGTCCAAGGCAGGGCCTTCCTCATCATATCCACCTTGCTGAATAAGGCCCAGCTTCTAGGTGGTCCCAGGATGCACCTCAAGCCCTAGGATTCATCCTGGACTCCTCACTATCTATGACCCAGCACGTCAACGCCATCTCCTCTTCCTGCTTCAACGCCCTCTGCATGCTCCGGAATATCTACAACTGGATCCCCATGGAAACCAGAAGAACAGTCACCCAAGTCCTCTTAAGCAGCAAACTGGACTACGGCAATGCCCTCTACGCAGGAACGACGGCCAAACTCCAGAAAAGGCAGCAACGCATCCACAATGGCTCTGCACGCTTCATCCTGAACATCCCCTGCCACTGCCACATCACAGGCCACCTGAGAGACCTGCACTGGCTCACGGTCAACAAGAGAATCACCTTCAAACTCCTCACCCATGCTCACAAAGCACTGCACCGGACCAGAATACCTCAACAGACGGCTCTCCTTCTACACCCCGACCTGGCAGCTCCGCTCCGCCGACCTCGTCCTCGCAACCACCCCATGCATCTGCAAAACTACAACCGGCAGTAGATCATTCTTGCACTTCGCCACCAAGATGTGGAATACTCTTCCAACCCACCTGCGTCAGAGCAGTAGCAGCACCCCTCTCCCTCCCCAGCACCTTGAGACCGTCATGGGTGAGTAGTGCACTTTACAAATTCCTTGATTGATTGATTGATTTATTTAAGGGGGAGCCAAGCGAAATGCAGCAATAAGATCCAGCCCTGTAGGTTCAGGACTGTCCCTGTTGATAATGAGGGTCTTATAGCCTGTTGATGAGCCTTCTGTATGAACAAGAACATTTTCAGTACTATTTTTCAGGTTATGATTAGGGTTCCCAGTTTATGTTATTTATTTTTTCAAAATTTTTATCTGTATTTATCCATATTTAATTTTTGCTCATTTGTTCTGTGTGTTTGTGTTTAAAATACTGTATAAATGAAGCTGCAATAGGTTAGTTTCCACATTTATGTAGCTGATAAACGTATACTTGCATGTGAATGTCCAAAAGGTTTCAGTAGTATACAGTGCAATAACATTATCTGAAAAGACTTGGGGCCATATTTATACTTTTCGACGCACAACTGCGCCAACGCAGTTGTGCGTCAAAAAATGTAACGCCGGCTAACGCCATTCTGAAGCACCATGCGGGCGCCGTATTTATTCAATGACATTAGCCGGCGTTAGCCGGCGCTGCGGAGTGGTGTGCGTCAAAAAAAATGACACACACCAGGCAGCGCCGGCGTAGGGGAAAATGGAGCTTGGGCGTCAAAAAATGGGGCAAGTCAGGCTGAGGCAAAATTATCGCCTCAACCCGATTTGCGCCATTTTATTTCGACGCCCAGACGCCATTAAGATGACTCCTGTCTTGGCAAAGACAGGAGTATTGCCCCCTTGCCCAATGGCCATGCCCAGGGGACTTCTGTCCCCTGGGCATGGTCATTGGGCATAGTGGCATGTAGGGGGGCCCAAATCAGGCCCCCCTATGCCACTAAAAAAAAAATATATATATACTTACCAGCACTTGGCAGGGGGTGTCCCTGGGGGCATGGGAGGGCACCTCTGGGCTCCTTCCGAGCCCACAGGTCCCTTAACGCCTGCCCTGAGCAGGCGTTAAAAAATTACGCTAACGCGGGTACACGTCATTTTTTTTGACCCGCCCACTCCCGGGCGTCATTTTTGCCCGGGAGTGTAAATACGGCGCACATGCCTCGGAGTCATTTTTTAGAAGGGAACGCCTACCTTGCATATGATTAACGCAAGGTAGGTGTCCACGCTAAAAAATGACGCAAACTACATGAACTTTGGCGCTAGACGCGTCTAACGCCAAAGTATAAATATGGAGTTTGTTGTGCGTCGAATTTGCGTAAAAAAAACGACGCAAATCCGGTGCAAACAGAGTATAAATATGGCCCTTGTATTGTAGAATAGCATTAATAATTGTAGATCTACACATAATTAAACTTAATTAGAAAAAATCTATTGTCCTTTTTCATCTCTCCTACTCTTAATCTGTACACCTACAGTTCTGGCACTTGTGATTAACAGTAGAAAAAAACACCAGAAGAAGGCTTATTTTCAGCATTTTACATATTTAAAATAAATACAGACAGAAAAATAGTTTCTGTCTGTATTTATCTGTAAAAACTGGAAGCCCTAATTCTCAAAAGTTCCTATTCTTAAACAATTTAACAAAAACCCCAAAGCAAAGAACACAGAAAAATTTGAAGGATTCATGAAACCTATCATGTTAAAATCAAAAAGTTCAAAAGAACCATAAAAGTCACACAGATACACAGTGAGACAAAAACATAAAGGATAAAATACATTATAATAAAAAAACAAATACCATACTTGAAACCAATAAAAAATAAGTTAAAAACAAAATCAAAAAGCAATATGGCTCAATATCTGGAACATATCTTCAGGGCAATGAAAATATAATTTAGGGCAGCATAAATAACTGATTTGTTCCCCAACTGATATAAATAAGTGAAAGCAGGAATGTGCAATATTATTTCAGATGCATTCAAAAGTTGATGCAAAAACTGCAGTTTCTGAGACATACAAAATGTGCAAAATAACAAAAAGTGCATAGTGCTTTGCACAGTTGGAATTTCACAATGACAGTGGGGAAGAGTTGAAAACCATATGTCTTTTACAGGAAAGGCCAGCAAACAATGAATAGTTTGAAACCGAATCCTTGTTAACAAGAACTTATGTCTCTCATTGGTAATTATTTGTAAATAAATAGCCAGATGAGGCGAGGGTTCATAAAAAAGATGTCCTGTTTCCCCAAAGTATTGTGTAAAGAGCCCTTCTGCATCACTTAAAAGGATGACAGCCAAGCTATTGGGGTCTTGGAAAAAAGCAGGAGAGCCCATCCTTTCAAAACTAGTTTTAATATATTTGAGCCATGGAATTTCTAAAGTTATCTAATTTCAGGCAATCCATTAGTATTGCTTTTCAGAGCTCGGCTTCTGGGTTTTTCCAAATTCTGTTCCACAGTAGCATGTACTGTAGCTTAACAAGATCTTCAACATAAGAAAGCCCAACCTCTTCATGGCAAAAGGACCCTGGAATAGACTGTGAAACTGCAAGCAGTCTTCTTAAAAACCAAACGTATTTTCCACAATTTGCAGTACTTTTCAATTTACATACCCCCAAACTCCGGCACCAAACATAGCAATGGAAATACATTTACTTTTGAAGATATAAAGGATCTCTTGGCTTATGACCCAAATTTCGAGAAAATCTAAAAACTGCATCAATTGTCCACTGAAATTGGTCAATTCTAACGCTCAATAAAAACTTCCAGCTTAAATCTACATCAATTAGGATACTCAAGTGTGAAACATGGAGAGTTTTCTTGATTTCTTCATCATTCAGTAAGACTTTTCTAGACTTTGATCATTTAGGTCCACATTTCATTTGAATGGACTTTGCATGGTTTGTCTTAAGTCCTAGACTAGTCATTTCAAGTATGTCAATCTTTGGAATGTCTTTCCCGGCCTTTATCATAACCTCTACCAGGGAATTAATATAAAATAAAAATGAAAAGGTGCCAAAACACACGCTTGTCTAACCCCAGGTACTGACGGAAAATCTTCAGAGAGCTCCCCAGGTCTACTATAGCGGACCCTTGCTGTAGTGTAAGAATGGAGCCTACTGAGCAGAGAATTTATTGCAATATCTACACCTAGCTTCAGCATTATTGCCCATAAGTTTAGGTGATCTACAGTTTCAAGAGCTGGTGTTAAGACCATAAAAGCAAAATGGACACACCCTTTCTTGACCTTCATATATTTCTGCACAATTAAACAGAGTTTCAATGACTGTTCAACTGTCCCCAAGCCTGGCCTAAACCCAAACTGCAGCTCTGAGAGCCCAAGCTTCTCTGTTGCGCACATTTGCAATGTGGACAGTATTACTCCTCCTAGAATCTTCCCTCTACTGTGTATGAGCGATATTGGGCGGAAGCAGGAGGGTTGACTCTTGTCCCCTTTTTTAAATATGGGTGTAATTGTAGCTTTCTGCCAAGTTTTAACCAATTCTGCACTTCTTATGACACTAGTTAATAATGGAGCCCAAAATTGTGGGAAGGATTTAAACACGTCTGATTGAATTGTATCCGGTCCTGGGCCTTTCCCTGAAAGACAGACCTCAATAACTAGCATTACATCGGGCACTGTCATTGAATCGCGTAAATCCAATTTAGCACTCCAGTCACAGGTGACTTCTTTCCCAAAGCCTACATTAGTGGGGCGTTCTTTGGGGCAAAAGATTTTGGAAAAGTTAGCTACCCACTCTTTACAATTCAACTTTTGACAGGGCCTCACCTAGGAGGTTAAGCAAGTTTACAACTTGCCAGAAAAGGCGCAAATCTTTCGCCTCGTTGCAGTTCTTAAATCATTTCAGGCCTTTTCCCTAAGTTCAAACTTTCTTCTCATGGTTGCCTCTTTATAAATTTTCCTTGCTTGAACTACTTCAGATTGAATACAAAGGGTTTTCTTTAAGGCTTTCATTAAAGACCTATTTAGAGCACACACTATTAAACCATCTCGGGCTATCCTTAATTTTTGGAGTGCCTTTTGTTCATTTAGCAGCCACATAAATAATGAGCCTATTAAATGCAATTATTACTTAGGCCAGATCAACGTCCTTCTGCAAAATTTTAGCAATGTCCACTTGATTATGCAATAGAAAATCTCTATGAAAGGCATCTTTATCTATCCTCTCCCATTTGACACTCAGGCCTTTTTTACTACTATACTTTATTCAGTACTGAAGATTTTTCTGCTTAGTCTTGGGCAGTTTTAGCTTCAGCTCTATCATAAGCGGGTGGTGGTCACTAAGGCATGAAGCCATGACTTTACATCCCACAAGTACCAGAATTGAATCCTTTGAGATGAGGACATGATCAATAATGGAATCTGAGCTGGGACCCAAATAAGTTGGAATCTTGGGTATAGTCAAATAATTATAATACAAGGCTGACACCAAGTAATTTGCAAAAATGACCCTACATAGGGCATCACCATAAGGTGTATGTTTAAAATGCATAAGAGGTTGACTACATTCATCACACTTTCCACATACTAAGTCCTCACCAAATGCACACATCTCAAAATTAAAATGTCCCACCCAAATGATAACTACCTCCTTTACGTGGGAGGTCAATATCCTGTGCAGAACATCTTCCAGTTCATCCACTATTTTGGTCTCTGACTGATCAAGGATATTGTAGTAAAAATTTACCAAAACCAGATCAAACAGTTTACCTGTCGTTAGCACAAGGACTTAATAAAATGGGGAAATGGCCCATTCATATACAGTACTTGCCACCATAGAGACTGATACAAAAATAGCCAAACCTCCCTTGGCCCAACCCAAGTTGGAAAGAATGGCTGGCACATGATATGTCACAAACCCATTTATAAGAGGTGGAGTTACTTGCCATATCTCTTCGCAACAAATTATATGAAAATGTTCTACCACATCCAGCCACTCCGGGACCTCCTTTTTTGGGTGGAGGCCAGCCACGTTCCATGAGATTAAACCCAAACATCCAACCTGCATAATAAAAGTCTCAGAAGTTAAGGGCAGAATTGGGAAATTGTTCACATTCTCTAATTGAGATTCCCTGTGTAGTAGTCAGTTTTGTTGCTCCAGGGAAGGCAAAACACCAAATCTATTGGAAAATGGCAGCAGTGAGTTATAGTGTGGAAGGCGAGGTGCCAGCTCACTCCTTGCTGCACCTAAACAAGGACCATTTTTACCACGGGCAGTCAGCCTATAAAACACATGACGATAAAAAAAAAGCCCAGCGGAAGCGCTCTAATGCCTGACAAATCATGGGCTGTACAGTTAAGAGACTATAAAAGAGCCCTGACTAAAATAGGCCTTCTAAAATTGATTATCACACAGTCATCTTGCAAGCGTTTATAGCAAGGGCCAACCCCGAGGCCCATCTTACAGAGATAATTTCTTTTGAAAAATTGCAAGACCAACTTGAGTATTTCCGCAACCACTATAAAACCTTATTATTCGGGAAGGCATAAGATTCAGACCTTGGAAATTTTTTCAAAACAATAACCTATGGTGTATACTCTGGTGGAAAATGTGGACAATTTTCACTAAATTCATTACAACATCCACCTTCTGAAGACCCTGATCGCCTGCCATAGAAGTCTCTCAAATGGATTGGTGGTCCCTAGGGCTTCTGTCGGCCAGGCAATTGTGAATTACAGTTAGAGTAGACACCAGATTTCACTGTGGCATGATTAATTCCGGAATCAGCTTCTCCAGGATAAGTGTTAATTGGAGCAATAAAATGTCATCATGCCCATTCTCCACGACCTCTGTACCTGCTTTGGAAGTCATAAGAGGAGTGGCAGGGGGCAGAGGAAATCACCTGGGAACTAAATGCCGAGCGCTCACCACATTGGAGACCCTTGCATGAGAGCCTATTAATCTCAGCCTCTATTACTGTTAGTCACTCCCCTTACATTCAGGGCCATAAATAAAGAATCACAGAGGAAATCCAACTTCAAACCCATCTTTTTCGCCTCCCACGCCATAGAGACTTTCTTTCTCAGTGACCAAGTGGCAATAACACGTGGACATTTAGATTTGGCCACAGGTTCAAGCCTCTTTCTTTTTCCTGCCTCCCCCTGTTCAGTTAAGGTGACCACTGTAGCATCTCACTCCAAAGGCTTTGGGGCCGGATGCAGCCAAGGGACATCGATAATCTTCAAGGAGGAATGATCCTGAGCTGTGCCATCCTGACCCTCAGTCAAGGGAACAAAAGAACCAAGTTCCACGTCAAAAGAAGGGGACACTTCAAGTGAAATTGGACAGGGTGCTGGAGGAGAGGAAAGTGAGAGCTATCACTCTGCCAAAACTATTTCTTTATTTATGATATCCACCACACATGTCAGAAAGACATCCATAGATGTAGGAGTACTGGGTGCTAAGCCACAATCTTGTGGTTTACACTTTCCTATATTAACAACCCCAAAGCAGAACTGAATCCTTACATTATAGAACAAAGAAATTGAGGGAAAAGGGGGAAGAGTCACATCTAAGTTCAAAGAGTTCAAGCAATAATTCTCCCTCTATTGACAGCCAGTCAGTCAAGCCCCTGCCCTATAAACATGGGAAATATAAAAAGCTCTTTGTCTGGACTAGATCTTAAGAGAGTTGTGACGACTTACTGTTCTTGCCCCAAAACCAAGGGGGCCCTGCGCGGATGGGCGCAGCCGGGCCTGCTCTTGGCCTGGTCTTCGCCCAGGCATGTCCCACACCACGGGGGCCTTAGAGCGCTATATAACACAACACTTTAGCTGGTTCCACCTCTCAGGGCACACAGACTCCAGTGGGACGAAGTCCAACCCCAGGAGAAACGGCAATACCACCAACACAGTCCCACGCCGCAGGGGCCTTGGAATACTATATAGCGCAACACTTCAGCTGGCTCCTCCTCTCAGGGCACACAGACTCCTGGGAGACAAAGTCCCACCCCGGGAAAAACAGCAATACCGCCAACACAGTCCCACCTATCATGTCATTAGATAATGTTTATGCTCACCAAAACAACCCGATGTGCTATGACAGGAGTTGAAAAGGACTTTCTGAATTTAGTTGAAGACAGAAGAAGAGGGATGAAGTCTAAGGCAGAGAAAGTTAAAGTTGAACATCATTGGGAACAAGAAGAAGTTGAACATTTAGGTGCAGGAAATCAAGCTGCCTTAACACTAGGAAAACTGTGCATATCTACGGAGAGATCTACAACTGACACAAGATTTATGAGGAAAAGTGGGTGCGACCACACCTTCGAAGCTAGAAACGTTTGGACTTTTATGTTGTCAGGAGTGTTTTGAGTGGGTCTATGAGTCCCAGGAGTCTGTGGGGCCCAGGAGGAAGCCCTACCAACCACCTGCACCTGCTGCTGCTCTCACCAGCATTAAATAGTGCATCACCTGGACCCACATCATGGGACGTGCCCAGGTTCTGCCTGGCGAAGAATGGGGCCAAAAGCGGGCCTGTCTGCGCCTGTCAGAGCCACCCGGAAGAGGCTGAGCTCGGCTACTATTCTTATAACCTCTGCTGAGACCTTTTTTCCCCATACGTATTTGGATCTTGATATCTGCTGAGGGTTGCACTCTGCCACAACTGATTACTGTTGTTGGTAACAGTCTATTTGGGACACAAGCAGTTAGCAGCATGGGCAAGTGTAAATTATCTGGGGCTAAGAATTGTACAAACACACATCCACCCCTTGGCACCACCCTGGATTTGTTTTACCTTGTGCTGTTGTTATTCTGTATCTCTACAGCATGTTTTTGAGATGTGTTTATATTTACCAGATTGCTATTTTGTAATAAAATCCTAAACTGTTTTAAGATTTGGGTTCTTATTGCGTGACTGAACTGGCTACACTGTAAATCAGTGGTCTTCAAACGTTTTAGTGCCGCACCCCCTCCCCCCCAAGTGGGAAAAAAAATCATTGGGCCTCCCTCAGAAATGTTTCAGAATTATTCTATAAGTTGGCAGTGTATAAACATGTTTAGGCTTATTGAAACATTGCAGGTAAGTTCAATTACCGTTTTTAAAAATGCAATCAAATACATGCCCTACTAACATGTAAAATTATCCACAGCGTGATTAGAAATGAGGGTGGGGCTTTTGTAGAATATTGGAGCTCCTTTCCTTTTGATGCATACACCCAGCTAGGATTTAAATGACAAAAGATACTAGTGATGGCCAATTACAGAGCAGTTTACTGCTGCTTATTATTTCCCTGCTTAAAACAAAGCTTTAAGCTTCTTTTGGCCAGAGCCTGGGCCCCCCCTGGGATCACTTAGGGCTCCCCTAGGGGGTCCCGCACCCCAGTTTGAAGACCCCTGCTGTAAATAGATGTTGATTTGGTTGAGAGCTAACTCCCAACATATTTTCCTTCGGCGAAACAAGTTCAACAATGTAGCACTTACAACAATGATATTAGTAAGAACTTGAATATATTAGGAACATTATTGATGTGAAAGAAGACTTATATGAGCCAGAAGCAACAGGTGCATGTAAAGCTTTTGGGAATGGAGTTGTTTCTGTTGGCAGATAGTTTAGAAATCTAGGGAGTTGAATTGTTGGAAGCATCTTGAGACCTCTGTTGATAATTGCTTTTTGTAGTTAATTTTATTTGGACTCTACAGGGGATACAAAAGAGTACAGATGAAGAAAGGAGTAAAGAGGAGTAGAGCAGACATAAAACTTGAAACTAGATGAAGCAGATGTTATGATGACATGAAGTATCTGAAGATCTTTCCTGGACCAACCTATGAGTTTTTCAATGGTCTATTTTATAAGAGGTTACAATCCAGTGTGATGGCTTGTTTCGCCATCAGAAGAGGGATTAGTGCAGCGTAAATTTTGTCTCTACCCCTTATGTCACGTGTTTAGCAGTTACAGTTATCTCAATTAATAATAACTCATGCCCTAAGGTAACTGTGACTGAAGCCCCCACAATTCATAGCTGTGTCGTCAATTATGTCATTTTATATATTGCAATTGGTGCAGCATAAATGTTGGCTCCACCCCTGATGTCACAACTTCAATCTATATGCACAAGTAATATGACATACAGGCCCTCGTTATGAGTTTGGCAGTCCTTTGGCAAGACTGCTGCGGTTGCGGGTCCCAAAAAAAAACAAAAAACTGTGTTGTCGGTATCCCGCCCGCCATATTAAGAGTCCACAATGAAGACCACCAAAATACAGCCACAAATCCAACACCGCCAGGACGACCAAGGGCGGGATTATAGGCAGTCCCACCACCAGCACCACCATGCCAAACTCATTCTGCCCTCCAGATTACGACCCACAAATCAGCACGGCGATCATTGCACGGCAGAAAACCATTGGTGGTGCAAACTGCCACAATGAAAAACTCATCTCCACCAGAACACAGCACCACATTGGACAGTACGAATTCCCCACAACTGAGACACATACATGAACTACAAACACCTGCTCACTGCACTATATACACACCCCCTCTCACAACCCCACAATCCTTTGCAACCACAAATACCTACACAGACAGCGAGGAGAACATCAACGGAGGACACTGCCTGTCAATATCATAGGCACCATCACACTTCACACACATCACGCACCACACAACTGCACAAGCAACACAATACACACATCGCAACTGCACACAAAAGCTGGATACCACCAGCACATACGACCAAACACTCCCCACCCCACCAGCCACCCTACACTGCACCCTTGCACACAACACACACCACCACCACAACATAACTACCATGTCACATCAAAAGCACCCACGCTTCGCAATGAGCTGAGGGTCATGGTCAATGAAATTGTCAGGGTGGATCCACAACTTTTTGGAGCACAGGTCCAGCAAACATCCATAGGCAGGAAAATGGAGTTATGGCAGCGAATTGTCGACATGGTGAACTAATTGGGCAACCATCCACGCACAAGGGAGGACATCCAGAAGAGGTGGAACAACCTATGAGGGAAGGTGCATTCCGTACCATCACAACACCAAATTGCCATACAGAAGACTGGCAGTGGGCCCCCACCTGCTTCCCCCGAGTTCGCAACATCGGAGGAGAAGGTCTTGGCAATACTGCATTCTGAGGGCCTGACAGGACTACCCAAAGGACTGGAGTCTAGTAGGTAACTAACACTCCCCTGGCACCAAGTACTACTCCCCAGCATGCCTCCCCACCATCCTATCACTCCCCAAGTCACCCTATCTACCAGTCCACCTCACAACCAATCACCTCACACCCCTCACTTCAGACAGAACACAACACCACATTGGACAGTTCGAATACCCCACACCTGACACACATACACACACCTGACATACCTACTCACTGCACTATATAACACACCCCCACGCAACCCACAACCCTTTGGTACCAAAACAACATTCACAGACATCGAGGACCCATTAGATTAATGACTTTGCACTTGTACACCATAGACACATATACACTTCACACACAGCACACACCACACAACTGCACAAACAACACTATAGACACAATACAACTATACACAAACATCACAACTGACCATCACACACAATGATACACCCCCACCACACCAAGCACCCTACACTGCACCCTTACACACACAACACCCACCCCCACCCACAACAGAACCACCACCATGTCCTGACAAAAGCACCCACGCTTCACAGACGATGAGTTGAGGGTCATGGTCGATGAAATTGTCATGGTAGAGCCACAACTGTTTGGAGCACAGCTCCAGCAAACCTCCATTGCCAGGAAAATGGAGTTATGGCAGAGAATTGTCAACAGGGTGAACTCAGTAGGCAACCATCCACACACAAGGGACAACATCAGGAAGAGGTGGAACGACCTTAGGGGGAAGGTGCTTTCCATGGCATCACATCATCAGGTTGCCGTGCAGAAGACCGCCAGTGGGCCCCTCCCTTCCCCAGTGTTCACATTGTGGGAGGAGAAGGTCTCGGACATCCTGCAATCAGAGGGCCTGACTGGAATACCCAGAGAACTGGACTTTGGTAAGTAACTACCACTCCCCTGGCACACATTCGTCCTGTCCAGCCTGCTTCCTCACCACCCAAACACTCCTCAATTCACTCTATCTCCCACTACACCTCCCACCTAATCACCTAAAGCCCTCGCCCTGCATGCCACACCACCACCCAGCCACAATGCCCACACAGTCCCTCCCAAGGGCACGGATAGCACTGCCAACAACAATGACTACAAATCCCACAATGCACTAGCCTATCTTAAAAAAACCTGCTATGTCCACTGCACAGTACAACTCCTGCATGTATAACTACTGCATCTGCTACACCAACTGGATGCTTCATCTGAGGACCAACACATGCCAATGACAGAAGTGAAATACCCATTCCTCAAACCCCAATGGAATAGGGGACCTAGTCCCATATTTATACTTTTTTGCACTGCATTTGCTTTTGCTTTTGACGCAAAAGTGGTGCAAACTTACAAAACAATTGTATTTTGTAAGTTTGCACCACTTTTTCGTCAAAAAGCGGCACAAATGCGGTGCAAAAAAAGTATAAATATGGGCCTTACTCTACAATCCACTATCCACAAACAATGTCTCCAGTGCTGTATCCGTCATTGCCATAGCTGGGAATCAAGTCAAGCCACTGTATGCATCAGACAAAGAGACAACCAATCACACCTCCACCAGGTAACACTCTTCCACTCCATCCACAGGTGCCCCTGCCACTGCCACCATGGAGATGGTGCCAGAGAATGCAAGCCCTTCCCAGGATGAAGGCCCCAGTGACGACTACGCCTCAGGATGTCTGGACATTGACGACTTACCTGGCCCATCAGGTACACCTGGCCAGACCACCACTCCCAGCCTCACCCTGTCCGCAACCAACCCTCCCCCACCTTGTTGCAATAATAGCACAGCCCACCCCTCATCCCCAAACCTGTGTCACAAGGACTGGTCAATCCATCCAGGCATCCAGCTGGACCAGATGCCAAACCAAACCCACTGCCAGGAAGTGACTCTCTCATGAACATTCTCCCTTGTGTGCCACTGACACACCCTGTTGACTGTTCAATGTAATTTCTCCAATTTACCTATGGCCCTTGGACATTGGACCTGCACTACCTACAGCTAGGCCATCCACTCTGATGATTTCATCCACCATGACCCCACTCTTCAACTATTGAACAAAATATGCACAATAAACATTGTAGATCACAGCAAATGCATTTGTCTCTTTGTTGTGTTATGTACAAATGTGTGTTCAGCTAAATGTCATGTGTAGTTATACCCCTCAACCAACAGCCAGTGCAAATTACAGTACAGGGAGGCATCCTCTGCAGGGGACCTAGTACATCAGAGATGTCACATAGTCAGTTGAAAGAAAGACAGTAGTCCAGCCACACATTAGAGTAGATCCAGTAATCAAATATGAAAAAAGCACAACACAGGGATACAAAGCTGGATGTGAGGCATAGTAGCACCCTAAGCACATATGCAGTCCATCATTGTGGTGGCCATTGTGGATTGGCAAGGCAACAGGTCACAACTGATTACACTTCTACATCAACAAGAACAATAAGTACATGACTAAATAGCTGTAGCTGACAGCTGTAATGGGCTCAACTCAACAACTTCAACTGTTAGCAAAGGCAACTTTATATGAATGGCTCAGGCAACTGCTAGGAGAGGAAAGGATACACCGTATGCAGTCCATAGCTGGACTTACATCTGAACATGAGATGACAGAACATATAGCACACTACAGGACTGTTCTCAGAAGATGGTTACCTAGCAGCCTGCATAGGGGACATATGGCTGAGTTGACACCAATTACACTGTTCCTGACATCCAATCAGTCGTCTATCACCACCCACACATAGGAATGGGTAAATGGTACATTTGCAATGATGTAAATTGCCAGGAGGGGCATTGTCATTAATCCAAGTGAAAGTATATCACCTGCTACAACACACACAACATATCTGTATGTCACTAGAAGTACTGATTGATCAGCTCCATCCTAGATTGTGGTGCACCATCCTCATCTGCCTCCTCATCACTTTCCATGTGACCATCACCACCTACTGGTCCAGCAGCCATCTCCTCATGTGCAAGTATTTGGATGTGATGTTGTAGGGCCATTGTGGAGACTGTAGAAGAGGGCACCTCCAGAGACATGGAGACTCCGGAATCGTGCCTTAAGTAGGCCAAAAGTATTTTCCGTCATACCCCTCTTCCTGCCGTGGGCCTCATTGTAACATGTCTTGGCATCCGTGGCAGTGAATCTCACTGGTGTTAACAGACAGAGCAGGTTAGGATAGCCTGAGTCACCTGTACGAATAAAGGCAGGACATGTTACAAGCCAGGGACAGCCACAGAGAAGAATGTGTTGACAGGTGCTACAACAGAGACACACATCTATATTGATACCTACCAATGAGCCAAGCTTTTTCTCTCTGTAGATGTGCCATCATGTGTGGGACATTGCAGTTCCTCATTATGTAGGCATCATACAAAGATCCTGGAAACTTGGCAGTCACTTGGGAGATGTACTGGTCCACCAAACACACCACTTGCACGTTAATAGAGTGAAAGATTTTCCGGTTCCTATATACTTGTTTGTTTACAGTGGGAGGAACCAAAGCAATATGGGTGCCATCAATTGCTCCTATGCCGTGAGGAATGTGTCTAAGGTCATAGAAGTCTGCCTTTACAGTGGCCAAATCTGAAGGTTAGGGGAACCTGATGTAGCTGTCCATGTGTTTTAGGAAAGCAAATAGTACAACCTTCAAAATGAAAGTCAATATGGGCTGTGACATCCCTGCAGCCAAGCCCACTGTGACCTGAAAGGACCCTGTGGCAAGGAAGTGTAGTACTGTCAAGGCTTGTACCTTGTGAGGGATAGCATAGGGATTGCGGATGGCAGACAGTAGATCTGACACCAACTCAGTATAGAGGTCCACAGTGGTGACACGATTCAGACAATAGGTCTGGATGATGTAAGGTAGTGAGGTTGACTAGCAGACGGCACACCCGTGCATTTCTCATTCTCCTCATTACATGGTATCTAGGATGGGGAGGAGAGAATGTAAAATGTGATTAGCACTCCACACATGTTAGCTGTACAAAATGTTGTTCCACACCCCAAACTATGCATACATGCCTGCACAGGTGACACATACTACATTGTGTATGCAGGAGGGCCATTTCTACCATCTGTACTGGCCATTGTTGGTCCTGTACATTGTTTGTGCCACACAACACATGTATGAAGTCCCATGTTGTATGCACATATGAGTCCCACATAGGCTATGTAGGTAGATGTTATAGTGATCTAGGGTGCAAAACCACCTATGATGCAGCTAGTAGATGAACATGCAATGCATGTGACCTCCGCCCATATTACAGCACTGTGCGTTGAATATGACATGTATGTGCCAATACATGATGGTGCATCATGGACCTCTGCAACATTTTGGATTTATTAGTACTATGATGCACTTAGTTTTCAACAACAAGCCATTTACTGTACATAAAATGGCAGGTGTCTTCCTGCAGCACAGGACAGATGAAAGTGATGCAAGTCCGCCAGTGTATGCCATCATGGTGGTAGGCGGTTGCAACCACCGTGCAACTTCACATTGGTTAACATTGCTGCCCATAGGGGATTGGGGCCAATGATGATCACTGCCAGCAGGGATGGTCATGTACGTGGCTCCCTTGGCCGCCATTTTCTACAGCTTAGCTCACTTGACTCCTGACACTCCCTCAAGGAACACCGCCACTACGTGAGCTGCTGTGGACTGTCCCTGGGAGCAACCATGCCATGTCCTGCAGGTGATAGGGTCCCGGCCTTCACCCAAGAAGAGCTGGAGAAGCTGGGTGAAGGGGTTCTACCCCTGTATGGACAACTGTATGGGACCCCAGAGGAGCAGGCGGGCCCCATGCCATTGTCGTGTGTGGTAGGGGTCTGTGCCGTTGTGAATGGTGTATTCATAGAGTACATGCACAGAGTACATGCATGCTGGGGGCATGGATATTAGGATTGTGACCCGTTATGATGGATGTGGATGGCAATGTGGTGTGTCTGATGTGTGTAAACCATTGGTGTCTACTTTGCGCCAGTCCTAATCACTTTCTCCTCCTGTCTGTGTCCCCCATCCAGGTCAGCACCGATCACCAAGCATGTACGAACTGTGGAGGTCCATAGCCGGTGGCGCACCTATTGTCGGAAGCTGTGGGAGGACCTGAGACGTTGGGCCCGGAAGACCACGGAGGCCCAGCTGGGGATGTCCTCCCATTGAGGGAGGGATGCCTGTCAGACCCTGACCTCCTTAATGGCCAGCATTTTGGCCGTGGCCTACCCTGAGGTGGTTGTCGCTTGAGGGTAGCACAGTGGCCTCAAAGGAGTGAGTACTGACAGTTACCTCGCCCTTGTCAGGCCTTGTGTGGGATTGGGTGGGCTAGTACTGGAATATTGTGATTGTGGGCACTGGTAGACGTACAACGACAATGGGTATCAGTGACCCATCCAGGGTAAATATGATTTATGTGTGACAAGACAATGCTGTCACTGGATTGAAATGTTGAAACCTACCTCTTCCCAACCCCAATACCCTCTCCCCACACCCATCCAGAGCATACCTTCACACACGCATGCATCCCCTACAGCAGACACAGTTCCACATGACAAACACAAGCACCACAAGACCCACCACCGGCATGCACACAGACAACACCCACCTACAGACACAACATCCACTTCCTGCACAGACACCCCCATCATCCCCTCCATCACAGACACTTCACCACTCACAGCTGCTGGCACGACATCAACACAACATCAACACTCCCTGATCCAGCCACAACTCCCATATTACCCACAGTCACCACAATAGGTGACCCACAGACATCAACCTCATCACCATATCCACACTCACCACAACCACCATCATCCCCACGTGCAGCACATTCACCATTCCTGCAGCCACCACCGCAACACACAGTCATCCATCCAGCATGGCAGTTCTCAGCACCTCCTACCTCCCTCCTCCCAAGACACCTAAACGCCTGCACTCACCCACCCAACAGACATCCAGCACACAAAAGCATTCCACTCACGCACCTGCACCCATGACACACACAAAGACACATCTGACAACCACTCCCTCCACTTTCAAATGCTTTTCCCATGGCCGCCCTTGTGTCCCTAAGAAAAGTTTCCTTTAGGAGTTTACCCAGCTCACTGACCCTCTCCCACCCGTCAGTCCCCAAAGCACCCTGTGTCTCTGCCCAAGTCCAGCCCTTCCACTTCTGCCTCCTCCTCTCCCCCCCCTGGTGTTGCCCATGCTCCTCCCCCTGCCAAGAGGTCCATCCCCCCAAACCCAAAGTCCCCCCTCCCACGGCCAAACCTAAAGACCCTCCACCAAAACCCAAACCAAAGCTCAATCCCCGCCCCAACGCATGGCCAAACCCAAGGACCCCCCTTCCAAGCCCAAACCGTCCCCCTCGACCACCACCCTGTCACCCCTGAGGTGCCTCCTTGCCCTCTTGATGCCCCAACCATGTGGAGGTGATTTTGCAGTCAGGAGTCAAGTTGGGGCACTGAGACATGCCATTTGTGTCATGGGATGGAGACACATGGACTGGCTAATGACCTTTTGCCTGTAAATAGTTATTTATTTATATTTGAGTTTGAATACATCAGGGTCAACCTGCCGTTGGTGTCGATTATGACTTAGTTGTCCTGCCTTTCACTCAACATTTCTGATTTGTGTATGTGGACTTTGGTTTGTGGTTGTGTGAGTTGTGTGTGTTGGTAGTGTTGGCTGTTGTGCCTGGAATGCATGTTTGTGGGCTTGCCATTAGTCTAGATGCTACTGATGTGTTTTATGTGTGTAATATGATTGTGTGGTTCCATGCATGTGTGTAGCTGAGTTGAGCATTGTACAAGGTGTGATGTGTTGTGGTGGTGTTGTGTGCCATTGTGTGGTTGTTGTGTGTGCACCTGTGTGTGTGGTGATGGCTATGTCATCTGCGTTGTGTGGTGTGACATTTGGTACATTGTGTTGGTGTGTGCTGCTGTTGATTGGTTGTGTGTTGTCTTTGCGTTTTGTTGTCGGTATGTGTTGTCATGTGTAGGTGTGAAGTGCAATGTGTTGGCAAGCGTTTGTGTAGCTGCGATTGTTATGTTGTGTGACTTGAAGGTGTTGTTTATATGTGTGTTGGGCTGTGGCGGTGATGTGTGTGTGCAGAGGTGGTGTGTATGGCACTTGTGTGTGTTGTGTGTATTGCTCATGAGTGTGTGTGTGTTGGTATGGGTGTGTGGTTCCGTGTGTGTGTCTGTTGCTAGCCATCCCAGATGTGTGTGTTATGTTTGCATGTGTTCTAATATCTTTCCCTCCAGTGTGTGCTAGATGTGTGTACTTATGGTTGTTGTCCTCTTCGTCGTCGCTGGTTCTGAAACTGCAGGGTGCGCAGGAGCATTGGGAAGACTTAAAGTTCTGGTTCCATGGCAGCTCCGGACGTGTCTGTGTTCTTGAAGTTGAGTGTCTCCTTTCATGTGGTTCGTTTCCGCCCGGGTTTGTGTGGTGGTGCAATTGCTGCAGAAATCCTGGCGATGTGCAACCTTGTAATACGCTTGGTGGGAACATGGTCCTTGCTGGCCTGGAGATGCCTACCGCCGTACGCCGCGGTCCGTTGGCACTGACAGTACTGGCGGTGGATTGGCTATGTACGGTTCAGAAGACTGCCATGGTCATAATATGCCGGTCTTCCCAGTCGGCCCAACGGTGGTGCGACCACAATCGCCACCATGGCAGTCCTCGCACTGCCAAACTCGTAATGAGGGCCATAATGTGAGTACTAATGTTATTAACATAAAGTGTTGCACTCAAATTCAGTAATGAAGCGTATTCACTGTAGAACTAGGGAATCATATACTTTATGTGCCTCAACCTTATTAAATGAAATGAAATTATTTGAAATGAATAAGAAACCATCCTCACATTAATGGAGTGTATTTGTATTAGAAACTAGAACAATTTATGTGATTTGTGCACTATTGTTTTATAGTTTAATGTTAAAAGTGTAGTTCTCAGTTGCAGTCACGCTCATGTATTCAAAAGATATATTGCATTTATTCTAACTGTAACATGAAGTTTTATTTGAGATTGTGTAATTGACATTTACATTTAACGGAATTAAGTAGGCATGAATAACACAAAATAAATGTGTATAGTGAATAATATTCTAAACTTGACAAAACTTGGCCTATATTTCTTTCAACTTGAGAAACTGTTTTCCATTTCTGCTTGTGTTTCGTTTCTTTGCAGTTCCATTCACATCAAATGTTAGTTTAGAAATAGATGTACTATTGTGTTAGTAATAGAGAGTCTGGGAAAAATACCTTGATGGAAGAACTTGGAGAAACCCAGTGTGAGCTGACAGTCCCTTATTCAGAAATTATTACTAACAGTGACTGGAGGACAGCAGCATTCTGAGGACTTGTCTAGGAGAATACCTGAATGGTACAGATTACGTGAGACTACAGAAGGCAATGGGACTCCTGATAGCCTGATTGTGAGTGTTACCTAACAGAACTGTGCGGTATTAATTAATGTTCTCACAGAATGATTACGGACACTATCCCTTTAGATTTTGAGAGGTACAGACCTTTCCTCTTGTCCCTATGCTTTGCAGACTGTGACTTAGACTAACACTTAAATCTCTCTCTCTAGAAGCTTCTTGACCGAGCTTCGAAATTGCCTACACATATCATTTTTCCTTTTTCCATAACTTCCTAAGGCCCTACATCTTTTCCTTTGACGAAACCAGACCTATTACCTAAGGATTTATGAAAGCCGGTCCAAACACTTCATCACAGTCATGTGATTAATGATGTCATAGATCATGTCATGAGTTATGTAATATGTAGGGTAATTATCAGTATATGGCAAGAGCGTGAGTCTGCAGCCAGGCACTACATCCAACTCCCTGTAGGCAGCAACCCCACGCTGAGCACGACTTGTGGATGGCCATGGCGCAGGTACTCTGTCCAAATGCTTATTTATTGTTGGGAGCTCTGGGGGGAGCCCCAAGGCCCTGTGGCCCTGACAGCTACCCTGCAAACAGCTATCCTGAGTGCAGGCGGGAGGCAGCAATTATTTTTTATTTTAATATTATGCGGGATGGGAGCAGGCTCCACCCCATCCCAAGCTGTGACATGCCACATGAACAACTTCCCTAGGGTATATTGATTTTTAAAGGGAGGGAGCACAAGAACTCCCTCCCTAAGCCTTTACTGGCACCAGGGACCCAATCTCAAGGGGTTGTGATTTGATTGTTTTAAATGGAAGAGGAGTGCAATTTCGCTCCTTGAGCCTTTACCTGCAACAGGAACCCCATCTCCCGGATCTGTGGTCTTTTTTTTAAAGAGGAGTAGGGTATGAGTCCCTCCTCCAGGGGGCATTAAGGCCCTGGCAAACTTCATCCACCAGCCTAATTTGGGCAGAGGGAAAGCCCCAGACCCCCTAATGCCCTGCCTTGTCGGCACCCAACATACGCCCATGCTGGGTGCAACAGAAGCCAGCTTTGCTCCTTCCAGTGGGAGCAGATTCCTTTCACTGGAGCAACCTCAGTTTTCCTGCCCATAAGAGCAAAGGCAGGTAAAGAAATATGTATTCCCAGCCCGCAAGAACATTTTTGCAGCTCCCGCTAGGTGGGAGCATACAAGTCCTCCCTGCCTGCAAGGGTGCAGGGAGGGAAACCGTTTTCCTTGTGCAGGCTCTCCAGGACACAACAAGTGGGCCGGTTTCACAGCATGGGATCCCCAGGGCCTTTGGTTGGTCAAGAAAGGAGCTGAGCTCCACCTTCCCTTTTGAAAATAGCAGCCCTGGGGAAAAGGTCTTTGTGAAGTTTCTAGGCTCAGAGAGGGGTGACACACATCCCACCCCTTTCATAATAATGTCGGGACCCAGAGAAAGGGGTCCCTGGGACCATAATGGGATTGAGGAGGGGGGCCATGCACCTGCTTACCTTTCAAAATTATGCTGGGTCTTGCTGTCCCTGGGGTCCCTGGGGCCACAATTGGCTCAGGGCTGCAAGACCACCTCCGCTTTGCAAAATTTAGTGAGTCCTGAGGGATGGGGTCCTTGGGGCTGAAATCAGCTCAAGCAGGAGGGCTCCAGGTACTTCCCCCTCCCCAATAAGTATTTTGATTGACCCCTGGGCCCTGGTCCACCCTAGTGGTCATTTTAATGAAAAAATGAATGGCACCCGTCATTATTTTTGTTGGATCCTGCAGGAGTACTGGAAATAGCAGCAGTAAAAAAGCCCTTTTATTTCAGAAAGTTTCATGAAGATTCGTCATACAGTGCCAAAGTTATTAGCAAATCAAAAAAGCCATTTTCCATGGAAACAGCATCCTAACTATAACTACCCAGTTGGGCGACCACCATTGGGTAAGATATATATATATATATATATATATATATATATATATATTCAATGAAAAAAAACAAAGGTTACAGGACATTATAGTTGGGTTCTGAATTTACTTGTACAAACCCATAGAAATTCAGTAGTTATAGTATAGTACAGTAATTGTAACTCCCACCCTCGCCATGTACAGTTTACTCATCAATAATTTTATTGCAAACATAGCAGTGATAATATCAAAGGTGCCATAGAAGATGTCATCAATGATATAATATGTGGAGGGGGCGTGGCCAAGCTGCCAAACATGGCGGATGTGAGCTTTTAGAGCTCCGCACCGTGTCCGGATAATCCGTCTCAAATCAAGTTGGGCAGGGGGGCATCCCACTCCCCCGAGGCTCGAAATGGAACAGGTGAGGCTCGACGAACTGAATGCGCAGTGAACGGCCCCTCGGCGCTCCACAGAGGTGAATCGGCGCTGCAGCCGCGAAGGCCGCGCTGGAGGCCGGAGCCCAGGGCCCTGAGCCTTGGCACAGGAGGAGCGAGGAACTCTTTAAATATGTACAGAAGTGGCCTTGTGACCCCCCGAGCCACGCCTGACCCCTGAACTGTGAACTGGAGCGGCTACGAGAAGGAGGAGACGCGTGAGGCGGGACCCCTCTGAATGCACGGACTCCGTCCGGAGCCTGGGAGTAGGATCGGGCCCTGCAGATCTGGGGTGCTGGACATGCCGGCGGTGGACACCCCTGGCGCTTTACAATAGCTGGATAGCGCTACACCCTCGCGGGTCAGAAGAAGAAGGAAAAATCAAAGCGTCCCTTACCGGGCTATGACCGGACCCTAAGCCGTGAGTCGAAGCAGACCGCGACCGCGAGGACAACGCACGAGGGCCCGAGATCGGAGTGGAGCTACAAGGTTATAAAGAACGGAAACCTGAGGGCCTGCAGCGAGGCAACGATATTCCGCCTCTGAGGACCACACTGCAGACGAGTGGTTCGTATGCTTGAGGAACCGGTGGCCTCCTAAGATAAAAAGGCACCTGAACCGGCTTTGTGTACGCGTGGGCTGTGACCGGTTTACAAGACACAGTGGCTTCCAGGTGAGAGGCAGCACGAGCTGAATGAATGAACGTGTCCGCACGGGCTGCGATCTGATGTTGAGAGTTGGAGCGGGACACCTGGGGAAGAGGGGGCATTAGGAGCGGCCTGGGCGTCCTGGTCCTGAGCTGAGGACCCCCCCGAACTGCGCGTGAGAGGCAGATGCAAGCTTAGGCAATCCGTATGGACAAGCGGCACATCACAAAATCACCATATAAATGGACTAGACCGTGAAGCAAGCCAAAGGTGAAAACAAGCAATGCAGTCCTGGGCCAGAATATGGGCCTAAATTCCATCGGGAAACCCCCCCTGAAGACCAGTGAAATTGACACAGAGGGAGGAGGCAACACCCACCTGGCAATCAAGTAAGAAAAAGAACAAGCGCACCCTATGCTGCCAACACCTTGCGCAAAAGAAGATCCTTCCCATCGAGCGCCCGGGCCCCTCAAAGTGATAAATAAGCAAAATCTTCTGTGAACTCGTGGGAGTCATTCGAACCACCTAAACGGGCTGCTCGTGCTGTCACAGGGGGGTTGTCATCCCCTAGACAAGCGGGCCCGCCTACGCCCTTCCAGCATCCGGTGAACAGAAAATCCACCAAAGATCAACGCTGGAAGTGTCACAAACTGCGATTCCTTACTAGGTAGGCCACCAGGGGAGAATATTATCACAGAGCGGTGGTGAACGCGGGAGACGCGACTTGGAACAGATCTGTGTGGTCCCGTTGGCAAACTACTCACCTAACCCCCCCCATTGTCAGCCTAGATGAAACTAAACCAGAGCGCAAAGCTTATACGATATCCGACAAAACAGACATCAACGACCTGAGACTAAGCAGTACTCTCGCTCCTCCCTCCCCAAATAAGCGGGACCATGGCCGGAACGGGTCAGCTGTGCTCGGGAGCAGGAACTGGGAAAATACAAGACTCACCAAACCAAGACAGCCCAAAACTTGACACAGTGCTGGCAGCAGTGGAACGTATCGGATACTCACTGGAACGCGCCCGTACGTCACTGGAAGCCAAAATTGATAAAGTAGCAGGCGACCTTGTCCTTCTCCAAGCAGATCATCGCAATCTCACAGATAGAACCAAAGAGATTGAGGCCACAGTAAACAAATTAATACCCACGACCACTCAACTGAAGACAGGAATGGAAGACATGCAAGCCAGGGTCACAGTTCTACAACGTCGAGTCGAAGACGCAGAAGGCCGCTCTAGAAGAAACAACATTCGGGTAGTGAATCTACCAGAAGGCATTGAAGACCACTACCCTGTGACCTACTCTGAAAGCTGGTTGCGGGGATTGGTACCGGAGGGCGAACTGACTCCTTTCTTCTCTCTGGAACGTGCGCATCGCATCCCGGCCAGGCCAAGACCACCAGGCAACACTCCACGCCCATTCATCATTCGCCTACTCCACTACGCAGATAGGGACATTATACTAAGAGCGGTGAGATCCGGCCCTCCCCCCCAAATAGACAACGTGCAGATTTCCTGATTATACCCTAGCGGTACAAAGAGATAGAGCCTCCTACTTACCCTTGAAGCGCAAGCTGCGCTCCCTAGACCTGACTTACTCTCTGTTATTTCCAGCCAAGCTACGTGTTGTGACAGGAGGAAAAACACACTTCTTCTCCACCCCTGAGGCAGCATGGGAATGGCTTGAGACATCTGGGCTGTCACCTGGTGGAGCGTCAGAACGAGCGGGACCACCATCTAGACCCAAGCGCAGCCACATCAGGAGGGATTGGAGGAGAAACTCGATCCTCACTGACTTAACGAAATGCGCTCCAGATTTAGAACAACTAATTCAGGAGAGAAGAGAAGCGATTCATACAGTAGCAACGATAAGCACATCACCCCTGCCTTCGGGATCTGACACAGAACTTTCTCAACCAAACAGTGACCGCCCCCACACACCGTAACAGCTACTGGAGGCAGATCACACAAGAGGCCCCTCCGTAACACTGGCAACTGCCGACGAAGTGGGGGAAAAAAAGAAAAAGAGACTTAGAACAATGCTTAGAAACTATGCACAGCAGGAGTCACCAAGCCAATGACACTCATACTGGCGTAATTTAATAGATGTGAGACATTTGACCTACTTCCTGTGCGCACACACTAGCCAGCAACCAATAATATAAGCATCGGCTCCCTGGCCTCCGGCCCCTGGACACTGTACCCGGGGAGGGGGAGCCCCCCCTTACATGCCCCCTATCTTCCCACCTTTAACTGCCACATCCGGACCGGATAAGGTGCACGCCCAAGACACTCCCTCCTCTCCTCCTTTTGGTCTAACCTTGACCTACCCCCAAGCTCCTACCAGTGGAGACAAAGAATGTACAGGTGTGTGTTGACACATTGTCGTTTCTGTTGGTTGATTTGGGCGGTGACCTGTTGTCTATCTGCTCCAATGGCATTAGTTATGTTTTGGTCCTGCCGGCCGACACTTACTGAATCCTTCACACCTATCGGAAAAAGGGAAAACAATGACGAGTTCCAACTCGAAAGGACAGGGCAGGGAGTTATATCAGATAATCCAAAGTTTCCAGTATGGCTACATAGACAACAATCACCTGGAACGTGAGAGGTATTCACACCCCCAAACGACGATACGCTATTTACTCCTACCTCAAACGTCACTCTGTTCACATAGCTCTCTTACAGGAGACACACATAACAAGCCTCGAGGTCCCTCGACTACGTCGGCGCTGGAGAGGACAATTATATGCGACAGGGCACTCAGCATACGCTAAAGGTGTGCTAATTTGGATTAGAGCTGGTACCCCCTTTAAGGTAGAGGAGCAGATTGTAGACCCACAGGGCAGATTTGCGCTAGTTAGAGGAAAACTTGCAGTTGATATGGTTGTACTAGGATCAATATATGCCCCAAACACAGACCAAACCACTTTCCTTCACGGGCTTTCTCACCAATTGGCGGGTTGGAGTGGCCTACCACGGCTTCTCAGAGGGGATTACAATAGTGTAATTGATGTGACAATGGACCGCTCCTACCCCCCGCTGCCTACATCACCAGTGGTAGCGGCCTCAAAGGGCCTAGTGAACTGGACCCAACAATGGCAACTGGTAGATGTGTGGAGAGAGCGACATAAGTTGGACAGGGTTTACTCCTTCTACTCTGCAACACACTCCCTGCACGTACGACTAGACAGAATACTCTGCACCATGATTCACACCACAATAGCGACAGATTCGGAATACCGACGGCGCACGCACTCTGATCACAATCCCCTAATTGCACGTTTGTGCTGGGGTTCCCCCCGCGCGGCTATTCCCACATGGAGGTTAAGGCTGGAGTTACTGGAAGACTCTGCTTTCCGAGCATTGTTAAGCGCTGTAATTCCCGAATTTTTCGAACAAAATGACGGCACGGCCTCCTCGGGTTTGATAGAATGGGACGCATTTAAGGTTTTCATACGTGGACACTGCCTGGGCACTCAACGCAGCCTGCGCTGCTCTGTTGAACGTGAACTGACTAAAATAGAGCGGGATCTAATACAACCAGAGAGGGAAGCAACCAACAACCAGCCTGATCACTCGAGACTGCCAGCAATGCGCGATGAGCATCTAGCACTATTAGAGCGTCTGCGTTGTTTGAATTACTCCGCACACTCTGCAAGAACACACACATCCGCTAATAAAGCAGGCAAGCTCCTGGCTTGGCTGATTCGACAGGACTGCAAGAGGAAACCAATATTGGAAATCCTCTCGCAAACAGGGGAATTACTATATACGCCACAGGAGATACAATCTGATTTTGCAAGGCACTACGAGGCACTCTATGCCTCGAGGGCAACCTCGGACAACAACCCCAGCCTGGACTTCCTCACCGGAGTAGTACTACCACGCATGGAGTATGAACTAGCCAAAGCCCTTGAAGCACCACTAGAACTAGAAGAAATTCGAACTAGTATCCGTGAGCTGGCATCTGGCAAAACACCAGGCCCAGACGGACTCCCAGTTGACTTCTACAAAGCCTTCGCTGTGCACCTAGCGCCCAAATTACTCGATCTCTACAAGACAGCTGAGCAAGAAGGCCATCTCTCAGCCACTCAGAGAGAGGCACTGCTGGTCTCCCTTCCTAAACCTGGAGGTAACCCAGTAGATATGGGTTCATATAGACCATTGGCAATGTTGAATACTGATTATAAAATATTAGCCAAATTACTGGCAACGCGCCTTGCACCGGCTGTACCAGGCCTGGTACACTCAGACCAAAATGGCTTCGTCCCGGCCAGAGATACCTCCCACAACATTAGAAGGTTATTCCGAGTTATGCAATACGCGAAACGGGACTGGCCACGAGGGGGCTGTCTCGTTTTAGACCTGGAAAAGGCCTTTGACTCCTTGGAATGGCCCTACCTGTTCGGAGTCCTTCGACAATTCGGTGCGGGACCATTCTTCACTCGCCTGACTAAGTTATTATATACCAGACCACTAATCCGAGTGAAACTGGGGTCTGAAATATCGGAACCAATTCGAGTGGGCAGAGGTACGAGACAGGGTTGCCCCCTTTCACCACTGCTGTTCTCACTCGCAATGGAACCTCTGGCAATAGCCATGCGCAGAGCGGGAGATGGCTGGGGTATCCTGTTAGGAGATGATACTCACATAATCTCACTATATGCTGATGACCTTCTTTTATATTTCCAAGACATCACGCGAATCCCTCCTGAGGCTGGGTTACTCCTACAACAATTCGCCCTCTCATCTGGCCTGAGAGTCAACTGGTCTAAATCCTGCCTCTTCCCATTCGACCCGGGTCTCCCTGACCCGAGACTTTTATCCGTAAACCCCGTCCCATGGCAACCCCATACATTCAGATACTTGGGTATACGAATATACCACCGTGAGGAAGACATATTTGAGGGAAATCTTGTAAGAGCAGTGTCCTCGGTTAAATCCCAAATGGTCTTCTGGAAAACACTACCGTTGTCAGTGGCAGGCAGGATAGCACTCCTGAAAATGGTGGTCCTACCCCGACTTCTATATTTCTTCCCTAATCTTCCTCACTATGTTCCTCCTGGTTTCTTCAGGGCTCTGGAGTCGGGACTGAGGGAATTCATTTGGAACGATGGCCGCTGTAGGGTCGCCTTAAAGAAACTGTACTTGCCACCAGATAAGGGCGGACTAGCAGTTCCTAACTTGGAACAATACTACCTAGCGCCTCAACTTCAGTGGATAGCCAGATGGTTGGCAGATCTTCAGCGTGTAGACACGGCATCAGAAAGCAGACCCTGGACACTCCCACAGATACAACATTTATTTCACCCACTCACGCAGGCACAAACACCCCGGCAACTCTATCTCAGGGTGGCTCACAAGTGCTTTCATCGCTCACTTCGCCTTACAAATACGCAGCTTCCTTTTGCACCGGCCTTGGCGATATTAGGCACACCAAAAGGTTCCGGAATCACGTCAGAATCAGAACTGCACGCATGGCATGAGATAGAAATAGACACACTGGGAGACCTGTACGAAGACTCCCGACTGCTCCCCTTTGCCAGGCTTCAAGAAATGGGGCTACCACCAGGCCAATTTTTATTGCACCGCTCCCTGATAGAGGCAATGAGAACCAAATGGGGCAACATCTCTGTGGCTCCTCCCACTCACTTACTGATTCAATACTTACAGGTGATAGGCCGAGGGCATCATTTAATTAGCTGGCTAGCAGATGCTTTGAGATCCCAAACCGCTCTTGACAACGAAGCGCTGCGTATGGCATGGGAAAAAGACTCAGGCGAGACAATCACAATACCACAATGGAAAACCGCCCTTTCAGGCCATCTTAACATACCCCGCAATTCCCGATTCCACTTAATCCAATACTACATAGTGAATAGAGCATACCTCACACCGGCTCGAGTGAATAGATACTTTGCTCGCACAGATGCAGCCTGCCCCAGATGCCAGGTAATCGGAGCAAACTTACTACACATGCTCTGGTCCTGTCCTACCTTGAGCTCCTACTGGAGAGCAGTAAAGGAAAGCATATCCGACTGTATAGCGCTACAAATACCCTTTACATGGGAGGCATGCATATTAGGTTTATTTCCCAGACGCAAGCAACATAGAGCAGAAGTACGCTTCGCAGACCTGGGACTTATAGTAGCAAAACGATTAGTGACCCACAGATGGAAATCACCTGACCCACCACCGACACAGGCCTGGAAACATTCTTTCGAGGTTTGGGCGGGGGCTGAAGGCACAGCACTGGCACGGGAGGAGGTTTTGGGGCTGAGACAGTTTCCATTGTCTGCTAGCTGGGAGGGAATGCTACTGCGGCTGCGAGATGAGGGAATGCACCCATCAGAAGAGGAAGTGGAGTAATACAGGAAGACGCCCTTCTGACAAGAAAACACAATGCATGGGGGAACTGAATAAGAAAAGTTAGCCAGATATACCTTGACACTGGAATTAAAAATGACAATGCTTACTTAACCTGACACCTGACCCAACCCTCCTACTAATAAACTACTCCGCAACAATATAATCCCACCCCGACTGGAAATAATCACATAAGTGTATTCCACATAAGTGTCCATTGCTGGCAAATGTTGAATGTTAATCTTTTTCTCCCTTGTTGTTTTGCACCCTCCCCCTCAATCTCAAATTAGCATATATACGAAGCTCATGATTCCTTTCCTTTTCTCCTCTTTTTATCTAATCAGACCATTCCAATTGAACATACATACTAGAAATACATTTAAATCAACGTACACTGTATGAGCATGCTGATAAACTTCAGAAACCCTATGGGGCCCCCACTCCTGCAAATCTATAAGGGGTTGATAAAGTTAAAGCACAGCAAGTAACAGGTACAACAAGATGTGATAACCTTTGATGTTGTAACAACAGAAATGTATAACTGAATAACTACTAATGTATACCAAGTGATATGTTGCAGCAATGCATATTATATGCAGTTATGTAATGATTTAAGAACGCATGCCATGTTGTATGAAGCGTAAATAAATGTAGAAACATGAAGCAAAGTAAAGCTGAAAAAATGCCAATAAACAAATTTGTGAAAAAAAATGTTATAATATGTGGAGTGATTAGCTGTACATGGCGAAGGTGAGAATTATAGTTACCTTACGGCACAAGTTATACATATATATATATATATATATATTACCTAGTGGCACTCGCCACTAGGTAGTTATAGTTAGGGCCTAGTTTGCATAGAAAAGCATTTGTTTTGCTAATAACTTTGCCGCCATTTGATGCATCGTCACAAAAATTCCAAGAAAATTTGACGCTCAATTCAGCATTTGTCTGGAAAGCTTAGGGGTGATCCATCAAGCAGGTGCCAAGAGAAAGGGGGGTCCCAAAACGCTTTTTCCCCATTCATTTTTCCATAGGGATTTTGAACAGTGATAGCCTCAAACCATTGGACCAAATCACACCAAATTTGGCAGAACGGTAGCTTTTGATCCAGAAAGAGGCCTTTTTGTTATTTAGTTTAAATCCGTTCAGTAGTTTTTGAGAAATTAAAGAAAATCCATATTTGAATATATAGGGACGCAAAGGCTCCGCACACTCTCCCAAACTTGTGCTGGGATTCGATTGGCTGACAACACTTCAACATGGAAGTGTTGGCAGCCATGGTGGGACTCGGCTTCAACCGTGTCCCAGAAAAATGCATTAAAAATAGAAAAGGGGCCAGGGTAGGGACACTCTGACCCCTTAGCTCTGGTGCTGATTCACAGAGCACCGCCCCCCTGAGAGCTAAAAATGCATTTTTTTAAAAACAATTCACTGCAAGTTGCAGCAGATCTGTGGATCTGGTGGAAATTAAAAATAAAAAACAAGCGCAGGCTCCCACGTTTGAGAATTCTGAGGCCCCTGGGTGAGCCAAGACCTAGGGGGGTTACACCATTTTAATGCTGAGGGGTGCCCAGCCCCCCTGCAGCCCTGGGGACCACCACCTCCCTGGGGCTTTTGTCAAAAGAAATGTGGAGCGGGGGCCCTCACAAACCCAGCGTGTGCCAGCTCCCTAGGTTTTTAAACACCTGTAGTGGGCGGTGATAGGACCCCCCACAGCCCGGGGCACTGTCACTTCCCCAAGGTTTAATTCAAATTCAATGTGGGAGGGCCACCTGACCCTCCACAGCCATGGGGACCACCACCTCCCTGGGGCTATTTGAATCATTGGAGTTGGGCTGCGTGGCCCCCCTTGAGGAGCCACTGATGGCCTGGGGGACCGCCACCGCTCAGGGCCAACTCCTGCTATGTCCCGGGGTGCCACCCCCAGGACATAGCTGTTTGCTGTATCTTGGTGGGACCTGGCAGCTGCCACCAAGTTACAGCAAACAGCTCTCCCTCACTGCAAGCACAGATTTCCTGTTTCGGCAGGGAAACAGAGGAATCATTGCTCTGAATGAGAGGGAGCTGCTTTAAGTCTCTGTGACAGCAATGCTGGCTCCCACAGGAGGAAGGGAGCCAGCTGGTACCACAGGGGCCTTCAGACTCCCCCCACAGACCCCAACATTGTGACTGGGTGCTCTGGGGTGCACCAAGTTCACATGACCTGACCCCAGGGGATTGGGTCCCAGGGAAGTGATTGGCTTGGAGAGGGGGGGGCCACACGGCCCCCTTCCCCCAAAAAATGTACTGTTTAGACCGGGCTCCGAGGGATGGGGTCACCGGGGTCCAGATCGGCCTGGGGATGGAGGCCAATGATTGGGTGGTTATAGGGATTGGCCACAGGGCCTGGGTGCAGGCCAGGCCTTGTGGCCAACCCCCACTGTGTACGGTCGAAGACCATGTGCGACGCGAGGCTAGGTTGCTCTAGGGGTTGGTAGCAGGGCCTGGCTACAGGTCAGGCTCTGCGGCCAACCGCTGCCACCATGCACGGTGGTGGTTGGATTAACATATAGTAATGAAAGTTACTTTACGTTTAAAAAAACATAGAAATTCACTGAAAAAAACAAAGGTT
The DNA here is from genome assembly GCF_031143425.1 of Pleurodeles waltl. Taxonomy (NCBI): domain Eukaryota; kingdom Metazoa; phylum Chordata; class Amphibia; order Caudata; family Salamandridae; genus Pleurodeles; species Pleurodeles waltl. The sequence goes on along the minus strand of NC_090444.1, from coordinate 650,927,834 downwards.
ACAGGGACATTATAGTTAGGAAATAGAACTGAAACAAACATAGGAATTCATTAAAAAAAACAAAGGTTACAGGGACTTTATAGTTAAACATACATTTTAAACGTACCAAACCTTAGAAATTCACCTGTTAGAGTTATCTCAAGTAACTATAACTCAAGTCCTAAGGTAACTATAACTTGTGCCTGCGACATGCACTGCTAATTACCCCACAAATTACCGCACTTATGACTTCTTTGAAACACAGCCATTTAAAACAAACAAATGGCGGCCCAGGGGTGAGCTGGTTGCTTAAGGGGAAGGGGGTATTTGGCCCCCCAAGCCATTCTAGACCTCTGAGCTGCATTACACAAGGGAAGGCGGCACACATTACCCTTCCCCAAGCAATTATAACCCACGTGGAGTCCCATAGCTAAAATTCTGAAAAACACAGAGGAGGCCATGCTTGCCCCTTCTCCCAACCTTTAAAGGTCCTGGGGCCCCATCCTCCTGGTCCGATACATTTTATTGAGTGGACGGGGTGATGTGGCCCCTCTACAAAGCCAATGAATGCCCCAGACCCCATCATCGGGGCCCAAATAACAAAAAGAGAGTGGGGGCGTGTGGCTTACCTCCCTGAGCCTCTAAAGGCCTCAGGACCACTAAACTTTTCGAAAGGGAAGGGCCGCATTACTCCCCTCCCCAAGCCCTCTATGGCTCGGGGGACCCCAGGGAAGCCCACCCTCAGGACACTGCAGTTCCCAAACTTGTGTTTGCTCCCACCTGGCAGGAATATTCTTTAAACTCTTCCCGTCGGTTAGAAGAAGTCTTTTCTGTCCACACTGATCATGATGTTGCTGCCACCAAGAGGGAGCAGCATAAATAGCTGGTTCCTGTGGGCAGGAGGAATACCAGCTCTTGCAGCATGCCACACAGCCCCCTTTGCTTTGAAATATATATGGCCGTGGAAGATAGGGTCCCCAGCACCATAATAGGTGTGGGGAGGGGGGCTGTGTGCCCCCCTCCCCTTTGAACATATTTTGATAAATACAGCCCTAGGGGTGGCATGCGATGTGGCCCCCTCCACTTTAAAAAATGGCCCCGGAGGATGGGGTCGCCAGGGCCCATGAGGCTCAGGGAGGCGGCTATGTTCCCCCTCTCCTTTAAAAAAAGAAAAAACAGCCCTTGGGGGTGGGTCCCCAAGGCCGAATGAGGTAGAGGGAAGGAAGCCATGCAGCCCCCTCCCAATGTAAAATAAATAAATGGCCTTGTGGATGGGGTCCCCAGGGCCTAATGAGGTTCGGGGAGGGGCATGTGACTAAGGCTTGAGGAGGGGCCACACAGCCCTGGCTGTTTTATTTGAATTTTGGAGCCAGGGGACGGGGTCCCTGGGGCCATGATAGTCTTGGGGAGGAGGGTACTTTGCAGCCCCCTCCCATTAAAATAAAAAATGGCCATGCTGATGGACAGCTCATCTTACCAAAGGGGCCTGAGCGGGTTTCCTGCCGATTTTGATGGTGCATTCTTGATGCAAAGGAATATGAGACCATATCCACGACTTACATCATATAATTAAGAGGAAGTGCCCTGTTTGGTAAAGATTCAGGGGGTGATTCCTAGTTTGGCTGGCGGCGGGCGCCGCCAGCTAAACGGGAACTGCCAGAATACCGCTGCGCGGTCAAAAGACCGCCGCAGTTATTCTGAGTTTCCCGCTGGGCTGGCGGGCGACCGCCAGAAGGCCGCCCGCCAGCCCAGCGGGAAACCCCCTTCCATGAGGATGCCGGCTCCGAATGGAGACGGCGAAGTGGAAGGGGTGCGACGGGTGCAGTTGCACCCGTCGCGATTTTCAGTGTCTGCTTGGCAGACACTGAAAATCTTGGTGGGGCCCTGTTAGGGGGCCCCACGACACCCGTTACCACCAGCCAGGTTCTGGCGGTCAAAACCGCCAGAACCAGGCTGGCGGTAAGGGGGTCGGAATCCCCATGGCGCCGCTGCCTGCAGCGCCGCCATGGAGGATTCCCCAGGGCAGCGGGAAACCGGCGGGACACCGCCGGTTTCCCATTTCTGACCGCGGCTGTACCGCCGTGGTCAGAATGCCCATGGATGCACCTCCAGCCTGTTGGCGGTGCATCTGCGGTCCCCCGCCCTGGCGGTCCATGACCGCCAGGGTTAGAATCACCGCCTCAATTCTTTGTCTGTAGTCTTGTCATCTTCTCTAAATGAGGATTCATGTTGTAACTGATTTCTATATGAAGACACTTGAGGAACAAAGAAATTGTCAAAATTGCACATACACAAATGTACAAAAAAAACTTAGAAATTCACTGAAAAAAACCTATGGTTAAAGTAATGTAAAGTTAGGTGTGGATGCCAGTGACAATATTAATGTTTTGAACTGAAAACAGCAGACAAATTCACCAACTTGCGCCCTGCCATACACTGCTTATGATTTCACATATTACAACACTCATGGTGTGTTCTATAACATTGTTTATGGCATCACTGATGACATAATTGATTATATAACTGATTATATCATCCAAGCTTCTTTTGCACATATTGCTCTTTAAAATATTATGGCATTAAAGGCCTGAAAGTAAGTACAAAATAGCTCAGAATTATATAAAGCATAATTTATGCCATCACACATACAACTCTTTTGGGTGTAGCAAGCATGAGTTATGTGCAACTTTGAGACTATATAATACACTTCACAAGTAGCCTAGTCCACATTAAGAACCAACCACACATACATGGGAAATCATGATTGGACACTGTGTTCAGCCTGTACATAGCTCTTCAGAGAAAGCCAAGTTCCTCATGATACTCAATGTCTGTTCCAAAATGAATGTCCCACTATGGGGCAGCTTTTATCTGTTGTGTTGTATTTGCACCATGCAACAGGGTGCCAGAGCGACGCAACTCTACATATCTACATATCTAATGTAATACAATGCAGCACAAATCACTGTGTTGCTTTACTCTGCCTTGGAAAGTCGTTCCATGGATGGAGTGTCAGTGATCCCACACATCCACCCATGCATTTTGGCGCATTCTCAGATTTACCATTACTGATACACCATCAAAATGCTACTTCTCCCCAGGTGAGAGGTAACAAGGAAAAATGTCTTTATTTCTTTCTGTTAATTCCTCTTTCTTGCATCCTGCAGCACACATAGAAAGAGGGAAATGCCTCTCAGGATTGTTGTTGCACAGGAAGGTGCCCCTTCCTGCACAAAAACAATCAGGTCTGCCACACAGGCACTGATGTATTGGCTCTAGGCGGCACAGAAGGGCCAGCACAGGGAAAAGACAGGAATGCGCCAGATGATGTTACTTTTGGCACATTCCTGCTCTTTCAATATCATGCAGCATGATTTTTTGTTAAATTTGTATCCTAGTAGCATTATCTCATAGTTCACTTCAGAAACTCTCACTTTGCTGTAAGAGAAAGGAAAATAAACATCAATTTCCATTGTAAGAGAATAAGCAGCAATTTTCCAGAAGACATAGCCTTACATTAGATATCTGTCTCTGAAGCACATCAAATGTGACAAGATAAATACAAAATGTAAAGGCATATATGTCATCATGACCAACCAGAAATCATCAGGTGACCCACCAGTGGGTTGCAACCCAAAATGTGGGAAATGCTGCTATGGAGAACTATAGGCAAGTTGTAGTTCATAGACTTCAATACTACTATGACAGCTTGCTAGGTTAATGTACCTCCTGCACAGATATGTGTGCACCACTATGTGGCCTGCTGTTCAATGCCTTGTGAGAGAGCTTAAATATTGCAGATTTGTTTGTGAGGGGCAAGTAAGACAGATGCTCTTGTAGCTGAGTGGGATTGTCATAAGGACTCTTGTATCTCAATGAGACTGGTGAATTTGGGATGGCAGCACTGCTGGTTGTAGATGACTGAGTCACTCCCACATCAGTTGGCAGCTGTCGACTCAACCATCCCAGCTCTCTAGCAGCACCTCTCTCAAACCCAAACGGTAGAGGTGATTTGTGGATTCATGAAGACCCCCCTCAGGGAAATCGTGGTGAACTAGCATTAGCCTTTTCTTTCCAAATACAAGTCTCTTACACACACACAGGCAAGAAAGGAGATGCAGGATAATCTTTCAATACATTTGTTGAAAGGACTCCAATCTGCGATAAAATGCATGAGCTGCAATGATTAGTGTAATGAGGAATAACAACATCGGGATTGTGAAGATCAGAGATGTAAAAATGAACAACTCCAACATATTGCAATAAACATGAATATATAATTCCTACTTAAGGCCTATTTGCTAGGCTCTAGTGAGAGCATGGCGCTATAAGCCAAATCTGTTTGTGCAGTGCCCGTGAGAAGCACACCCCACCCCCATTACCTTAGTGCAAGGTCAGGCCTCCAGTCTCCAGATCAGGCTCCGTAGAGACACAATGGCTGAGGTTGGCTGCAAATTGATATGCAGTGTAGATGAAAATCCTTACTGGAAACCCCTCTACTGCCCTTTGTCCTGCAAGGTATTTATATAAGGGACGTTTTGTTTTTGCAAAATAAGACTGACGCAGGTATGTACCTAAGTGTTCGACTCTGCGCAGTCTCCTGGCATCAATACTAAAATATTATCCTTTGTTCTTCGCATTTTGTTCTTGGCAAAGGAACACAATGAAAATATGTCATGCAAACACTGATAGTGACGCTCTTGCAGAATTGCAACTGATTATGGAAATAAAAACATCACCACTAAAATAAGTTATCCTAAAATAAAATTGAATATATGAAAACAGAGCATATAATCTGGGTGAAAGGGCACAGGCCGCAAGCCTACGCTAAGCCAAATACTGTGTCCAGGAAAGGAGCTCAGATGGATCCAGAACACCCTCCCATATTACAGAAACAAGGGTGCAAAGTCCAAAGCCTAAAAAAACTCTAACTAAAAACCTAAAAGCGTATATAAGATCATACATAAATTTCTAAATCCACAAGTAAAGCAGGCCAACAGACAGGCCAAAATAAAAGGCAATTTAGTGTCACATTTTACATTTAAAAAAGCCAATGGTCAAAATTTAACAGTCATTATGGTATTGCAGAAAATCTTCGCTGTCATCAAGGGAGATTGAGACCAAAAAGTACTCCACTTCGACAGGGGACAGATTGATCAATGTATTGGTTGATGGATCCATGGAACAGAAGTGTGCATAAGAGTCAGGCATGGAGTGGACTGCGAAGGTAGCAATGTCCATTGTGCCAGATATCATTGGAGCCAGTAGATCCACAAGAATGTCTTGTTGGATGCCTCACGAATCAACCTCTGTCTCAAGGGGACATGTCCCTGAACTAACCCTCATCGAAACATTAACAGAACCTTGTCCATAGGAGGCACAGGCTACACAGCAAGGCACATTTGAAGAGGCACCAAGTGCAATGGAAAACCAGCTGCATACATGTTAGAACTAGTTGGAATGTCAATGACCAATCTAGCTCCAGCTCCTCAAACAAGGAAGCTCCAAAGTACTGTATCATGTGATCACAACACAGCTGTACTGGTGGTAGCTCCATCACTCTGCTTTGCTGAGATAGGACAGCCTCTGCGTATCAAAGATAGCAGCAGTAGAACTCCACCAATTAATGCCAGATTTATAGGGAATCCCCCAAGACACTCAAAAAGAATGAATGTATGGTTGGAAGTATGACTCTAAAAACGATCTGGAAGGTGCTGACAAACCCAGAACCAACAACCTCAAAAAAGTACACAATCCCTGCAGTATTTGATGCTTTGAAAATTCTGCTCACAAATTCTCCAAAATGTTTGGTGAAGTTGGTATTTAATAGGGACTGTACCTTAGCTGATGACCTTGCGATCTGGAGAAAGTAGGTCTCCTTGGCTGATATCAGAGCCACATGTTTTTAGAACAATAGTGCCTTTAGTCTGCTCAGCTTGTCAAAATTTACATTAGGAGTAGCAATGTGGGGCCTCAAGTCTGCCACTTTTATCTCTTGTGTGAGGGGAAGAAAACATGGTTGCAGAAAGTTACCATTTGAGTCACTGAAATCACATACGCAATTCCTGGCTTCATTTCACAAGCTTTGATCATTTAGGACCACATAACTTCCATTAGAATGTATCTGAAATATTGGAAGAATGAATAAGATGGAAATACCCTTCAGATAGCGTGCCAAATTTGCAACCTTCATTTTGCAAAGGTCGTGCAAGGACACCTGCTTACAGATCGTAGAGTGACTAACAGTAGTCTCACATTCGCTCCAACTAAGACCTCTGTTTCACCATTCAGACACTTGTAATCGAAAGGCAACTCCCACACTTCACACATGTGACTGTCTCCTAGCCACTCAAACCTGCCTACTGCAAAATGCTTTAAGCATTTTTTAAACGAAAGGTGGAAATGGGCAGATTTATTATTCTATGTATTACCCATACTTTCAAGGGGATTTCTGCTACAGTAAAAGTCAACTTTTCCAGCTTCTCACTGTTAAGCATGATGTAACCAGCTTCTTTTTTAGCTATTATCTGTTGTTGTCTGGACAAATTAAAATCAACAAACAATTGAGTACCATTAATGTGCTTCCAACGCACGTGGCCACTTTGAGAACCTGCAGTGTCCAACTTAACTGCATGATGGAACACAGCTAGCTTTGTCCATGTTGTAAAAAGGACATGCCATTCTGAATAATATCAATTGTAGATGACACAATATTATTTAAGCTATAAATTCTGTTGGACCAAGTGTTCATGCAATTTTTCGACAACAGCTGAAGCCTTTTCCATGTTTTCCTTATCAATCTGCCTTAAACGTGCAGCATCTGGGAAAGTTTCCAGATTTTGTTTTGACCGTGGCTTCCTAGTTCCTAACCATAAATCTTTTAAATCGACTTTCTCTGAAAGAAGACTAAGGTGCTTTTTGACAGCTGCTAAGGTGGAAGCACGTAATCATTGTTGGCACAGTTTACCCACACTGTATGTAGTAACGATACCTGAATGTTGAACCGAGACATAGCAAGGGTCTGGCCAGTTTGCTCTGAAACCCCCTGAGGAAATAACAAAACGTGCCCTGCACCCATATGTGTCTATTGGCCGCAATAACCACCCAATGGGACTCGAACATTGAGGAATTAAAGGTACCGTTCTGAACCCAAGCAGTCCATTGTTCTTCAGTGACATTTAAAAAAGTTTGTCAGTTGTGACATTTAGCTAGTGTGGGGATACTGAGCACATTTAGTTCTTTCACTTTTGCTAACCCCAAACAGGATGTTTGTTGGATGGTCATTTACAAATATTATTTGTAGAGGACTAAGGCATGCTCTAAACAAAGCTTCCCTACCCTTTATCTGCCAATCTTTTGTCCCCATATACTCTTCAACTCAATAGTATTTTTCCAATACTCATGTCCTTCAACAGCAAGCCGGGAAACAAAGGAATCTGAATAGATCAATTCTTTGTTGGTTAGCAGTATTTTCCTCACTCTAGAAGGCGGTAATTTGAATAATATGACTCAGCATATCTAGTGTCATGCCCAGTAAAATATACAAACTTATTTACCTACTTTTTGGAACTCTTCACAGGTGGGGTTGGACAATATTCCCATTGTGTGTAATTATAAACTAATCTAGGAGTACTAGCTCAGTGCAGAAAGTAATGTCTGAAATGGTGATAACAGAACATTTCCTCATAATTTGCTGTGTTCATATACATGTCTTCACTTTCAAATAAAGTATGATATTTAAGGTCAGAAAGCATAGAATCAACTGTTTTAACACCCCAGTCTTCAGAAACAATACCAGGTGTAATAACATCATCCATTGAAATTTTAAACACTTATGGAATTTGAATGACCTCAGTAGGACTGTATATATCAAATGCTACTTTATCCCAAACAATCCCATCTGGAATCAGAACTGCGGAAATGTTCAAAAGAGACAAGTCTCTTCGGACCTTATGGGAAGATAGGGAAGGTGTCAAAACCTCATCCACCAGCTCGACGGCAGAGCATTCAGGAAGATAATGACCATTTATCAAGACAAAGAAAACAATAACAAAACCAATCCAGAGCAGAAAGGCAAGCAATTTCAACAGTATCCACAGATAATACCATGAATAAATTAGGTAGTTGTTTTTAAGCCACATGAACAGCTTGTCTGTCTTTGATTACGTTTCATTTGCAGAAGCAGATGAGTTAGAAGAAAAGTCATCAATGTCGATGAAGTAACCAGAAAGAGTCTCTGCAAACACAGGTGCCGGTGCAGAGCTGGTGGATGGACCCATTTGTTGTGGTGGTTCATAGTAGACAATGTCATCCGTCTGGGTTGAATTTAAATAATAAACTTCCACATCTGGGATGTTGCTTGTTGATAAAGTGGTAACAGGAATCACCAGAAGCTCATTCTCCAGCCTCCCTGTGCTCAAGGTGGTGATTGTAGCATTTGACGTTGCAGAAGCATTGTTTACTGCTTGTAGAGGTATAGCCTGTCGGGTAGTGAGAGAGGAACAGGTATTACCCAAAGGACCTCTTGGTCTACTGTGTAGGAGGGACCACAAGGTGCATTTTGACATTATCAATTGAAGCAAATTTGTTTTCCTTGGAACCAGGCAGCGGTGGTAGGATGACAGTTCTGGTGCTGTGTATCTCCAGGACTGGAAGAGGTGTTTTGTAGGATGGCCAGACTCCTTTTTCACAGCAATCTTTCCATGAACTAGATTCCCGACATTAGGAATCCAGCCTGTAGAAGTTGTTGGCAAATCCCTTATTCCTAAGGTGGCTGCGCAGGCAGATTAATTCTCATCACTGAATTTTTGTAGCTCCTGTAAAACAGTGACATATTCATTCATGTCAAACGGTGTGTCTGCCCCAACCGCGCTAGGGCAATCAAGATCTGAGACATACATAGGTATCCCAAATAGGACCTCATATGGGGTACGACATCCGAAGGACCTTCTGGGCAGATTATTTAGAGATTTCTGGACCCCATATAGGTGATGAAGCCAACTACGGTCTTAACCTAATAATCTTGTTGTTGACGACTGCTTTAAGTCTCAGTTCCTCCTCTCCACAATGCTATTTTCCTCTGGATGATAGGGTAAGGAGTAATGGAGCTGGACACCCATCGTCCCCATGGTGTCCCTGAATGCCCTAGAGGCTAAAGCAGAGCCCTGGTCAGAGTGGAATGCTGCAATCGCTTATGTGCTGATAAAGACTTGCAAATCTTTAATAACAGTCCGAGCGTCAGTAGACTACTCTGGCCATACCCACAGGAATCTAGAACAGGAATCAACAGTGACTAAGATGTATTTGTATGCACCATCGGGTTGTAAGGGACCACAATGGTCCATGTACACACATTGCAAAGGTCTGTTGGAAATTAGGAGGGATGTCTGTGGTGGACATTTGATAGTGGATCCTTTAATTTGTTGGTAAATGTCACAACAAAAGACATATTGCTTGGTCTGTTTATATAGACCTGGCCACCAAAAGTGTTTTTGTAACAGTGATATTGTAGCTGCCACACCTACATGAGCAGAAGCAATACCCTCATGCGCTGCTTTGATGAGGTCTAATCTCTGTTCTTGGTTGGGCATCACATGATCTCCCACTCCCGGAATGGTTGTACATACAATGTTTTGGACACTTAGATGGTAGGATTATTTTTCTGGGTATGCTTTTGGTAAAGGTTTGCCGTCAGCCGAAGCTTTCACAGCAGCCAGCATCTTATTATCCAATCTTGTTTAAGAATGAGTTATTGCAGCAACAGAAGCCGTACCTACTGCAGATTTGGCAGCTGTATCAGTTAACTTGTTTCCTACGACGTGTACTACCACACGTTGTTCGCCCAATGTATACACTACATGAGCATTTGGTAGTCTTTCCTAAAGATCAGCTACCCTCATCCACAAGTTTTTGTGTTTGATGGTGTTCTCTTTGGAATAGTTGAAGCCGTTCAAGTGCCAGTGTCCCAAGTAATTGTTAAAGGATTAGACACACTAGTACAAATCAGCTCTGCCAATTGTGCAGTGCAGTCCCCTAGGGTGTGTGTGTAGGTGTTTTGAGGGTGTGAGGTACCATCTCTCATCACACCGCTTACGGCTGTGCAAGCCGTTGAGTATTGATGTTTAGTACCTACAGCTGGTCGTGCCAAACCATCAGTGTAAATGATAGCTCAGTATTGGTCAAGCTCAATTACTCCCTGGTACTCAAGTTGTGTGAGAATCTCTCTCTCTGAAGCTTTAGCTTCATGTTTAATAGGATATTGAGGTTGAGGCTGTGGTGAGGACCTAATGGGTATTACACAGTAAGGGGAATCTTTATCCCACCCTACGTGGTTGCGAAACAGCATGGGAGCCTGCGCCAGAGCTCAGTCAGCAGCATAGGCTTCTTTTACAACTTCTACAACCAGGACTGAGAAAGAAAGCAAAATTACATCTTCCCATTTTGGGAGTTGCGGACAAATTCAGGTGGCCAATCTTTTTCTGCCAATAGTACAGCACAGTTTAGTGATTCCCAGAAGATTACATCAATGGTGCGTTCTATGTCTTCCTCATTATAATACTTAGGGGCATATTTAAGAGCCCCAGCGCCATTCCAACACCACATTAACATCATTTTTTGACACTAATGTGGCATTAGAAGGCCAAAAATGCTGAGCAATATTTGCAAAGTGGTGCGATGCACACAGTGTGCCACTTTGTAACTCTTTGCGCTACTTTATGCCTACACCAGGCATAATGTATGCAAAGCGTGCATTCCCCTATTTGGGGGGGATAATGGTGCAAAGAAATCTAAGAGATTTCCTTGCACCATTTTTTTCAGCACTTTTAACGCCTGCTCAGAGCAGGCGTTAAAAGGAGGCTTCCATTGCTTACAATGGGCCTCTGGGCGCTTTGCAGGATTAGCGTCAGAAATTTTGACACTAATCCTGCAAAGAACCAGACTAGTGTAAAAAATTCAGACGCTAGCCCCCTAACTACCACCATGGTACACCGTATTTTAAATAAGGGGCACACATGGTGGTGTTAGGGGGTGCTAAGGGGCACAAGAAAAGTGGCGCTGCATTGTGTGCAGTGCCACTTTTTTAAAATATGCTCCTTAATTTATAAACCCTGTCGGGTGGAGAGACACACCTGTCGGCTGTCTCGACTACAGGAAAGTCATTAGTTGCTGTCACATCCAGATATTCTATAAGATTCTGGTGACATATCGTGCCTCTGCCGCGCTGTCTAGCAGAGTCACTGCCCACATCCTGTTCTTCAACAACATTCTCAGCGTGACTGGCATCTTTTTTTTAAATTGAAGCCACCTTTTTCTTTTTAAATTGGGGCTTTTGTGGAGGAGTTTTGTCCTCTTTTTTAAAGTAAGCTTCTGAGGAACATTGTGGCCCTCATTACAACCCTGGCGGTCGGTGATAAAGTGGCGGTAATACCGCAAACAGGCTATGGTAAAAAAAAAAAGGAATCACGACCATGGCGGAAACCTCCAACGCAGACAGCCACTTTAACACTACGACCGTCACATCGATAGCAACAAACACTGCAGCGGTAACAGCCAACAGACAGGCGGAACACAATGTACCGCCCACTCTATTATGGCACACCAATCTGCCAGCTTTTCCGAGGAAGTACCAACGCCATCAAAAGCACAGTGGAAACAGAACACAGAAGGGAAACCACTAACCTCTCGATACCCAACGAGGAACCAGGACGCCATGGAGCCAGAGTTACAGGTGTTACCAATGTTGGTTTACCTCCTCTTCTACCAGGAACATCAAAGACAGTGGCGATGACCACGGTGAGTACTGCACCTAGCACACAGGGGAGGGGGGAGGAAAAAGAGAGTGACACACACACACAACACGCAACACCCCCACCAACACACACATAAACACATGCAACAACATTACATTGACACCCCGTAACCTCCTGGAAGAACGCAAGGACCAAATGAAATGATTGTAACGAGTGAAATCATTGAAAATCCAGATAGGCCAACATAAATGTAAAAGATCCGTATATACAAATATTCACAGTAAGTACACAAGTCCGGATACAGTTCCATTACATGTCTGTGGACCGGTGGTCCCAAAAAGCATGGGCGAAGCCCACACATGACACCTGCCTCAAAACGGAGAGAACACTGCTGGGGCATCAGGTCGGAAAAAACAAAGGCACCTCAGGGGGAAGTGGAGGAGGGGCACCTCAGCCGGGTGATGGGACGACGCAACTGCTCCACGAGGTGGCTGCATGCCCACTGATTGGTCCTGGGGAGTGCAAAGCCACAGTCTCTCAAGTCTCTCAAGTGGGTGGTTTTCCCACTGCTTTATCCTGGAGAGTACAAAGCCACAATCTCTCAAGTCTCTCAAGTGGGTGGTTTGCCCACTGCTTGCTCCTGGGGAGTGCAAAGCCACAGTCTCTGAAGTAGATGCTGTTCTCCACTGGTTCTGGATGGGGCATGGTGCCCGGAGTGCTTCATCCTGCCAAGGACTGGGTGAGTGGATGCTGTTCTTTACTGGTTCTGGAGGGGGCATGGTGCCCAGAGTGCTGCCCCTGGGGTGTGGCAGTTCCCATTCCCTCACCTGGGTGTCTGAGCCACGAGATTTTCTGTGAACAGGTAGCATGACACACTATGGTGGCAGAGACACACTCCTCCCTGCGACGACTCAGCCTGCCAACTGCTGGTACTGCCAGTGCTAGTTGTGGTGCCTCATGTAGTGTGTGCAGGGTCCAGGACGTCTCCTGCAGCCTCGGACGACTGCCCACTGGGGATGATGCTGATGTCGGCTGTGGTGGCGCTGGCTGGGCACGTCGCGAGGTAGGTGGCGGTGTCTGCGGCGGTGTCTGCAGCGATGTCTGCGGCTGAGATGCTGCCGGTGGTGCTGGTGTCAGCACCTGTGGAGGGAGATGGCAGGACCTCTCCTGCAGCCTCGGACGGCTGCCCACTGGAGATGATGCTGGGGACTATAGCAGATTATATTACAAACCACAGAGGGTAATCCTGCCAAACCCAAGAGGGGCTGGGTAGAAATTATTAAGAGACTACAATGCCCACTCTGGAACCAAGTCTAATAACATACATATGTCCTATATTTAACATGCAGCATAATAAAATACTAATTTGAGAAACATCCTTTATTTATATACAAAAATTGTATCGCATATACACATAAGAATAAACCCCTATCAAAAAAAACAAAATAAGAAGGACAAAGGAAAGTGCTGAAAGATCAAGGGCACATGAATGAGAAAGAAAGAGAACCATAAATCTCAGAACTATCCAGTAGGAACACAGATTAAAAAGAACAGCCTGTTGGTTCAACCTCTTCCGCATTGAATCATTAAGATAAATACAGGAGTATTAAATCCCCATTCGAGTCCTTCCTTCATTATAAAAAAGAGAAAACACATCCAGGCTCAAACACCATCGTCGACGTTTCGACCCCCTCCGGCTCTCGGGCTAATTCCGGGCACACACACGGATCTTCATCAGGACTAAAACGATAGGGGACCACTAAAGTAATCCAAAAAGAATAGTAATCAATCTTATCCTAATCTTTTTGTAAAAAAGCGTGCTACTGCAAATCTATATACACCAATACTTACACTTAGTACAACCTCATTCTTGAAGTCACAATCTTCTTCAACATCACTTCACCTTGCCTCACATCTAAAACATACAAAAACTTACTATTTTAAATAACTCACTATACAACAAAATAATATTAAACCAAGCAAATATCACTATATTCTTACCCGAGACTACTACGAATATGCTCCTTCCACCATGATTCCACCAAATTCCTTCGGAATAATCCCTTAAAAACACAATCAAACACACATTAAAATCTCCATTCAAAACAGACATCTTAATCACAATAACCTCACAATTTGCTGTGTTCTATTAGTAAAAACACACATAATGGATCATCAGTATCTTATTTGTTTGATTTCATTATTCTATTCTTCTATTCTCCTAGGGACAAACAGGTAAAGAAACCTAGCATATCCAAAAAGCGAAACTATTACGCTCTATCAAGCAACTCACAAAGCCCATATACCTTTCGATATGGCAGCCAGTAGTTTCACTTCACGTCCGACCTTCAAAAACACAGCAAATCTAACACCACGCTTTTATAACTGCCTTAATCCCGTAAAGCGGTCACAGGTGTGGAAAACATTGTTTTATATGTTCCACTCTGGTCCGCATACTCAACCGGGCTCTATACACCGCCTCTGGCAAGTGCGGTAAGTCTAACGCCGCACTTATCTAGCTTCCTTTGTTATGTGACGCGAACGCAGATGTGGAACACATAGTTTTCATTGTTCCACTCTGGTCCACATTCACAACGGGCTCTATTCGCCCCCTCTGGCATCTATGTGTATAGCAGCAATGTTTACATAATGATTCCAATTAAGCACGCACCAGGACAAAAAAATGATCGTATAACTGAAACGTATATCGTCATGCAAAAAATTCCACATGTTGTTATACTTTGATCCACATCTTCATATAATCATGCCCAAAGGGGTCCTCATAATGATATTATAGTTAGCCAGTTCTCATCTCACTCACACGCCTGAGAACATGTATCGATAATGAAATTTAGAAAACATATTTTGGAAAAACGGGGACAACAACACTATAGATTATATTTATTGTGTCATCCTTTCAATAGATCAACAATAAATCCATAAAAAGGGCCTATAACTCCATGCTCACCTAGTATTATTTGTCCATCAAATATAGAAGTAGAGAGCAACATAACTCATTCCATATGATAAAATTCAACACAGAACCATTGTAAATAACAATAAAACCACTTTGAACTCAATGCACCATGAAATCTATATCAAATATAGCCAACAGAAATTATCCATTCCTGTGCTAGAAGCCATTACATAAAGAGGAGAAAGCACAATCGAAGGAAGGACTCGAATGGGAATTTAATACTATTGTATTTATCTTAATGATTCAATGTGGAAGAGGTTGATCCAACAGGCTTTTCTTTTTAATCTGTGTTCCTATTGGGTAGTTGTGAGATTTATGGTTCTCTTTCTTTCTTATTCACGTGCACTTGATCTTTCAGCACTTTCCTTTGCCCTTCTTATTTTGTTTTTTTGATAGGGGTTTATTCTTATGTGTATATGCGATACAATTTTTGGATATAAATAAAGGATGTTTCTCAAATTAGTATTTTATTATGCTGCATGTTAAATATAGGATACATGTATGTTATTAGACTTGGTTCCAGACTGGGCATTGTAGTCTTTTAATAATTTCTAACCAGCCCCTCTTGGGTTTGGCAGGGTTATCCTTTGTGGTTTGTAATATACTCTTAGAGCAGGTGCTGACCTGCGAAGGGTTCGATTTGTTAATTTGTTTATGTTTGGAGATAAAGGCTTATACAAAATGACTTTTGAGAATGAAACATTATCCTATAGTGAGGATTACATAAATAGACTGATACAGGGCCAAACAGGGACTAAATTGTTAGATAATGCTTCTCTTGCGATTGATTTATCATTGAGTGAAAGGATCAAGAGACTAGAGCAGCTTGAGAAAAAACTAGTATGTATGTGACTGCATGGTCATTTATTAACAAAACACCTCGAATCCAATACCATCCCGTTAGGTCTGCAAGTCAGAAATGAACCAGCAATTTTTGCGGACAATCCTAAATTTAAAGACAATTTTAGTTTTGTAGCAAATAATTGTTCTAGACATTGGATGGTTTTGGGAGTGGAAACAGCACTAGAGGATTTTCAGAAATTGATGAAGGAAATTACTGATCTCAAAAAAGAGATTTCAGACAATAAAGCATTGGTTAATGCTAAAGAGGCATTGGAAAGCCTAGATAGAACAATGAAAGACTTTGATACCAATGCACAGACGTATAAACTGGATAAACTGGCCAGGGGTGTTAGTCTTTATGATAAGAAACTGACTTATCCATATTTGACAGAGGAATATTATAAACAAGATGCAAGAGGTAGATTTTCAACGAGAGGACGTGGTGGACCGAGACGATACACTACTTTCTCAGAATCCTCAGTTTCAACTGGTGGGAGTGAGAGTGATAATGAACAGCCATCTACAAGTACGGCTTCCTGTAATCATGATGTACATCAATTAGATTTGACTTCGGGTCCTTTTTTAGGACTGACACAATGGGCCCCCCAGGGAGTGGGTGGATGCCCATGGAACAGGTGTTTTCCCAGAGAACGAGGCTGGGGCAGGGGACGATACAGAGGCAGGAAACAAGTACGCTTCCAACAGGAAGACCATGGAGAGATTCAAACTCGGAGACAACATTACAGGTGGTGAATCGATCTAATCCGGCGGTGAATTTAGCAGTCCACCTTTTGTCACCTGAGGAAGAACAGGTTTTATCGAAAGGATTATCCTTTGTCCCGACCAATTTACCTAACTCTTTCAATCTAAAAATGGAATTATACTAGTTTTTTCGTAAGGGCAGACTGAGGTATTATTTCAATAAAACTATATCATGTCCTTCTACCTCTGTGGCCAGTTTGCAAACACCTTCCACCTTTACTCCTCCTGCCCATTCAATGTCACATAAAATTTTGACTTTTGAACAGGTGGTTATGAGAGATATGATGAATTTGATATCTAAGGGGAGATATGTGAAGTATAACATCACTAAAGCTGAGAAGGAGGCACTGTCTACTTTGAAATCTAATAGGGAGATAGTGATTAAACAAGCTAACAAGGGAGGAGTGATTGTAGTACAAAATACTAGAGACTACAAAAATGAAATCCTTATGCAATTGGCAGATACAGTGAGCTATTTGAAGTTGGAACGTGACCCCATTAGTGATTTGATAGATTTGATCAAAAGGGTTACATGTGAAGGCTTAATGATGGGTTTCCTATCAGATCTGGAATATTGGTTTTTGAATAAAAAGAACACATGTATTCCTATGATCTATACACTTCCTAAAATTCATAAAAATCACTTAAAGCCCCCGGGTCGCCCGAATATATCGGGATGTGGGTCCATTCTTGAACCAATTTGTAAATATGTGGACTTCTTTTTTAAACCGTTAGTACCAATGACAGAGGCTTATTTTAGAGATACAATGGAGACTATAACATTTTTGGATAATTTCCAATTTGATAGTGAGAAATAATTTTTGGTGACAATGGATATTGTCTCACTATACACGAATATCCCTCAGGGACATGCCCTACAGGTGATTAAAGAAATATTGGATGGGAGGTCACAGCCATCTGAAGTACCCAGTGGGTTCATAGTAGAACTATTAGAGGTAGCAATGACTAGGAATTTCTTTTATTTTCAGGGTAATTTCTATGTGCAGACCAAAGGTGTCGCTATGGGTGCAACTTTTGCACCGGATGTAGCGATTTTGTATACGGATAAATGTGAACAACAGTACATCTTTGATAGAACTTTACCATACTTTACTCAAATCACCTTATTGAAGCGTTATATTGATGACGTGATAATGATCTGGACAGGTACCCAAGGGGGCCTGCTGAGATTCTACAAATGGTTGAATGAAAGGTCGGAAGATATTCAATTTACCATACACTCTAGTTCTCCTGAAATTGATTTTTGGATTTAACTATTAAGGTGGAAGACAATCAACTTTATACTACCCTATGTAGGAAGCAGAGCAAGAGGAATTCCCTTTTACAGTATATGAGTCATCACCCCCCTAATTTGAGAGATAATCTACCTTATGGCCAATTCCTTCGTCTCAGAAGGAATTGTTCTCGCAAACAAGATTATTTAGAAGAATCTGAAGATCTATTGAATCATTTTATAGCACAAGGTTATCCTAAGAGTGTAGTCAGGAAGTCACGTAAGAGAGCCTGGTTTTGCCATAGGGATCACTTACTTGAACCGAGGACACATACAGATAGTGACAGGAATAGTTTGATCTGTGTCACGACATACTGTACTAGGAGTACTTAAATTAAAAAGATCATTAACAAACATTGGAGTTTGATCTCAGATGAACTTGAAATATATGATCCCCTGATGCATGCCTTTAAGAGGGGTAAGAACATCAAAGATTGGGTGGTCAATTCTTTGTTAGCAGACCCCCCTAAACTCTCTCTTTTATCGATGTTAAATCTACCAAAAATTGTGGGTCATTTCAAATGTGGGTCATGTAAAGTCTGTGTACAATGCTTGGAGATTAAAATATTTAAGTACAAGCATGTATCTGTGACACTAAAAGAACATACTTATTGTAATAGTGTGAATGTGATCTATGTGATTGAATGCCCATGTGATCTGTTATATGCTGGCCAAACTAAACAAAAAATTAAGGTATGGATTTTACAAAATTGTAGTCGTATCAGATGTAAAATAGAGGGTGCACCTTTGGTTGAACATTTTACTGCATTGAATCATTCAGTAGACTCTCTAACATGGGGGGCGATTGACAAGAACATTGTTAACCAACGAGGGGGTAATGTGACGAATATATTAAACCTACGAGAATGTAAATGGATTAATCTCTTGGACTCTGTTTCTCAAGGCCTTAATGAATATGAAGAGATAGATAGGCAGACAGATAGCTTATCAAATGGTTAAAACAATTTGTCTTGGTGACTCAGCTGGGTTCTAGATTTATGTTTCCTAGGCTTGTATAGACTAAGATTGTGCTTTCTCCTCTTTATGTAATGGTTTCTAGAATTGGAATGGATAATTTCTGTTAGCTATATTTGATATAGATTTCGTGGTGCATTGAGCGCAAAGTGGTTTTATTGTTATATACAATGGTTCTGTGTTGAATTTTATCATATGGAATGAGTTGTTATGTTGCTCTCTACTTCTATATTTGCTGGACGAATAATACTAGTTGAGCATGGAGTTATAGGGCCTTTTTATGGATTTATTGTTGATCTATTGAAAGGATGACACAATAAACCTAATCTATAGTGTTGTTGTGCCCCGTTTTTCCAAAATACGTTTTCTAAATTTCATTATCGATACGTGTTCTCAGGCGTGTGAGTGAGATGAGAACTGGCTAACTATAATATCATTATGAGGACCCCTCTGGGCATGATTATATGAAGATGTGGATCAAAGTATAACAACATGTGGAATTTTTTGCATGCCGATTTACGTTTTAGTTATACGATAATTTTTTTTTCCTGGTGCATGCTTAATTGGAATCATTATGTAAACATTGCTGCTATACACATAGACGCCAGAGGGGGTGAATAGAGCTGTTGTGAATGCGGACCAGAGTGGAACAATGAAAACTATGTGTTCCACATCTGCGTTCGCTTCACATAACAAAGGAAGCTAGATAAGTGCGGCGTTAGACTTACCGCACTTGCCAGAGGGGGCGTATAGAGCCAGTTTGTGTATGCGGACCAGAGTGGAACATTTAAAACAATGTTTTCCACACCTGTGTCCGCTTTACGGGATTAAGGCAGTTATAAAAGCGCTGCGTTAGACTTGCCGCGTTTTTGAAGGTCGGACGTGAAGTGAAACTACCGGCTGCCATATCGAAAGGTATATGGGCTTTCTGAGTTGCTTGATAGAGCGTAATAGTTTCGCTTTTTGGATATTTTAGGTTTCTTTACCTGTTTGTCCCTAGGAGAATAGAAGAATAGAAGAATTAAATCAAAGAAGTAAGATATTGATGATCCATTATGTGTGTTTTTTCTAATAGAACACAGAGAATTGTGAGGTTATTGTGATTAAGATGTCTGTTTTGAATGGAGATTTTAATGTGTGTTTGGTTGTGTTTTAAGGGATTATTCTGAAGGAATTTGGTGGAATCATGGTGGAAGGAGCATATTCTTAGTAGTCTCGGGTAAGAATAAAGCGATTTTTGGTTGGTTTAATATTATTTTGTTGTATAGTGAGTTATTTAAAATGGTACGTTTTTGTGTGTTTCAGATGTGAGGCGAGGTGAAGTGATGTTGAAGAAGATTGTGACTTCAAGAATGAGATTGTACTAAGTGTAAGTATTGGTGTATATAGGTTTGCAGCAGCATACTTTTTTACAAAAATATTAGGATAATAAGATTGATTACTATTCTTTTTGGATTACTTTTGTGGTCCCCTATTGTTTTAGTCCTGATTAAGACCCGTGTGTGAGCCTGGAATTAGCCCGAGAGCCGGGGGGGTCAAAACGTCGACGATGTTGTTTGAGCCTGGATGTGTTTTCTCTTTTTTATAATGAAGGAAGGACTCGAATGGGGATTTAATACTCTTATATTTATCTTAATGATTCAATGTGGAAGAGGTTGAACCAACAGGCTGTTCTTTTTAACCTGTGTTCCTATTGGATAGTTGTGAGATTTATGGTTCTCTTTCTTTCTTATTCACGTGCGCTTGATCTTTCAGCACTTTCCTTTGTCCTTCTTATTTTGTTTTTTTGATAGGGGTTTATTCTTATGTGTATATGCGATACACTTTTTGTATATAAATAAAGAATGTTTCTCAAATTAGTATATTATTATGCTGCATGTTAAATATAGGATATATGTATGTTATTAGACTTGGTTCCAGAGTGGGCATTGTAGTCTCCTAATAGGGGACTATAGCTGAGGCAGCAGACGTGAAGGTGGCGGTGTAGGTGGCGGTGCAGGTGGCGGTGCAGGTGGCGGTGGCCACCACCGTACAGGTTACTGTTCTGTCTTGCAGAACGGGTGACACCAGTCCCTCACCCGGAGGCTCTGTGCCCTGAGCTGACTTCCCTTTGGCCTTGTGTCCCTTCCACACCTTGGAAGTGGCTGCTGGGACCTTTGCACTGTCCTCTTTTGTCTTGGAGGAGGCCTTGCTGGGTGGTTGGTGTGGCTTTTTCCTACGTCATGTGGGCCCCTTCTTCACCTTGGCAGGTGGCGGAATAGGGTGATCCTTGGCCTCACTAGGTGGCACACTGGCAGCCCTGATGGGTGCCGCCCGCAATGTTGCTGGACTTGCAGGGACCAAGGTGCTCGAGGATTTTGTGGCTGAGGTGCTGGCCTGGGATGTGAACATCCTGGCCCTAGGGGAAGGACGGGTGGGAGGTGTAGGAAGAGGTCAATGTTAGCCAGGAAAAGTTTCTTTGACACACTGGGACGGGAGGATGGAAGGGGTTTGGGAGTGTAGGAAGAGGTAGTGGTTGTAGGAGGTGTACATCTGCTGAGTTTGTGTGAGGGTGCATGGGCTGGAGGCTGTTGTGAGGTGGATGGCTGTTGAGTGGGTGTGTGCCTGCGTTTGTGTACTTTGGAAGGAGGGCTCACTGACACTCTGGGAGAGGACACAGGAGACGTGTGCATGGTAGTGGGGATGGGGGTGGGGATTGCACGTGGGCGTGTGTGGTGATGGGAATGCTGGTGATGGATGTAGTGGCTGAGGATGTAGTGCATGCAGGTGTGAATAGAGACGAGACAGGGAGGGAGATTGAGGACGTAGAGGAGGGGGACACAGTGGAGGCTGGGGATGTTGGTGTCTGTATGGGTATGGTGCTTGTGAGAGTGCCTGTGGGATATGTGGTGCTTATGTTTGCCTGAGCCACTTTTGTATGTTGATGAGTGTGCATGCTGGTCTGATGGTGTGCTTGGGATAGGCTGTGGTAGAGGGGATTGGGTCTGGGTAGTGGAAGTTGGAGGGGGGAGGCTGGACACAGGGACAATGGCTGCCATCAGTGCTGAGTGAGGGATCTCAGGAGGTCAATAGCCTCCTCAATGAGGACAGCAGTGCTGACTGGGGCAGGGCCTGAGGTGCCTGGGGCGAAGGAGATGCCCACCCTCCTGGGTGAGCGGGCACAGGAAACACGCTGCTGGGAGGGTGGTGCTGGTAGGCTGGGTGGCAGCTGTACCTGTTGTTGGGGTGGGCACAGAGATGCCCGCCACCTCAAGGGAGCTCCCATCAGAGGAGGAGGCGCTGTCGCTGGTGCCTCCTCCTGTCCCCGTCATGGAGCTCCCCTCGCCCTCCATCCCACTGGTGCCTTCAGACTCCGTACATTCACCTTCCTGGCCCATGTGGGTTGCATCTCCCTCCTGCTCCTGTGCCAATGCTCCTCCGCCAGATGATGCTAATGTACACAAGGACAGGGTGACAAAACAAAAAGGGGGGGAAATACAGAGGAGACACATGGTCAATGCCAGCAACAACACCACCTTTGGCGGACACAAAACACACAGGGAGCAGCCCTATGCACTAGGCCATGCACTAACTGTACTTGGGAAAATCACCTGCCCATGGGGGACTGTGCCTAAGCCCATTTGATGCACACCTGGAACCCACAGGAGCCTGACTAGGTGTAGATGGCCGCTACCACTTTTGGTGTTGGAGTGCCACAGAGCCTGCCAAACAATGGACCTACCCTAGCAAGTTTGCCCTGGCCTAGGGGAGCCCACAGCCCACTTCCCCCACCCAGACACCTCATACAGCGTGCAGAGTCAGCTGAATGTGACTGTACTCACCCCCTTGTGGCTGCTGTGATGCCCTCAAGCGCTCATCCAACTCCGGAAATGCCACCGCCAGGATCCAGTACATCAGAGTGGTCATGGTGCAAGGGGCACCCCTTCCACTTTGGGAGGCCATCACCAGCTGGGCCTCCGCTGTCTTCTTGCTCCAGCGGCGCAGGTCCTCCCATCTTTTGCGGCAGTGGGTGCTCCATCTATGGTAGGCCCCCAGGGTCCGCACTTCCTTGGTGATGGCACGCCAAATACCCTTCTTCTGGTGGGCGCTGACCTAGAGGAAAAGTGAAGTAAGAATGGATCTTACTCCCCCGTCCGGTTCTTCTTACTCATTGCCCACAACTTCCCACCCTGACCCAGAAACACATACACTGACCATCCTCACGTGCTGCCCTCAGCCCACCCCCATATCTTCCATCCACCCCACTCCATGCATTCATTGCCCATCCATCATGCTCACAGTGTACTCACCTGTTTGTCTGGAGGACCGTAGAGTAGCGTGTACTGGGGAAGGACCCCAGCCACCAGGTTGTCCAACTCCTCCGCGGTGAAGGCAGGGGCCCTTTCCCCAGACACTGTAGCCATTTTCACTTCCAGACTCAGGTCACAGCAGCACTTGCAGTGTAGGTCTTCTCCTGTTGAAGGGCAGGTATCAAGTGAGTGAAGAGATAGTAAATGGCGGTTACATCCGCGGCGGTGCGTACCGTCACCGCCGGCGTACATCGTCATTGGCTCCTGGAAGCCATAGGGCCCAATGATAACCAAGGCTGAATTGCGCTGCGGTCTTCGTCCACCTACCGCAACACTGCACAACGGCAGCGCAGTTACCTCATTTCCCCTTGTCCCTCCTTATAGGTCAGGCAGCTGCCATTTCAGGGGACCACATGGCAGGGCAACTAACTGCATCACAGCACTTTTGGGCAGGAATACGGAGAGACAGCGCCACACACTGATTACAACATAATTGTTCTAAACACACTTGTGCAAGCTATGTGGTGTCTGACCCTCTGCTCACCCTTCTCCTCCATAGTGCCAATCGGCTGGGGCAGCTGATAAGATAGCGTCATCCTCCGGTATACAGACCCCTGGTGGACCTGTCGACAATTGAAGACAGACACATCATTATCACCTACAGACTTGATCGTGCCACAATCCAGGAACTGCGGGCCCACTTGGAGCCAGACCTGATGTCAGCTATCCGCCCTCCCACAGGAATCCCCCCTCTTGTGCAGGTCCTGTCAGTACTCCATTTCCTGGCCAGTGGGTCCTTTCAAACAACAGTGGCATGGCATCAGGGATGTCACAGTCAATGTTCTCTAATGCGTTGTCCAGAGTGTTGTCTGCCCTGCTGAAACACATGCGCAGCTACATCGTTTTCCCTCAGGTGGAGGATTTGCCCACAGTGAAAGGTAA
Organism: Pleurodeles waltl; assembly: GCF_031143425.1. NCBI lineage: Eukaryota > Metazoa > Chordata > Amphibia > Caudata > Salamandridae > Pleurodeles > Pleurodeles waltl. Next base: position 650,904,023 of record NC_090444.1, on the reverse strand, counting down.
CTTCAATGCCCTGGGACATATCCCCAACATCATTGGTGCCATTGATGGTACACATGTGGCATTTGTCCCACCCCACAGGAATGAAAAGGTGTACAGAAACCGCAAAAGCTACCATTTCCTGAATGTGCAGATTGTGTGTTTAGCAGACCAGAACATCTCCCATGTGAATGCCAAGTATCCTGGCTCCGTGCATGACGCTTACATTTTGAGGAATAGCAGCATCCCTTATGTGATGGGGCAACTCCAGAGGCACCGTGTGTGGCTAATAGGTGAGCCCAAGGTCCCAACACAGTTTGAATAGGAGTCTGGGTATGGGAGAGTCCCTAAGGGTTGGTGTGTGTCTAACAGTTGTCCCTCGATATTTGCAGGTGACTCTGGTTACCCCAACCTGTCATGGTTACTGACCCCAGTGAGGAATTCCAGGACAAGGGCAGAGGAACGCTACAATGAGGCACTTGAGCAAACTAGGAGGATAATGGAGCAGACCTTCTACCTCCTGAAGGCCAGGTTCCGGTGCCTCCATCTGACAGGTGGCTCCCCATACTACTCACCGAAGAAGGTGTGCCAGATAATCGTGGCATGCTGTATGTTGCACAACCTGGCTTTGTGACGCCAGGTGCCTTTTCTGCAGGAGGATGGGCCTGATGTTGGTCTTTTGGCAGCTGTGGAGGCTGTGGACAGTGAGGAAGAAGAGGCAGAAGAAGAAGATATAGACAACCGAAACAACATCATCATGCAATACTTCCAGTGAGACACAGGTAAGAGACTGGCACTGCTCCTCTCATATCATACTACTGTAGAACATTGCATGATTCTGCCTTTTTACCTCTATGTATGAACCCTGACAGTTCGCTTTGGCTTTCCATTTCACAAATCTGGGTACCACTTTCTGCCTTCTGCTATGTTTACTGCTGCCCAACAACTGTCGTACATTGGTATGTAAAAATGAACATTGACATTGCCATTTTTCAGAAAGGTTGCAATAACACACTTGTGAAAGTACAGACTGACTCCAGATCGTTTTGTGATTCAAGGGTGTTTATTTAAGTGCTATTCAGTGGAGGGGTATGTGCAATGGGCAGGGGTGATGGTGGAGGAATGTCCATGGTGGAGTCCAGTCTATTGGTATCAAAGGTGCATAGTCCAAGGGAGCATAGGAGGTGGAGTAATGTCAGTTCAAGGTGGACAGGGTGACATAGTGGGACAGAAGGGTGACAATCAGGAGAGTCTTATTTCCTGGCGGGAGTCTTGGCAATGTTCTCTGTCTTGTGCCTGGATCTCAGGGACCGTTTGCGGGGTGGTTGTCCTTCTGCAGGGGGTAGGGTGCTAGTGGCCTGTTGGTCCTGTGGCTGGACCTCCTGTCCACTAGCACCGGTGGACATGGAGGGCTGTTCATTGTTCAGACTGGTGTCAGGGGCCCGATGGTGTGTCACTGCCTCCCTCATGGTGTTGGCCATGTCTGCCAGCACCCCTGCAATGGTGACCAGGGTGGTGTTAATGGTCTTCAAGTCCTCCCTGATCCCCAGGTACTATCCCTCCTACAGCTGCTGGATCTCCTGCAACTTGGCCAGCATCTGGCCCATCGTCTCCTGGGAATGGTGGTTTGCTCCCAGGATGTTGGAGAGTGCCTCGTGGAGAGTGGGTTCCCTGGGCCTGTCCTCCCACTGTCCCACAGCAGTCCTCCCAACTTTCCTGTTGTCCTGTGCCTCTGTCCCCTGAACCGTGTGCCCACTGCTACTGACCCCAGGTCCCTGATCGTCCTGGGTTCGTGGGGTTGCCTGGGGTCCCTGTAGTGGTGGACACACTGCTGATTGACGTGTCCTGGGGACAGTGGCATGGACCCGCTGGGTGTGTGGCATGCTGGTGTTTCCTGAGGGGGGAGGCTCTGTGGTGGGTTGGGACTGTGGCAGGTGAACCGACTGTCCAGAGGTCCCTGATGGGCCAGGTTGGTCATCCTGATCCAGGCAAGCAGAGCTGCTGTCATCACTGTGGGCCTCTTCAGGAGGGGACTGGATGTAGCTGGCACCTCCTCTCTGGTGACGTTGAGTAGGGGTCCTGTGGGGATGCAAATGCAGTGTTAGTGTATCTGTGTGGGCCATGTTGTGCATGGGTGTGTTTCCCTCTATGATTGTGATTTCCCGGTTGGCTTGGCCTTGTGTGAGTGGTGATTTACAGGGCATGCTGTGGTGATGGGTGTCATGCAGGTCTGTGATTGGGGTCCATGCATAGTTGTGGCATGCAGGGCTTGGTATTGGGATGAGTGGGTTGTGAAGGTTGGGTATATGTGAGGTGGTAGAGTGATGGGTGTGAGGGTAGGAGTGGGAGTTTGTGATGGCATGTAGGTGCGGTGGGGGGATGAAGTAGTTCAGATATGACTTACCAGAGTCCAGTCCTCCTGCTACTCCTGTGAGGCCCTCAGGATGCATGATTGCCAAGACTTGCTCCTCCCATGTTGTTAGTTGTGGGGGAGGAGGTGGGGGTCCACCGCCAGTCCTGTTTACAGCTATCTGGTGTCTTGATACCATGGAACGTACCTTCCCCTATAGGTCGTTCCACCTCTTCCTGATGTCATCCTTGGTTCTTGGGTGCTGTCCCACGGCGTTGACCCTGTCCACGATCCTCCGCCATAGCTCCATCTTCCTTGCAATGGACATCTGCTGCACCTATGATCCGAATAGCTGTGGCTCTACCCAGATGATTTCCTCCACCATTACCCTTAGCTCCTCCTAAGAAAACCTGGGGTGTCTTTGGGGTGCCATGGATGTGGTGTGAGTGATATGTGTGAGGATGTGTGGGGTGATGTGTTGTGGTGTATGCTGTGATGTGCGTGGATGGTGTATGGGTGATGGTTTTCTGTGCCTCTGATTGAGTGGGTGCTCCTGGCTTGTCTCTCTCTGCTTGCTATCTCTTTTTTCACTGTAAGGGGTTGTGGGTAATGTGGGTGTGTGTTTCATATTGGATTGGGTTTGTGGGTGTAGTATGTGTATGTGTGTCAGGTGTGTGTAGTTCGAATTGTGCAATGTGGTGTCGTTTTGTAAGTGTTTGTGTATTTTGAGCGCGGCGGTATGTACTGCCAATGGTTTACCGTGGTTGAAAGACTGCCACGGGGATTCATGGGTCGTGATACTGTGGATGTATTCCTGTTGGCGTAACGGTGTGCGTTTGGCTATTGCCAGTTTATCACTGACCTTTGGTCTGGCGGACTTGTGTGGGTGTCTGTATAGTGGCGGAATTCTCAGTGTGGGTCATAATACCCATGGTGGAATACCGCCGCGGTCATGGTATGTTGGCGGCCGTCAGAACGGCGGTAGGCGGCATTTACCGCAAGGGTTGTAATGAGGACCTATATCTTCCATCATAAGTCTCCGGTTGCAGAGATTCTCCTCTCTGACTCCTGTCTTTGTTTTGTATTTGTTTATCCCGGGTTTTTTAAGAACCCTCTTGTGCTTGTTTAGTACCTGTCTTAGGGTTCGTACTCTGAAGTTGTGGTTTAGTTGGCTTGGCACTCAGACTATCCTGTCTTATACTTATATTGGTTTCAAGGATAATCTTTGGTAGCTTGCGCTCTTGTTCTTGTTCTTGTTGAGGAATCTCCCTGAGCCGTTGGCAAATAGGCAACGCTCCTGCTTCCCCTTTAATGTTGCTTAAAATAATTGAGGACAATGTGTCAAAATTGTGCATCAGTTTCATCCCCAGGCCCAGGGCCAGGGCTGCCCCGTGTTCATTTTGTAATTTTTAACAAAGTAAATTGGCAAGTGTTGGGGTAAAATGTGTGGTGGTGTAAATTGTGGCAAAGACATTATCCCAAGTGTTACAATTCTCTATTGAGGGAACAATACCTATCGGCAAGCACATTTTGAGAATCCTATGTTTCTCTTGGGGTTTCGTATGAGGAAACACAGCTTCCAGCTGATTTGTTTTTTTGTGCAATCAAGAAGGGGAGCTTCTCACGCTCCATGGGTGATTTTCCCATTATTGAGTAGACTGTGGATTAATTCCTGTAATGGCCAATTGATCAACAGCTGGAGCAGCCCTTGCTGGGACGATGTTCAAAGTCTGCATTACAAATTGTATTACTCCTCTATATACTGCTACTAGCTCATTGTAAAGTATGCACACTTCAGCTACTGTCATAGACTGCACATTGTGATGTGGTGTGGACATGCCAAGTGTGGGCCACGTCGGTCCATCATTACTTAAAGGACCTAATCTGATGGGTTGTATTACATATGGAAATGCACCATTGAACAAGTTTTGATGTTTTGATAAGAGAGAGGTATTTCTAAATATTGAAAAGCTCTGTACCGTTGTGGTACATTTGCTACTGTGTATGTGTAAAATGTATGTGTATTTATAACTGTTTCAGGGAAGGTGACCCAAGAGTAAAATATCTCTGTTCTATTTGTGTTGTGGGCTTCCACAAAGGATGTAACTTACCTGCTTTCTTCTGTGAAGCCATTAGCTAAAAGAAACTGTGAGTGGATGTCTGCAGTTTCCCCAAATATTTATGGTGTTTGTCATATTAAAGAATATGTGTCAGAATACCAATGGGGGAAAAATCCTATCAGGTTCAAGCTTCAATAACCTACAGCCTAGATAGGTGCTCCCTATTCAGCTGAAGAAGACCACAGACATCTCTGTATAATGGTACTTCAGTGAGTGTGAGACAGAGATACTCAGGAGACCCATAAAATGAGTGCCTATACTATCGTTGATGGTGCCATGTTGTAAGGACTCTCAATAAGACTACTGGATTTGGGGCGGTAGCACCTCTGCTTGTAGGTGACTGAGCTACTCCGGTGCCAGTTGGCACCTGTCGACCCATCACTCCTGGCTCTCTAGCAGCACCTCACCCAAACCCAAAAAGTAGAGGCGAATTGTGGCAGCGTAGTGCAGAGGTCTTCAAACTTTTGAATGCTGAGACCCCCCCTGCCAAAAGTTTCATGTATAAGGCCTCCTCCTGACAAATAAATTCTAGAACTTGGTACTCCTCATCATCGAGAAGCATAAACACCCCCAATATCGAATTGCAAATAATTTTTATGGTGAATAAATATTATTAAACAGTGTTTAGCAAATCAAAAGTTTGTAGGTGACTGTGCTTCTGAGGCAGAGGCTTACTACACAGTTCAAACAAAAAGGCTCTTATTATGACATTGGCGATAAGTCCGGCTTACTGCCTGCCGTCAACATACCACGACCGCGGCGGTATACCGCTGCCCATATTATGACCCACACATAGAAATCCGTCACTATACAGACACACACACAAGTCTGCCAGCCCAAAGGTCAGTGATAAAATGGCGGTACCAAAACCTACACCATTATTCCAACAGAACTACGCCCACAGCATGATGACCCACGAATCACCGCAGCGGACATTCAATGGCGGTAAACCATTAGCGGTACATACCGCCACGCTCAAAATACACACACACATACAAAACAACACCACATTGGACAATTTAAACTACACACACCTGACACACATACACACACCACATCCACACACCCACACCAATATAAAATACACACACACTACCCACAACCCTTTACAACAACAAAAAATGTACAACTGAGAGAGAGAGACACCAAGAGCACCCACAGAACCAGAGCCACATAACACCATCACCCATACACCTTCCACGCACCTCACAGCACACCCTCCAAAACTTCACCCCACACACCCACACACACACCACTCACACTACACCCATGGCACCACAACAACACCCCAGGTTCTCTGAGGAGGAGCTAAGGGTCATGGTGGAGGAAATCATCCCGGTAGAGCCACAGCTATTCGGATCACAGGTGCAGCAGACATCCATTGCTAGGAAGATGGGGCTATGGCAGAGAATCGTGGGCAGGGTCAACGCCATGGGACAGCACCCAAGAACAAGTGATGACATCAGGAAGAGGTGGAATGACCTACAGGGGAAGGTGCGTTCCGTGGTATCCAGACACCAGATTGCTGTGCAGAGGACTGGCGGTGGACCCCCACCTCCTCCCCCACAACTAACAACATGGGAGGAGCAAGTCTTGACAATACTGCATCCTGAGGGCCTGGCAGGACTGGCAGGAGGACTGGACTCTGGTAAGTCAAATCTTTACTACTTTCACGTCCCCTACCTGAATGCCATCACAAACCCCCACCCATACCCTCACCACCATAACTCCGCCACCTCACATACACCCCACCATCACAACCCACTCATCCCAATGCCAAGCCCTGCATGCCCCACCAATGCATGGACACCCATCACAGACCTGCATGGACAACCATCACCACTGCATGCACACTAGAGACAATCACCTAGCCCACCAAATAACAACTCTCACTAAGGCCAATCTGCCATGACAATAACAATCATAGAGGGCAACATACCCATGCACAAGATGTCACACGCAGAAACCATAACACTGAATTTACATCCCCACAGGTCCCCCACACAACGTCACCAGAGAGGAGGTGCCAGCTACATCCAGTCGCCCCACAGAAGAGGCCCACAGTGATGACAGCAGCTCTGGATGCCTGGATCAGGATGACCAACCTGGCCCATCAGGGTCCTCCGGACAGTCGGTTACCCAGCCACAGTCCCATACCACCACAGAGTCTCCCCCCTCAGGAAACACCAGCACATCACCCACCCAGCGGGCCCATACCTCTGTACCTCATACAGTGTGTCCACCACTACAGGGACCCCAGGACATCACACAAACACAGGACAATCAGGGACCTGGGGTCAGTGGCAGTGGGCACACGGTTCAGGGGACAGAGGCACAGGACAACAGGGAAGCTGGGAGGACTGCTGTGTGACAGGGGGAGGACAGTCCCAGGGAACCGACTCTCCACAAGGTACTCACCAACATCCTGGGAACATACCACCATTCCCAGGAGACCATGGGCCAGTTACTTGCTAAGTTGTAGAAGACCCAGCGGCTGCAGGAGGGATAGTACCTGGGTTTCAGGGAGGACCTGAGGGACATCAACACCGCCCTGGTCACCATTGCAGGGGTGCTGGCAGACATGGCCAACACCTTGAGGGAGGCAGTGGCACACTTATGGGCCCCTGACCCTAGCCACACCGATAAACAGCCCTCCACCTCCGCAACGCTAGTGGACAGCAGGCCCCGCCACAGGAACAACAGGCCACCAGCATCCCACCTCCTGCAGAAGGAGAACCACCACGCAAACGGTCCCTGCGATCCAGGCAGAAGCCAGAGAACATTGCCAAGACCCTCACTCTCCTGATTGTCACTCTTGTGTCCCACTCTGTTGCCCTGTCCACCTTGAACTGCTATTGCTACCCTTCCCATGCCCCATTGGACAATGCACCTGTGATACAAATAGACTGAACTCTATCCTGGACTTTCGTCCATCATCATCCCATCCCATTGCACATCCCCATTTACTTCTCAGCACTGAAATAAGCACCCTCTGAAAAAATACAAGTATGGAGTTTGTCAAATGATTTAAGGATGTATTTGTTTAACAATCTGTAGACATTGCAATTAGACTGTACAGTTATATACACATAGGTATGACCTGTAATGTGCTGTCAGTACACCAGGAGCCAGAGTAGGGCAAAAAGATCTGTGAATAGATATGTCAAAGGGTACAGTAAGTGGCCATAGTAGTGGGGACAGCAGCCTGACAGAGAAAAATAACTACACAAAACTGCAATGGAATGTGAAGTTACAGTGTCTTACCTGTGTGTCACTGGAAGTACTGTTGTATGATAGTTGTTCTGTTGGCCACATCCTCATCCTCTGCCTCCTCTTTGTCACTGTCCACAGGCTCCACAGCTGCCACCCGCCCATCTCCAGCCCCATCCTCCTGCAGAAAAGGCACCTGGCATCTCAAGGCAAGGTTGTGCAACATGCAACATGCCACAATGATCTGGCACACCTTCTTTGGTGAGTAGCACAGGGATCCGCCTGTCAGATGGAGGCACCTGAACCTTCAGGACACCAAAGGTACGCTCAATAATTCTTCTTGTACGCCCATGTGCCTCATTGTAACGTTCCTCTGCCCTTGTCCTGGCATTCCTCACTGGGGTCAGTAGCCATGAGAAGTTGGGGTAACCAGTGTCACCTGCAAATATCGAGGGATACCTATTTGCCACACACTCACCCTTAGGGCCTACCCCACACCCATATACCAACATCCTCTGGGTGCCACAACCTGTGGCTCTGGAGTTGAGCCATCACATATGGGATGCTGCTATTCCTCAGGATAAAGGCATCATGCACAGACCCAGGATATTTTGCATTCACATGGGAGATGTACTGGTCCGCAAGACACACTATCTGCACATTCATGGAGTGAAAGCTCTTTCGATTTCTGAACACCTGTTCATTTCTCCAGGGGTGTGGGGACAAAGGCAATATATGTACCATCAATTGCTCCAATGATGCTGGGAATATGTCCCATTGCATAGAAGTCAGCCTTCACTGTGGCCAAATCATCCACCTGGGGGAAAACAATGTAGCTGTGCATGTGTTTCATCAGGACAGACAACTCTCTGGTCAGCACTATTGAGAACATTGGCTGTGACATCCCTGCTGCCATGGCCACTGTCACTTGGAAGGAGCCACTTGCCAAGAAATGTAGCACTGATATGACTTGCATAAGAGGGGCTATCCCAGTGGGCTAACGGATAGCTGAGATCAGGTCTGGCTCCAATTGGGCACACAGCTCTTGGATTGTGGCCCTATCAAGTCTGTAGGTGAAGATAATGTGCCTGCCCTCCATTGTTGCCAAGTCCACCAGGGGCCTGTACATGGGGAGCTGTCTCCATCTCCTAATCATCCTCAGTGTTTGTAATCTGGAGGGCAAAACGGTGAGCAGCTGGTCATTTTCAAACATATCCTCACAGTAAAATGCATTGCATGTTGTGACAAAAACAGTATGTTTACGCGTAGTCCCTAAATGTGCTTATGTCTGCTGTGACGCAGTTATGTGCCATGGGCTGTCCCCCTCTGAAATGGCGGACGCCTGTCCTGTGTGGAGGGACAGGTGTAAATGAGGTAATTCCGCTGACGTTGGGTGCCGTTGCAGGAGGTGGTCGAGAACCGCTGTGCAACTCCTCATTGGTTATCATTGGGCCCTATAGTAGCCAATGGTGATGTACACCGGCGGTGACGGTATGCACTGCTGCGGACGTGATTGCAATTTTCTATCTGTTCACTCACTTGTTACCTAACCTTCAACAGGAGAGGACTTACACTTCAAGTGCTCCTCTGACCTGTGTCTGGAAGTGACCATGGCTCGAGTCTCTGGGGAAAGGGCCCCAGCCTTCACTTCGGTGGAGTTGGCGAGACTGGTGGATGGGGTCCTACCCCAGTACTGATTGCTTTAAGGACCTCCAGACCAACAGGTGAGTACACTGTGTGCACGATGCATGGGGTCTGAATGCATGGAGTGCTCTGTGTGAAGGCCTTGTGTAAGGGGGGCTGGTTGAGGGGTCCTGGGCAGAGTGCTGCATGTATGGTGGTCAATGTATGTGCATAAGGGGATGGAAGGGATATGGTGGGCCATGGGTGTAACAGGCCAGACGGTATGACTGATACCTTTTTTCTATGTTTATTTGTCTGCAGGTCAGCACCCATCATAAAAAGGGTATATGGCGTGCCATCGCCAAGGACGTGCGGACTCTGGGGGTCTACAGCAAGCGTAACACCCATTGTCGCAAACGGTGGAAGGACCTGAGGCGCTGGGCAAGGAAGACGGCAGAGGCCCAGCTGGAGATGGCTTCGCAACGACGAAGGGGTGCCCGTTGGACCCTGACACCTCTGATGTTGCTCATACTGGTGGTAGCCTATCCGGAGTTGAATGGGTGCTTGAGGGCATCACAGCAGTCACAAGGGGGTGAGTACAGTTTCAAAATCTGCCAATTGTGCGTGGTGGGGTATTATGAGGGTGGGGGGATGTGGGCCTGTGGGTGCCCCTAGGCCAGGTTGAACATTGCAGGGTAGGTTCCATGTTGGGCAGGGTCTATAGCACTCCCCTCCCAAACATGGTAGTGGGCATCTTCTTTTGGGCAGGGTTCTGTGGGTCTCAGGTATGCTGCTATTAGCGTTAGGCATTATTCTCCATGGCCTGGTGACTAGCATTGTGACTGGTAGTGCATCACCCCCTTTTTGTTTTGTCACCCTGTCCTTATGTGCATTAGCATCATCTGGCAGAGGAGCAGAGGCACCGGTGACGGAGGGCGATGCATCCCACAGGGCCCACGAGGCCGAATCCACCGACGGTGAGGGCACCAATGGGACGGAGGGCGAGGGGAGCACCACGGCAGAGTCTGGAGGGGACACTTCTGACAGTGATACCTCCTCCGATGGAATCTCCCTGGTGGTGGCGGACACCTCTGTGCCCACCCCAACTACAGGTACAGCAGCCACCCCCGTACCAGCACCGCCCTCCCAGCAGCCCCTCAGCGTGTTTCCCATGCCCGCTCACCCAGGAGGGTGGGCATCTCCTTTGCCCCAGGCACCTCAGGCCCTGCCCCAGTCAGCCATGCTGCCCTGAGTGAGGAGTCTATTGACCTCCTGCGATCCATCTCTGTTGGGCAGTCAACCATAGCGAATGCCATCCAGGGGCTGGCAGGGCATTTGCAGCAAACAAATGCATTCCTGGAGGGCATTCACTCTGGCGTGGCGGCCCAACAGAGATCATTCCAGGCTCTGGCCTCATCTCTGGAGGCAGCCATTGTCCCTGTCTCTAGCCTCCCCCTTCCAACTTTCTCTACCCAGTCCCGTTCCCCTCAACCCCAGCGTATCCCAAGCACACCATCAGACCAGCATGCACCCAAGACAACACAAAGGAGTGGCTCAGGCAAACACAAGCACCACACATCATCACACAGTCACTCACACAAACACCATCCAGAATCAGACATGTCAACATCCACTGCCTCCACTGTGTCCCCCTCCTCCTCCTCGTCCACCGCCCTCCCAGTTGCATCTACACTCACACCTGCATGCACTACATCCTCATCCACTACCTCCATCACCATCACGCCTATCACTACACACCCCTCACTGGCAGTCACCACCCCCACATCCATACACACGTCCCCTGTGTCCTCTCCCACTGTGTCTGTGCCCCCTCCTCCCAAGGTACACAAACTCAAGCACTCAGACACCCAACAGCCATCCACCTCACAACAGCATCCAGCCCATGAACAAGCAGACAGACACCTCCAACCACCACTCCCTCTTTCTCCACTCCCAAACCTTCACACTCTTCCCACCCCAGTGTCCCTTAAAAGCTTTTCCTCTCCACCCTTGACCTCTTCCCTGCCCTTCCCCCCGTCCTTCACTTCGGCCCAGGGTGGACAGAACCCAGGCCAGCACCTCAGCCGCCCAGTCCACGGCCACTGTAGTTTCGGCAGCTACTGCAGGTGTGAGAGGCTCCAAGGAGACACCCATCAACACTGGCAGTGTGTCTGCACCAGCTGCCAAGGGCAAGGCCAAGGAACAACCACCAGCTGCTAAGGGCAAGAAGGGACCACCAGCTGCCAAGACCAAGGAGGCACCACCAGCTGCCAAGACCAAGGAGGCACCACCAGCTGCCAAGGATGCACCACCAGCTGCCAAGGGCAAGAAGGCACCACCAGCTGCCAAGGCCAAGGATGCACCACCAGCTGCCAAGGGCAAGAAGGCACCACCAGCTGCCAAGGGCAAGGGCAAAGGGCCTGCCCCAGCAGGCAGGAGGGACAGGAGGCCTGGTGCAGTGACAGGATCAGAGCCCCTACCACCAACCATGCCGCTTCAGCCGTCCAATGCTTCAGGGGAAGGGCTGGAGCCTCCCCCCACCACTGAAAGCACCACCAGCAGCACTGCAAGCAGCACCTCCACCGACACTGGCAGCAGCACCACTGGAAGCAGCAGCAGCCCCAGTGGGCAGCCGTATGAGGCTGCAGGGGAAGGGCTGGAGCTTCCCCCCACCATTGGCAGCACCACCACCAGCACCGCCACCACCACCACCTGCAGCCTCAGCTGTCTGTGCCTGCAGGGGAAGGGATGAGCCTCCCCCCACCACTGGCAGCACCACCAGCAGTACCGCCAGCAGCACGCCACCGCCAGCAGCACCACAGCAGCACCAGTGGGCAGCCGTCTGAGGCTGCAGGGGAAGGGCTGGAGCCTCCCCCCACCACTGGCAGCACTGACACCAGCACGGCACTGCCACCACTGTACAGCCATCGCCGCCAGTGGATGGACTGTAGTCCTGCCTCCATGGAATGTCACGCATCCTGCCCACAGCACATCTTGTGGATCTGACACCCAGGTGAGAGACTGTGACCTTGCACTCCCCATGTGCTGCATCACAGGGCACAAAGTCCCCTCCAGAACCAGTGGAAGAAGGCCAGGATGAAGCACACTGGGCACAAAGCCCCCTCCAGAACCAGTGGGGAAGCCATCCACTTGAGAGACAGTGGCTTTGCACACCCCAGGACCAAGCAGTGGGCAAACCACCCACTTGAGAGACTGTGGCCTTGCACTCCCCAGGACCAAGCAGTGGGCAAAGCACCCACTTGAGAGACTGTGGCCTTGCACTCCTCAGGACCAAGCAGTAGGCATGTAGCCCCCTCCAGGAGCAGTGGCATTGTACCATCTTCCGGCTGAGGTGCCCCCCCTTCCCTTTCCCCCTGAGGTGCCTGTGTATTTTCGACCTGATGCCCCAGCAGTGTTCTCTCCGTATTGAGGCAGGAGCCAAGTGGGGCCTTGGCCTATCTGATATGGCCATGTGGCCCACGGACATTATGGACTGGGCAGTGTCCCTTCATTTGTATATCTGTAAATATTGTTTTGATTTTTGAGGACATATTTCTAGTATTTTATATTATTACACTCACTTTCTTAAAATCATTTTGTCCTTGCATAATTCCTGAGGGGTGGGGGGTGAATATGTAATGTTGTTGCATCTGGTTGTGTGTATGTTGTTGGGGGTGGGGTTGTTGTGTGTATGTGTCACTCTCTTCTTCCTACCCCCGTGTGCTAGGCGGCAGTACTCACTGTGGTCATTGTTGCTGGCATTGGTATTCCTGCCGTAGGAGGAGGTAGACCAGCATAGGGAACACCTGAAGTTCGGGCTCAATGGCGTTGTGGTTCTACCTTGAGTCACCAGAGGTGAGTCCCTTGCATTCTGTGTACTGTTTTTGCCATGCTTTTGATGGCGTTGGTACCGCCCCGGAAAATGTGACGGACTGGTGTCTCATAGTACAGTGGGTGGAACCTTGTCTTCCGCCTGGCTGTTGGCGGTTACTGCTGTGGTGCTTGTTACTACCGCTGTGGCGGTTGGTGTGTTAAAGTGGCTGTCTGTGTTGGTGGTTTCTGCTGTGGTCATAATTCCATTTTTTTTACCGCCGGCCTGTTGGCGGTATTACCACCGCTTTATCACTGACCGCCAGGGTTGTAATGAGGGCCATAGTCTACAAAAATAATTGCCCAAAAATGAACAATGGTACTTTATTCTTCCCAGACAAAACATAATTGGACAAAACTTATTTGGATGATACATTTCTGAACTAATGCAATGGGTGTGCCTGTTTTTCTTCAAAAATATAGGGGGAATCGGAGGCTTAATGGTCCAGTGTATACCCTCCAGTGATTACTGTTGTATAATACAATACACTGTTCCAACAAAGACAAAGTGTGATAGAGAAACTAATAGAGGGTCCTAATTACTAGGATCAAGAGTCCTCACACACCCGATTGGGTGTCACACTTCATCATCGGACGGCTCCCTGTCAGACCGGCGCTGCAATGCCTGACGGGCTCCCCCCGAAGGGGGGCTCTTTGCCGGAGATCTTTTGTTGATGATGCCACAGAACCCAGATACGGGTCCGCAGGGAGAGAGGAGAAAGAGGATAAAATTGGCTCAGAATCCCATTCTGAGCCAATTTTATCCTCTTTCTCCTCTCTCCCTGCGGACCCGTATCCGGGTTCTGTGGCATCATCGACAAAAGATCTCCGGCAAAGAGCCCCCCTGTGATGGGTCTCCTCGATCCGACCCACACTCCGCCCGGACTTGTGCTGACTCTGCCCTTGTTCCACCAGAAGTGACCCCGGATGACTGTGCTATCATTGGTTGTGTTCCGAGACCGCGGAACCTGTCGGACTTTAAAAGTCGGTTTCCTCTGTGTTGGGACGGACACGACCGGAATAGGAGTTGGGAGGCATCGGAACTCGTGAACCTGGAGGAACAGACGTTTGGAGAAACCATCGGGACCAGAACGGAAGAAACCGCTCCACGGAGGAGCGGAACGCCGCCCGAGTCGGAAACAGCAAGAAGTCTGAGGACGGGCGCGGAACCGGGAAGCTGAACGGAAAAGCCGCCACGCTTCAGGAGAAGCGTGGCCTTTCCAGGTACGGGGGAGCGGCACAAGGGAAAAGGGCGGGACGACGGGAGGTTGAAGGGGTTAAAAGGGAAAGAAAAGGGAATACGGCACGGGAACCACTACGGAGGGGCGAGACACGGGGAGCACTTAAAAAAAGGGGAAAAGCAGAGCCACAACAATACGGGGAAGTAACAAAACGAAGAGAAGAGCGATAGAAGACAGGAAAAGAGTTGTAAATGAATAGGAGGAACCGCTAAAGGCAAGGAATCAAGAAGGGAAAACGGGAAGAAAGAGTTTTCTAGAAATTAATCGAACCAGAGGAGGGAAAGAAGGAAAGAGAGCAAGAAGAGAGAGAAAACAGGCCTTAGGAAAATTCAGAATAAAGAAACAAAGAAGGAAGATACAGGAGGAAGGGGAATACAGGCGAGAAGAAGAGAGAAAGACAGAGAGGGAAAATATTAAGAAAGTAACACCGCAACCACACACTTACCGATTCTATATTCTTTTCTTTTCCTCACGCTTCCCGCGAGGTCCTGGGAGAAAGAGAAGAGAGGAGGACGAGAGAGAGACGGGCCTGAAGGAGAAGTCCCCACTGCACACTGGCGGAGAACACTCATCTAGAACTGTTGCCTATATATTATCAAATCAATAAATCCAAATCTACTAAATCACAGATAACCCACGCAGTCTGGTGTCTATATTCAACCATCCTACCACACCCCCTTCGGGGGGAGCCCGTCAGGCATTGCAGCGCCGGTCTGACGAGGAGCCGACCGATGATGAAGCATGACACCCAATCGGGTGTGTGAGGACTCTTGCTCCTAGTATTTAGGACCCTCTATTAGTTTCTCTATCACACTTTGTCTGTGCCTGTTTTTCTTCAGAGAGACTATCAATTTGTGATTGTATTCTTGCTACTGCCATCCTCAGTTTGTGCTCTACCTCAAGTCTTGAATGGTGCTTCGTCTTTAAAACTGCCAATGCTGTGAACCCAATCTCACATAAATATGATGAGCTAAAAGTCAGAAGAGCCTTGACTGCAATGTTTGACCAACCTGAATGTCTATCTATGAGATTCCACTGTGCCATTTTTAGCTGCTCTTTTGAACACCTGCACAGAGCAGGCATTGAAAGGGGGCACACCATTATTTATAATGGGCCCTTATGTACCTTGCAGGATTAGCGCCAAAATGTTTGGTGCTAATCCTGCAATGTGCTACAATAGCGTAAAATATTTTGACGCTATTGTCTGTAACATGCGCCATGGTGCGCCGTATGTTTAATACTGTGCACACATGGTGGTGTTAGGGGGTCACTTATAAGCACAAGAAAAGTGGTGCTGCAGCGACACTTTTCTTAAATTTGGGCCTTAATTTATCAAATATGTCTGCAAAGTATGCTAAAAGCACAAGCCAATGGGGATTACATAGCAGTTCTGCTTTGTAGGGGTCCATATCCAGAAGGAATTGTCGTAATTAATTTCTCAATTCAAAAATACGATTCAGTACCTTACCTCTGGATAACCATCAGACTTCTGTATGGAAAAGCAACACATCATGTTAAGCTCCCATTTCTGTACATAAAATTGCAAAAAGCGAGCTCTAGTGGGGTGAGTCTCTTTGAAATTAGTAATTTGCACAGCAGAATTCAACACATCCCCAAGTTCTCTACTCATGTTTCGGACTGCAAGGGCTTCCTCTTGTTTCATACACTGGGTCCATAGAATATGAGGAGCCACTTTCAACACTTTGGCTTTTAGGCCTGCCCTAGCCCCACACATGGAAGGAGTACCATCAGTATAGATCCCAACACAGCTATCCTATTTTAAGTCGTTGGAGCACAGGAAGTCATTCAGAATATCAAACAGGGCTGATGCTGTTGCCTGTCCCTTACTTGGTTTACAGAATAAAAAATCTTCCAATATTACAGTTTTGTGGCAGTATTAGACATAAGCAATTAATTGAGCTTCCTTAGAGAAGTCAGTTTGTAGTATTCTATAATGATGTCACCTTTGACATCAGGGTAGAATTGTATGGGTTGTGAGATTCCCTGGGTGGTGGGGGAGAAGAACTGGGAAGAATTAGGAGATGGATGGCTGAGCTGTTTCTCCCTACATACTGGAATAAACTCTCTTCTACTTGACTATTATGGCTTGAGACACCTCTTTATGACACTGGCGACGACTGGGATTTTAAAAAAAAGTTTCACAGCTCAACATCCTTCAACTGCTACCAGACACTTATAGAGAGCAGGCCAACTTGGTGAGTCTCTCTCATCAAGAAAAAAGGACTTTGGCCCTCATTACAACATTGGTGGTAAATCCCGCTTACTGCCGTGCAGAAGACCGCCAACACACCGCCGTGGCCGCGGAATTCCGCCACAACTATTACGACCCACAGCTCGGAATATGCCAAAATTTAGACACCCACACAAGTCCACCACACCAAAGGTCAGTGATAAACTGGCGATAACTAAACCTCCACTATCACGCCAACAGGAATAAGCCCACACTATCATGACCCACAAATCCACGCTGCGGTCTTTCAACTGCAGTAAACCATTGGCGGTACACACCGCCGCGCTCAAAATACACACACTCTTACAAAACACAACCACATTGGACAATTCCAAATACACACACCTGATACACATACACACACCACTCCCACACACCCAATACAATATAAAACACCCGCCCACATCACCCACAAACCCTTACTACCTAAAATATTGACAAAGGCCAGAGAGACAGCACAGCAAAGACAACACCACCATACAGAGGCACACAACACCATCACACATACACATCCACGCACAAAGCACCACACACCCCTAAACATCACCCCACACATCACAACACACACCACCTCACACATCACCCACACCACCCCATGGCACCGCAAAGACACCACAGGTTTTCTGAGGAGGAGCTCAGGGTCATGGTGGAGGAAATCATCCGGGTAGAGCCACAGCTATTCGGATCGCAGGTGCAGCACACCACCGTTGCAAGGAAGATGGAGCTATGGCGCAGAATCGTGGACAGGGTCAACGCAGTGGGACAGCACCCAAGAACATGGGATGACATCAGGAAGAGGTGGAACGACCTACGGGGGAAGGTGCGTTCCGTGGTCTCAAGACACCAAATCGTGGTTCAGAGGACTGGCGGCGGACCCCCCCCTCCCCAACAACTAACAACATGGGAGGAGCAGGTCTTGGTTATACTGCATCCTGAGGGCCTCGCAGGAGTAGCTGGAGGAATGGACTCTGGTAAGTCAAATCTTAACTATTACATCCCCATCCTGCCTGCATGCTAACACATACCCCCACCCTCACCCCCATCACTCCAACTCCTCACATATGTCCCACTATCACAAACCACACATCCCAACACCAAGCCCTGCATGCAACAACAAAGCATGGACACCCATCACCAATGCATGTCCACTGCACATACCCACACAGACCCCTAAACAATTAGCACACAAGGTCCTACACAGGAATGCAAGCACTGGGGTACAGGGTCACCCACCCATTGCACACCATGGCACACACAGATACTAAAACTATGCCTTTACACCCCTACAGGACCCCTAACCAATGTCACTGGACAGGAGGTTCCAGACATGTCCACTCTCCTCACAGAAGAGGCCCACAGTGATGACAGCGGCTCTGTCCAACTGGATCCAGATGACCAGCCCGGCCCATCTGGGACCTCGGGACAGTTGGTTCCCCTCACACTGGCACAAGCCACAACAGAGCCTCCCCACTCTGGAAACACTAGCACAGCACCCACCCAGCGGGCCCATACCTCTGTCCCCAGGACACGTCAAGCAGCAGTGTGTCCACCACTACAGGAAACCCAGGCTAACCCACCACCCCAAGAACAGCAGGGACCTGGGGGCAGTGGCACTGGGCACATGGTTCAGGGGACAGAGGCCCAGGAACACAGGGGAACTGGGAGGGCTGCTGTGCGACAGGGGGAGGACAGGCCCAGGGAACGCACTCTCCATGAGGCCCTCTCCAACATCATGGGAGCCTACCACCATTCCCAGGAGACGATGGCAACGGTACTGGCCAAGTTTCATGAGACCCAGCGGCTGCAGGAGGAACAGTATTTGGGGTTCAGGGAGGAACTCAAATCCAACAATACCACCCTGGGCACCATTGTAGGGGTGCTGAAGGAACTCGTGAACACCAGGAGGGACACTGTGGCACAACAAGGGGCCCCTGACACTAGCCTGGACGATGAACTGCCCACCACCTCCACCGGCGCTAGTGGACAGGAGGCACCGCCACAGGACCACAACACCAGCACCCCACCCCCTGCAGATGGAGAACCACCCTGAAAGCGGTCCCTGATATCCAGGACAAAAGACTGAGTACAATGCCAAGAACCCCGGCAAGAAATTAGACCATCCTTCTGTCCCACTATGTTACCCTGTCCATCCTTCAACTGCCCCAGCTCAACTTCCTATGCCCCTTTGTACAATGCACTTGTGAAACAAATAGACTGGACTCTGCCATGGACATTCCTCCACCATCACCCCTGACCATTTTTCAACCCCCTCCGCTACTTAGCACTTAAATAAACACCCTTAAATCTCAAAACTATCTGGAGTCAGTCTGTGCTTTAATAAATGTGTATTTGCAATAACTGAGGAAAATAGCAATATCCATTGTATTGTCAACATACCTATGTCACACAGCTCTAGTCCATGAGGAAACATAGCAGAGGTCACACAGTGGGACCCACATCTGTGAAATCGAAAGGGAAAGTGACAAATCAGGGTCCATACACTGGGTGAAAGTGACAGACAGATGAGAGGTCGAAAAAGTGTATCAGATGTAGCAGGCAGTGATGTCTTCTTACCTGTGTCTCACTGGAAGTATTGATGAATCACGGTGTTTCTGTTGTCAATATCCTCTCCTTCTGCTTCCTCTTCTTCACTGTCCACAGGCTCCACAGCTGCCACAACACCTCCTTCAGGACCATCCTCCTGCAGAAAAGGCACCTGGCGTCGCAAAGCCAAGTTGTGCAGCATACAGCAGGCCACGATGATCTGGCACACCTTCTTTGATGAATAAAATAGGGAACCACCCGTCATATGGAGGCACCTGAACCTTGCCTTCAGGAGGCCGAAGGTCCTCTCTATAACCCTCCTAGTTCGCCCATATGCCTCATTGTAGCGTTCCTCTACCCTTGTCCTGGGATTCCTCACTGGGGTCAGTAGCCTTGACAGGTTGGGGTAGCCAGAGTCACCTGCAATTGTCGAGAGCCAAAAGAGAGACACACACTAACCCTTAGGGACAACCCCAGACCCAGACAACTATTCACACTGTATAGGGTCCATGTCCTCACCTAATAGCCACACACGGTGCCTCTGGAGTTGCCCCATTACATTCCTCAGAATGTAAGTGTCATGCACTGAGCCAGGAAACTTGGCATTCACATGGGAGATGTACTGGTCAGCCTAACACACAATCTGCACATTCATTGAATGGTAACTCTTCCGGTTTCTGTATACCTGTTCACTCGTGTGGGGGGGACCAAGGCCATATGTGTCCCATCAATGGCACCTATTATGTTGGGGATATGTCCCAAAGCATAGAAGTCACCTTTCACTGTAGGAAAATCCGCCACCTGAGGGAACACGATGTAGCTGCACATGTCTTTCAGCAGGGCAGACAACACTCTGGACAACACGTTGGAGAGCATAGGCTGGGACATCCCTGATGCTATGGCCACTGTCGTCTGAAAAGATCCACTTGCCAGGAAATGGAGTACTGACAGCACCTGCACTAGAGGGGGGATACCTGTGGGATGGCGGGTAGCTGACATCAGGTCTGGCTCCAACTGGGCACACAGTTCATGGATTGTGGCACGGTCCAGTCTGTAGGAGGTAATTACATGACGCTCTTCCATTGTCGACAGGTCCACCAGCGGTCTGTACACCGGAGGATGCTACCATCTCCTCACCTGCCCCAGCGGACGTGCTCTGTGGAGGAGAACAGCGGGCAGAGGGTCAGCCAACACTGAGGTACGAAAACACAAATTTATTGCACACATTTTTCAATCCGCTATGTGCCTGTCTTAGTGTGTATGCAAGGCCTACATAGGTGTGACGCATTTAAAAATAATGCCATGTGGCCCCCTGAAATGGCGGCTGCCTGACCTGTAAGGTGGGACAATGGTATATGAAGTAACTGCGCTGGCATTGTACACCGTCGCGGTAGGCGGTCGAAGACCGCGGCACAATCCTGCATTGGATAACATTGGGCACTATGGGTCCCAGGAGCCAATGACAATGTAAGCCGGCGGTGACGGTATGCACCGCCGCGGACGTGACCGCCATCTTCTATCTGTTCACTCACTTGATACCTGATCTTCGACAGGAGAGGACCTACACTGCAAGTGCTGCTGTGACCTCAGTCTGGAAGCGACAATGGCTCATGTGTCTGGGGAAAGGGCCCCTGCCTTTACCACGGAGGAGTTGGAGAAACTAGTGGATGGGGTCCTCCCCCAGTGCACGCTACTCTACGGTCCTCCAGACAAACAGGTAAGTACACTGTGAGCATGCTGTATGTGCAATGCCTGTGTGGAGTGGTGTGGATGTAAGATACGGGGGGAGAATGAGGCGTGCATGAAACAACGGTGAGTGTATGTGCGTCATGGCAAGGGTAGGAACGCGGGCCAATGACTGTGACGGTCCGGACGGTTATATCTTCTCCTTTTCCCCTGTACTATTCCTGTAGGTCAGCGCCCACCAGAAGAAGGATATTTGGCGTGCCATCGCCAAGGAGGTCTGGACCCTTTGGGTCCACCACAGACAGAGCACCCACTGCTCGGAAAAGATGGGAAGACATTCGCCACTGGAGCAAGAAGACGGCGGAGGCCCAGCTGGGGATGGCCTCCCAACGTGGGAGGGATGCCCATCACACCATGACCCCCGTGAGGTTCCGGATCCTGGCGGTGGCCTAGCCGGAGTTGGATGGGTGCTTGAGAGCATCACAGAAGCCACAAGGGGGTGAGTACACTCTCATTCAGCTGAATCAGAGCGCATTGGAGGTGTCTGGGTGGTGGAGGTGGGCTGTGGGTTCTCCTAGGCAAGGGAGAGTTTTGTAGGCAAGGTCCCTTCGTAAGACAGGCCATGTGGCACCCCACCCCACCAGTGTTAAGAGCCAACTACACCTAGTCAGGCTCCTGTGACTTCCATTTGTGCAGCAAACGGGCATAGGCCTTGTACCCCATGGCCCTGTGATTAATTAGGGAACTCTAAGTGCATGGCGTAGTGCAGAGGGCTGGTGTGTCTGTAGTGTCCGCCAACGGTAGGGTATTGCATGCACTGAACATGTCATTCTTCTGTCTTCCCCCCCTTTTTGCAGTCTCCCTGTTCTTGTGTGCATTAGCATCATCAGGCGGAGGAGCAGTGCCACCGGAGCAGGAGGGAGCTGCATCCCACATGACGCTGGAGGCCAAGACTACGTACTCCGAATTCACCAGTGGGACGGAGGGCGAGGGGAGCTCCACGGCGGGGACAGGAGCTGAGACCAGCGACACGGACTCCTCCTCTGATGGGAGCTCCCTTGCGGTTGCAGGCCCCTCTGTGCCCACCGCATCTACAGGTACAGCCACCACCCCCCCCTACCAGCACCGCCCTCCCAGCAGCCCCTCAGCGTGTGCCCTGTGGCCGCTCACCCAGGAGGGTGGGCATCTTCTTCGCCCCAGGCACCTCATTCCCTGCCCCTGTCAGCCCTGCTGCCCTCAGTGAGGAGGCCATTGACCCGCTCAGATCCCTCACTGTTGGGCAGTCTACCATTCCGAATGCCATCCAGGGTGTAGAGAAGCAGTTGCAACAGACAAATGCATACCTGGAGGGCATTCGTTCTGGTCAGGCAGCCCAACAGCAAGCTTTTCAGACTCTGGCCTCAGCACTGATGGCAGCCATTGTCCCTGTGTCCACCCTCCCCCCTCCAACTTCCTCCACCCAGCCCAAATCCCCAGTACCTCAGCTTATCGAAAGCACACTATCAGACCAGCATGTACACACCTCAACACACAAGGGTAGCTCTGGAAAACATAAGGACCACACATCCCACAGGCACTCACACAAGCATCATACCCATGCACACATACCAACATCCACTGCCTCCACTGTGTCCCCCTCCTCCTCGTCTCCCTCCTCCCTCCCTGTCACGTCTCCACTCACACCTGCATGCACTACATCTTCAGCCACTACATTCATCACCAGCACTCCCATCACCACACACCGCCCACGTGCACTCACCACCCCCACTACCATTCACACATCCCCTGTGTCCTCTCCCAGTGTGTTTGTGAGCCCACCTCCCAAAGTACACTAACGCAGTCACACACCCACCCAACAGCCATCCACCTCACGACAGCCTCCAGCCCATGCACCTTCACCCAAAGTCAGCAAACATACACCTCCTACAACCACTACCTCTTACTCCACTCCCAAACCCCCTCCATCTACCCGTCCCAGTGTGCCTAAAAAACGTTTCCTCTTAAATGTTGACCTCTTCCCTACACCTCCCCCACCCCTTCCGTCCCCTAGGGCACGCCATTCCAGGTACCAACCCAGCACCTCAGCCACCACATCACCGGGAACAGAGGTGCCAGCAGTAACCGGCTTCTGGAGTGCGCCAAGCAGCAGGGCAGCCAGTGTGCCAAGGAGCCAGGCTACGGACAGTCCCCCACCTCAGAAACATAAGAAGTTGGCCACAGCCCGGAGGGAGAAGGGCAAAACACCTGCCACCAAGGGCTCTCCCAGGACTACAGTTGGGAGTGGCAAGACAGCTGCGCCACCATCCAAGGTGGGGAAGGGGCAGATAAAGAAAGGGAAGTCGTCGACAACCTGCACGGCGGACAAGACCGCCACCAGCACAGCTTCCCAGGACACCGCCGCAACCAGCACCGCTGCCAGGACACCGCCGCCACCAGCACCGCTGCCAAGGACACCGCCGCCACCAGCACGCTCACTGAGCCACCCACCAGCACCGCAGGCCAATGAGAGTCGCAGGCACTGCCGCTACTGAGGCCGCCGCAAGCACCGCCAGCGGCCACGCCACATCACGTGCCAGTGGCACCACCGCAGACATGGCTGCCATCCCTAGTGGTCAGTCGTACGAAGCTGGTGGTCAGTTCCAGGGGCCTGGACAGCTTCCATGTAGGCCCAACGTCAGTGGAGAGATACATCCACTACCTCAGTCCTTGGCAGGATGAAGCACTCTGGGCACAAAGCCTCCTCCAGAACCAGTGAAGAAAGGCATCCACTACCTCTGTCCTTGTCAGGATGAAGCACTCTGGGCACAAACCCCCTCAAGAACCAGTGGAGAAAGGCATCCACTACCTCTGTCCTTGGTAAGATGAAGCACTCTGGGCACAAAGCCCCCTCCAGAACCAGTGGAGACTGTTATCCACTTGGGAAACTGTGGCTTTGCACTCCCCATGATGCAGCAGTGGGCAAACCACCCACTGGAGAGACTTGTGAGACTTTGGCTCTGCACTCCCCAGGATGCAGCAGTGGGCAAACCACCCACTGTAAAGACTTGTGAGACTGTGGCTTTGCACTCCCCAGGATGCAGCAGTGGGCAAACCACCTACTGTAAAGACTTGTGAGACTGTGGCTTTGCACTCCCCAGGATGAAGCAGTGGGCAAACCACCCACTGTAAAGACTTGTGAGACTGTGGCTTTGCACTCCCCAGGATGCAGCAGTGGGCAAACCACCCTCTGGAGAGACTTGTGAGACAGTGGTTTTGACTCCACAGGATGCCGCAGTGGGCAAACCACCCACTGTAAAGACTTGTGAGACTGTGGCTTTGCACTCCCCAGGATGCAGCAGTGGGCAAAAAAGACTTGTGGGACTGTGGCTTTGCACTCCCCAGGATGCAGCAGTGGGCAAACAACCCACTGTAAGGACTTGTGAGACTGTGGCTTTGCACTCCCCAGGATGCAACAGTGGGCAAACCACCCACTGTAAAGACTTGTGAGACTGTGGCTTGGCACTCCCCAGGATGCAGCAGTGGGAAAACAACCCACTGGAGAGACTTGTGAGACTGTGGCTTTACACTCCCCAGGATACATCAATGGGCATGGAGCCCCCTCGTCGAGCTGGTGTTATGCACTCATCCGGCTGAGGTGTTCCACCTTCCCTTCCCCCTGAGGTGCCTGTTTTATTTCGATCTGATGCCCCGCAGTGTTCTCTCCGTTTTAATCTGGTATCTTGTATGGGCCTCGCCCATGCATTTTGGGCCCAGTGGTCCACGGACTATGTAGGTGCAGTACATGGACTTGAATTCTTGGTGTATATATTTGTTAATAGTGTATATATATTTTTGAGTAATGGATTTTTATTGATTACAATCGTTACAATCATTTCCTTTTGTCCTTGCATTCTTCCAGGGGAATTTGGGGGGGGTGTAAATGTAACGTATCAACATGTATTTGTGTGTGTGTTGTAGTGGGTGAGGGTGGGGGTGTTGCGGGTGTGTGTGTCACTCTCTTTTCCCCCCCCCCCCCTCTGTCGTAGGTGCAGTACTCACCGTGGTCTTCGCCGCCGGCGTTCGTGCTCCTGGTAGAGGAGCAAGAAGACAAAAGCAGGTAGAATATGGAGTTCCGGCTCCATGGCGTCCTGGTTCCACGTGGGGTGTGTAAAGGTGAGCATTTCCCCTTCCAAGTCCTGTTCCTGCCGTGTTTTTGTTCGTGTTGAATCCGCCCCAGAAAAGGTGGCGGATTGGCCTCTCATGATACTGTTGGCGGTACATTGTCTTCCGCCTTTCTGTTGGCGGTGACCGCCATGCTGTTTGTTTGTACCGCCGTGGCAGTCGGAGTGTTAAAGTGGCTGTCTATGTTGGCGGGTTCTGCCACAGTCGTGATTCAATTTTTTTACCGCCGGCCTGTTGGCGGTTTTACCGCCGCTTTAACACCGACCGCCAGGGTTGTAATGAGGGCCTTTATTCCTTGAGGCTTCATTGCACAGAGACTCACTGGATAATTTTTTTCCAATTGTACGAGTGGTGAGGAGTTAACTATTTACCACTTCTTACCGTTTTGGTCCTGCGCTGTGTATTTTTGTCCGTTGCTATGTCACAAGAATTTTCCCTCACGCATACTTTGTTTATTTTTGGGACGTTGTTACGTTGGTACACCAACACATTTTGATTGGATACGTCTTTGTTGCTAGGGACGCTCTCTGGTTGCCGTGGAGTAATCTCAGCGTCTATTTCGTTCGACAACACCGTTGCCTGGAGTTGTTTACTTGTGAATGTCGTTACGTCGGCACACCCCACATGTTTTGTTTGGATACGTCTTTGTTTCTAGAGATGCTCTATGTTTCCGTGGAGCCATCTCAGCGTCAGTGTCTCCCTTCATCGAATCACTGTTACCTGGAGATCCCTTTAGACGCTGATTTCCGAGTTGCCGAATCTGTTTCTTTCCGCAACATCAAGGAAAGCAAGTGTTTCCTTTCTTTATTCAACGCTTATTTGTGCTTTATTCAGCAAGTATTCAGGTGCTTTTCAAAATTAGATTTTCAGAAATAACACATCGCTTATGTGCATAGCTTTATCATAAATAAGCTCCCATAGTGTCACAACACCTCCATTGTTTTGTCATACCCTGATGATCCTCCTATCAAATGGGCTGAATGGAAAAAGGTATTTGAACTCTTTGCAAGGGAGTGTGGAACCTTTTTAGGTGCTGAAAAGAGGACTGCATTATTACTTCACTGTCTGGGCTCTGAAGGCCAAGATGTATTTGATAATCTCTCAGATTTACCTGATAGTGAAGAAGTCGACCTCAATGAGTATGAAACTTGCACACGCAAATTGCACATACACTAGCTTCCCAAAGTAAGCACCATTTTGGAACATAATTATTTTGAGAAGAGAATACAGAAAGAAGGAGAATCTATAGAAAATTATGTGATGGATCTCAGGCAATAGGCATCCTCTTTGTAAATTTGGCATACTATCAGTTGAGAGGATAAGGGATCAATTCAAGCTAGGATGTCACATGGAGAAAGTTTGTGAAGATTTATGGTTCAAAGATGAACCCACTCTTGAAGAAGTATTAATTATTGCTAAAAAGATAGAACATTCCCTGAAATCTGTAGAAGTGATGAAAAGTGATTTGTCCAATCAGGTGTGCACTGTTGTTAGTGATATGAATAAGTTTGTGGGAACAAAGAAGAAAGAGAACACAGATTGTACTGTCAGTAAAGGTCAATCTAAGCTAGAGAAGAGATGTTTTAGGTGTGATAGGTCAGGATTTATTTATTAAGTTCATTCGGTCTAGAAATCTAGTCCATTTAAAATAATAATAACAATCATACTTAAAAAAAGGATATAGTAAAAACATGATAGCAATGTAAAACCAATAGACGTCAAAACAGTGTAACAATAAGAACAACAAAACAAAACATTTCATCAAATATATAAATACAATAAAATAAAACATGAATAGATATAGTAAAAAAGGGGACAGAGCTAAAAACTAAAATATAAGACTTTTTGTCTGGAGGACCAGTATGCACCACCAAAAGATAAAAAAGACAAAAGATAGTCTGATTGGACTAAAAGAAGACATTATCAGAGTACCAATCAAAGAAAACAACAGGAAAACTATATGAGAAGGCTATATGAGCTTGTGCAGTCTTGGTAGTCATAAGGAGGGCAACAAATTCATAATGGAAATTTCCAACTAAAAACAATACAAAAAGGATAAAAAGAGAAGATTAAAATCCTTCTAAAAACAAGTATAGAAATGGCTCAGGAGCCTTTGGGTGCAATGAACTTGCGACGGATGTACCAGGCCCCCGATAAATATTTGGTAACTGGAATGGCAACCCTGGGAGAAAAATCATGCGTACAGATTCTAATGGCTGTTACTCTGTCCTGAAATGACATGTTTTTACAGAGGGGAATAATCCACCTCTTTCTTGGTGTCTTGTACAAAGGGCAGAAGAATAATTCATGCTCTGATGTTTCTTTACAATGTTGACAGAAGATACACCTATCATTTGTAGCGATGTTAGATGGCCAATGGGCCGTGAAACCATTGGTAGGCAATGTGCCATATCTTAACTGCAGGTATAGAGCACGGGCATACGGAGGGATAGGGAGGTTCAGGAAAATCTCAGCCCAGGGTTCATGCTTAATTTGGAGAAAATCCATTGTTAACCTACCCGCCCTCTTTTGGTGCAGGGAATCTTCGTTAACTTTCTCCCAATATCTGTTCGTAACAAATCTCCTAGCCTTGTCAGGGATTTGATCCGGGTGATTCCAATAGTGGGGAAGACCCATTTTGTCCCAGGCAATTTTCATCTCTTTCAGCCAAGGGATTCTCTCCAATGCCTTAGGGGCGGCTATCAACTCTCTTATAGCCAGCCTATATGGTTCTAGTTCAGCAGATTTCCATAGACGAATCCAGTAGGAAAGGGGTCTTAAGGCCGCTATGGTTTTAATGCCATTTAAACCAAGATCAAGCCTTAAAGGGGTCATTGGAGTGCCCGTACCTAGCCTGGACACCTGCCTGATAGGTCAGGACATTTTGCTAATGACAGATGCTGTCCTGCTATAAAAGGCTCAAGATGACATTTTGGTGCATGGGAAAGATAAAACTGAACATGATTCAAGAGTCAGACAAGTTTTGAGTAGGTTGTGTGATCATGATCTTACTGTGAAATTGGAAAAATGCAAGTTTGGCACAAACGCCATTGATTATTTGGCCCACACTAAAACAGGTGAGGGTGTTATTCTGAAGTGTGATCTTGTAAATACTATTCAAGAAATGGTTCCTCCCACTACTAAAGAAGAACTTATGCACTTTCTGGGAATGGTACAGTATTATCACAAATTTGTTAACAACTTTGCCAAGGTTACATACAACCTGAGGAGTCTCCTGAAGAAAGGTAGCAATTTTGTATGGAATAATGAGTGTGGAAAATAATTTGTTGCAATCAAATGCAAGTTAGCTCTGGCACCCAAACTTAAGAATTTTCACCCAAAAAAGTTCTATCATTACCACTGATGCCAGTCTCAAATGTCTTGGGGCAGTCTTACAGCAGGGAGGGAGTGGTTCTGAAAATATTATTAGTCTCAAAGGTTCAGAATGCAAGTACTCTGTGATTGAAAGAGAAGCCCTTGCTGTACTTTGGACTATTAAAATGTTAAAGACATTTTTGTGGGGGACTACATTTACTGTAAAAGCAGATCACAAACCTTTGTGGAAAATATTCAATAAGAAGGGTATTGATTCAATTTAATCTGGAAATTCTAAATAGGCGGTTAGCTTAAAGGAGTATAATTTCAATGTAACCCTGGGGTTGAAAATGTGATTGTGCATACTTAATCTAGGTTAGTGCATGACAAGACTAATCAAGATAGTGATTCTACCAATGACTACACAGATTTTGTTTGTGAACTTGATTATGAAATAATATCAGAAAACAGGTGGCGTGAGGAAGTAAAGGAAGATCCAGCCTTACAAAAAGTAATAGATCTTATTAGTCATGACTGGAAATACAAACATCAGGGTGGAGAACAGTGTAGGGATTTTTGGTTGGTCAAGGATCAGTTAGCAACCAAGGATGGTTTGCTGTTACGTGGCACTAGATTAGTTCCTCCAGTTTAATTAAGAGAGGAATTAATTAATATAGCTCATAGGTGTCATTTGGGCATTTCAAAAACGAAGGAAAGGTTACGATCCAGTTATTGGTGGCCAGGGATGGACACACAAAATGAACGTCTGTCGAGGGAATGTATGCAATATGCTTTAAGTGAGAAAAGCTTGAAACCAAGAACTCAACCTATGATAATTAGGAATCGACCTGATAAACCGTGGAAAGATATTGCTTTAGACATTTTATGATAGTAGCAATAGATATGTTCTCTGGTTGGCCTAAAATATGCTTCTCCACAGGCATTGAAACACATCATCTTATTAATTTTTCTAAAGGATCTTTTTATAGGAGAAGATATCCCTGAAACATTACTTATGGATAATGGAGTGCAACTAATTTATAAGGAAATGGAGAAGTTTCCACATGATTGTGGAATCATATACAAAAAGTGCGCTCTATATCATCCTAAATCCAATGGCATGGTAGAAAGGTTTAATCGGGTGCTGAAAGAGACCATTGCTTTAGCTAAAAATAACAACAGAAATTTGGGGGAAGAAGTCATCAAAAGAATTCGGGTATACAGGTTTACACCTCATACAACCACGGGGATGTCCCCTTTACTGTTGTTTCGTGGAAAACATTCCAACACTGTTCTAGAACCTTCTTGGGTGAATAGATTTCTAGGGTGTAATAAACCAATCGCTGAGGCCAAACTGTAGAGGATGAGTGAATCCTCTAAAATTAGAAATAGTAAGTTGCATTTTGATCGAAAACATTCTGTTAAGGTGACTAAGGTAAATGTAGGTGATTTGGTTATGATAAAACGTCCTGGTTTACAGGTGTGCAGAAACAAACTGTTGAAACCAATGGAAGTTATCAAGGTTTTCACTAATGCCATTAGAACTGATGAGGATCGTGTGTGGAACCTCAACAGAATGGTATTGTCTAAAGGCAAAATCTTACAAGATACTGAAATGAAGGACAAGGTTAGTTCACAGAAAGTGGAAGACAATGTCTCTCTCAAAAAGAGAGATGGTGTATCGCCAAGGAGGTCTGACAGAAAGGTGCAAAGTCCAGCTTACTGAAAGGACTATGTTTAAATGTTCTACTTTTGATGTTTTCTTTTGTTGTTTCCTGTAGGAAGTTGGCTCTGCATATACTATCTCAAAGTGAGAGACAGTGTGCACAGAGTCTAAGGGTTCCCCTTAGAGGTTGATAGTGGAAAAATCTGATAATACTAATGCTTTATTTGTTGTAGTGTGGTCGAGCAATAGGCTTATCAGAGGGTGGTGTTAAGCATTGCTTGTACACACACAGGCAATAAATGAGAACACGCACTCAAAGACTTAACTCCAGGAAAATAGGTTTTTATATAGAAAAATAATATTTTCTTAATTTATTTTAGAACCACAAGATTCAGTATTCATGTAAGTACATAAATTGTAAGGTACTTGGTATAGGTTAATATAGAACTTCGAATCAAAACAGTAAGGTACACAGTTTTAGCAAACATGGCAATAAGCTATTTTAAAAGTGGACACTGCAAAAATCAACCGTTCCTGGGGGAAGTAAGTACCAGCTAGTTTAGAAGGTAAATAAAGCACTTACAAGTTCAGTCTCTGGGGTATAGGCAGCCCACCATTGGGGGTTCAAGTCAACCCTCAACACCCAGCATCAGCAACACAGGGCCGGTTAGGTGCAGAGGTCAAAGAGGGGCCCAAATAGCACAGGCGCCTATGGAGACTAGGGGTGCTCCGGTTCCAGTCGGCTAGCAGGTAAGTACCTGCATCCTCGGGGAGCAGATCAGGGGGGTTTTGTAGAGCACTGGGGGGGGTCCCAAACAGGCACACAAAATACACCCTCAGTGGCACAGGGGCGGCCGGATGCAGAATGAGGTATTGGGTTTTGCGTTGGTTTCAATGGAGGGACCGGGGTCACTCTGGAGATGCAGGCAGGGCACAGGGGGGCTTCTAGGGCCAGCCACTGACCGGGCAATGATGAAGGCCACCTGCTGGTCACTCCTACATGGGTAGTTGGTTCCTCAGTGCTTCTTTCAGACGTCGGGTTCTTTGTTACCGTGCAGTCGCAGTCAGGAGGAGCCTCAGGATTCTCTCTGCAGGCGTCGCCGTGGGGGTGCAGGGAGGTCGTCTCAGGGTGTCCACATCATGGGAGTTGCCTGGGGGTCCTCGCTGCAGTGTTGGTTCCTCTGAACACGAGCCGGGGGCATCGGGTGCAGAGTTTTGGGGACTCACTCTTCAGGAGTGAGGTGGGAGTCCCTTTAAAGATAGTTTTTCTTTTTTGTTGTTTGGACACAGCTGCTGTCCACAGGAGTTTCTTGGTCCTTTGAGTTGCAAGGCAGTCCTCTGAGTTGGCAGAGGTTGCTGGTCCCACTGGATGCGTCTCTGTTGCAGGTTCTTTGAGTCTGGAGACAGGCCGGTAGGGCTGGGGCCAAGTCAGTTGTTGTCTCCGTCTTCTCTGCGGGGCTTTTCAGGTCAGCAGTCCTTCTTCTTGTTCAGGTCGCCAGGAAATCTGCTTTCCTGGGTTCAGGGTCACCCCTAAATACTAAATTTAGGGGTGTGTTTAGGGCTGGAGGGCAGTAGCCAATGGCTACTGTCTGTGTGGGTGGCTACACCCTCCTTGTGCCTCCTCCCTTTGGGGAGGGGGGCACATCCATAATCCTATTGGGGGAATTCCTTCAAAGCAAAATGGAGGATTTTCTAAGGAGGGTGACTCCTCCTTGTTTTTCTCATTATCTCCTCCGGACTTGCCGCCAAAAGTGGGGCTGTATCCGGGGGGGGGGGGGAGACAGGCATCTCCACTAGCTGGAGTGCCCTGGGGAATTGTAACACCAGGCTTGAGCCTTTGAGTCTCACCACAAGGTGTTACAGTTCCTGCAGGGGGATGTATGAAGCACCTCCACCCAGGATAGGCTTTTTTCCTGGCCACAGAGTGCACAAAGGCACTCACCCCATGTGATCAGAGACTAGTCTGGAAATGGCAGGCTGGCAGAGACCAGTCAGCCTAGAACTAGCAGTTGGGTTAGCATGCATGCGGCATCTCTAAGATGTCCTCTATGTGTATTCCTCAATAAATCCCACACTGGCATCAGTACGGATTTATTGTGCTAAGAAGTATTCAGTGTAGCCATTGTGGAACTCTCGAGTTCTTGTTTGACAAACTCCCAGACCTTATACCTTTTATGGCTACCCTGCACTTACAATGTCGAAGAATTGGCTTAGACACTGTAGGGGCATAGTGCTCATGCAGCTATGCCCTCATCTGTGATATAATGCACCATGCCTAAGGACTGTAAGGCCTGCTAGAGGGGTGACTTATCTATGCCACAGGCAGTGGGTTGTGTGCATGGCACCCTGAGGGAGTGCCATGTCGACTTAGGCCCATATTTATACTTTTTGAGCGCCACATTTGCATCAGTTTTTGACACAAAAGCAGGGCAAACTTACAAAATACTATTGTATTTTGTAAGTTTGCCCCGCTTTTGCGTCAAAAAGCGGCACAAATACGGCACTGAAAAAGTATAAATATGGGCCTTATTCTTTTTCTCCCCAAGAGCACACACAAGCTGTGAGGTAGTGTGCATGTGCTGAGTGAGGGGTCCCCAGGGTGGCATAATACATGCTGCAGCCCTTAGAGACCTTCCCTGGCCACAGGGCCCTTGGTTCCAGGGGTACCATTTACAAGGGACTTATCTGTGTACCAGGGCTGGGCCAATTGTGGAGACAAAGGTACAGTTTTTAGGTAAAGAACACTGGTGCTAGGGCCCGGTTAGCAGGGTCCCAGCACACTTTCAATAATAACTAGCATCAACAAAAGGCAAAAAGTTAGGGGGTAACCATGCCAACAGTGGCATTTTCCTACATTTCCAATCCCAGTTTTCAGGTTCATTCTCTCTCTCATGTCTAGTGCATATCAGGTATTGTAAAAAGGAATTTGTTTCTTGTAGTATGGTCTCATATGTTGTGGTAATTGTATGTTTGGTGTTATAGTTTTTTCTTTTAGTTCTTACAGTGACAGTTCATTTAAAAATGTTTTTGAGAGGAGAGGGGTATGTAGTATTCTATACTGATGTCATCTTTCGAGATTCCTTGGATGGTGGGGGATGGCTGAGCTGTTTCTCCCAACATATTGGAATAAACTCTCTTCTACTCAACTATTACACCGTGAGACACCTCTTTATTATACAGTTGCTTCATCCAATTGCAAAGCAAAAAACTCGGTATCAAGCGTGCTATGAGCTTTTTGTAGATGTCCTCTGACATGTCAGAGATAGGGCAGAAAACTGTTGTGTCTGAGATGGGTATCATTTTAAATTTCTCCGCTGCTCTTTCACCAAGCAATGTCCTGGCTATGTCAAGAATTGCTGGATGAATCACTTTTTCCCCCATCTGTAAAAGGCTTTTTGTTTTTGGCAATATGGTACGCCACTTGGTAAGATGCTTTCAAGGCATTTGTTGGTGTGGGGACCACATTTTTCACAGCACCTTTTTGGTGGATGATGTCTTCCAGCTTTTCGGGCAACAAAACCTGTATTCTTTCCTACCACTGACCGTTTGTAGTTTCCAAGTGGTTCTTTAATTTGTTTAGTTTCAGACTTTCTTAGCCAAGGTCATGCCACAAACCACACACTGTGGCCTAATTTCGCCATTTATGGTGATGCAGGTGAATCCAAAGTCCCGGTAGAAGGTATCATACTTACTCATTTTGGCAGCTCTTTTCTCTCCATTTGTTTCGGCCTTTCGTTCGAGTGCTTTATCATCTTTTGGCAGCAGGGAACAATCCATGGCAAATGTGTATGATACAAAGTTCAATGTTAATGAAGACCACAGACCTACTGCTGCATTATTAAACTTTACAGCTCTACCAATGTCTTAAAACATCTTCCTATCTTATCTAAAACACAAATAGCACAGTAGGTTCATTCCACATGCTTTAAACAGAAATTGCAGCTGGTCCTGGCTTCCTTACGTGAACAGGGTTTGTGAGACATTTCCAAGGTTTCCCTTCTCTTTTGTGCACACACATTAATAGCAATAGATAACATGGGTGGATGACATGCTTAGAATCCATCTCCAAACATCTGCTGTTAGTGCCCAAATTGACTACTCTAGTGTTCTCTAGGGAGGCTAGTCCAACTCCTGATCTTCTGCCAACACCTTTGTGAAAGTCAGAAGGACTACAAAATTGTTGTCTGGGTCATAATTGATCTCAGAATGAAGACCACTGCTATCCAGCAAAAGCCAGCCCTGCGGTGCTAATTGGAAGCCCTGCCAGACAAGTATAGGCTGCTGTGGTAGAATCTAGGTTGCTCAATGATACATTGTATTTTGTATTCCTCTATTGACTTTCTTGTCTTTACTCTCATATTCTATCTTCATTCTTGCATTTAACCTCTTTTTCTCATCTCTCTTTCTATTGTAGGAATAAAAGTTCTAACGCTTGTGGACACTGGTGGCATTCTGCCATTTTGTTAGACCTTCTGGTTCATCCCATTTGCCCCAAAATCACTCCTAATGCATTTGACAACTTTGAGACCATTAGGGTGCTCTATGTATTTTTGTTTTGCTGTGCCAGCAGCGCACCACCCTCTGCTGAACTAGGGATGCAACAAGAGGCCACTCACACACATAATAGAGGGTGCCCACTGGCCTCAAACAGACACTGCTCAAGAGTTTGTTATGCCTGTTTCATTTACCTGTGGTATAGTTGAAGAATGTGTGCAGTATCAATTATACTTCCGATATTTAAAAAAATAGCATACAAAACAAGATGGTTGTTTCCTCAGTGGGGGCTGGGGGGTGTGTGGGGGAAGCACCATCTGAGGTTCCCAATATTTGGAGCAGCCCCTAGGGCTGACAATTCTAACTTTGTATTCTGATTCCGATTTATTCACATTCACTGAGGACCTTTGTTTACAGACAAAAGAGTTTTGACTACCTGTCTATACCTACCTGAAGATAGCTTACCTCTGCTCAGGGTTTCTGACTTGTGTGGGGCACAGTTCACATTCAGTGGTCATGAAGACTTCCCTGCTGTCTGTTTGTTAGACCTTTCATCTTTGCCCTGGTCTCCCCTAACTTCTTGCCTCTGTAACCCAGGTTGTTGATGTGTGTTGGACTCTGTTTTTATTGTTTTTGTTACTCTGGGCACTTTACCACTGCTATCTAGTGCTAAAGTGCAAGTGCTCCTGTATAAAATGTGTATGTAATTGGCTTTCCATGATTGGCATATTTGATTTACTAGTAAGTCCCTAGTGCAGTGCACTAGAAGTGCCCAGGGCCTTTAAATCAAATGCTACTAGTGGGCCTGCAGCACTGGTTGTGCCACCCACATTAGTAGCCCTGTAAACATGGCTCAGACCTGCCACTCCAATGTCTGTGTGTGCAGTTTTAAACTGCCAAATCGACTTGGCAAGTGTACCCACTTGCCAGGCCTTAACCTTCCCTTTTCTTACATGTAAGACACCCCTAAGGTAGGCCCTAGGTAGCCCAATGGGCACATTGCAGTGTATGTTTAAGGTAGGACATATGTCCTGACAGTGAAATACTGCCAAATTCGGATTTCACTGTTGCAAGGCCTATCTATCTCATAGGTTAACATAGGGGCTACCTTTAAAAATGATTAAAGCACATATCCCCTTTTGGAGCATATAGATATGTGGAGTCTGGGGTCTCTGAGTTCACAATTTAAAAATACATATTTAGTAAAGTTGGTTTTAAGATTGTGTGTTTGAAAATGCCACTTTTAGAAAGTGGGCATTTTCTTGCTTAAACCATTCTGCCTGTTTGTGGATTCCCTGTCTGGGTCAGTTTGACAGTTGCGCTGTTTGCACCTCCCGCTAGAGAGTGACACAAAGGGAGCTGGGGTGTAGCCTGCATATCCTGATGAGCCATCTGTGCTAGGAGGGTGGGGAGGAGTGGCCACTTACACCTGAAAGGACTGTGTCTGCCCTCACACAGTGCAGTCTCCAACCCCCTGGCTGGGGCCTGGCCTGGGCATGGAAGGATTTCACAAACAAGAGAGACTTTCCTTTGAAGTAAGCCTACTTCTAAGGCCAAATTGGTATAGGAAGAGCACCCAAAACCACTTCTGGACATCAAGAGGAACCTGGAGAAGAGCTGAAAAGCTGAGGAGAAGTGCTGCCCTGCCTGAGACTGTGCTTTGCGGAGCTATCCTGCAGTTGCTGCTTCTGCCTGTGCAAGAGGACAAAGACTGGACTTTGTTGGCATTCCTGCTTGTGAAGAAATTTCCAAGGGCTTGTCCTGAGCTTACCTCCTGTTGTTTAAGTCTCAGGGCCATGAGACTCCTTCCCTGCCAAGCGGTGCCCTATCCAGTTCTTGGGGCCTTGAAAGGTGAAGCTGGCAGACCAAGACTGAAAATCCATGCACAGACCGCCGTGCGGGGAATATTTTGACGCACCTTCCGAGATGCAGCTGAAAAACGATGCGCCGCCGGCTTCGCAGCAGAAATCAACACTCCACTGGCATTGAGGCTGGAAAATCGATGCACGGAGCTGGAAGAACAACACACAACACCCGCTGACGAAAGCTGTTAGCGTCGGAACCCACATTGCGTGGTTTTGTTGATACCGTGCGGCAGGATTTTCGACACAAATCTTGCTGGATGCAGAAAAATGACGCAACGGCTGCCCGGACCCGAGTGCTGCTCGGATCGATGCATTGCTCTCCTGCGGGGAGAAAAAACGAGGCACGCCGACCTGACCGGAAAAGGAGAAACGACGCACGGTCTCGCTTGTGGGTGAGAAATTGATGCACCGATTACCTTTTTCGACACACAGTCGCCCGTGTGGGTTATTTTGACGCTACCCAGGTACTTTTCAACGCTAACTGTGTTTTACCTGTTTTCTCAAGGATTTAAGACTCTTTTTGCCTTCTAATTAAAAACTTGACTTGTGTATGTTGAATTTTTGTCGTTTTGGTCCTGTTTTGTTTAGATAAATATTTTCTATATTTCTAAACCTATGTTGTGTCATTTTGTAGTGTTTTCATTAAGTTGCTGTGTGTGTTGGTACAAATACTTTACACCTAGCACCCTGAAGTTAAGCATGCCTGCTCGTGCCAAGCTACCAAGGGGGTGAGCGGGGGTTAGCTGTGGGTGATTCTCCTTTACCCTGACTAGAGTGAGGGTCCTTGCTTGGACAGGGGGTAACCTGACTGCCAACCAAAGACCCCATTTCTAACACTGTTCATGAGTTATGGGCTTTAAAAGTTCAGCACCCTGGGAGTCTCTTGTGGCTTCCAACCTATTCCCAATACCAGTCCCTGTGTTGTGACTGATTCTGGGCTGTAGTTAACCCTGTAACTGGTCTTCTTTAGATGTTTTGAGTAGTATTGCCTCCTGTCTCACTTATCACTGGAGCTCACTGAGCTATAAGGGATACAGCACTGAGTGAACAACGAAGTTTACTGCATGTGAGTGCAGCATACATGCAATCTAAAAAAGGGACCCACGTTTGTAAAGCATGCAGTTTTAAACTTGTAAAGGCTGAGCTGTATTGATGTTTTGTATGGTATAGTAGACTGCATGCATTTGTGCATGCTTCAGACAATATGTGGGGTAATAGCACAGAAATCAACAGTCCACCAGACCATAAAACAGACCAGCAAGTAGCCGAAAAAAGCCCACACACTGACCTGACTGATAAGCCCTTTGGCCACTGCCAGACTGCTCTAGCGGCAGGGATAATGGAACTATGAGGCAATTGAGGACCAAATTATGTGGAAGGGTAGACTAAATTGTGTGGTAAAAAAATGTAACTAACACTATGTGATGCAGCATATTTTGGAATAGTATTGCGTCATTATTTTGACAGTTTTTACACATGGGAACACTGGGTAATGATTTCACTTTGTTAGTACCAGTTTATCACCAAAATACAGCAATAAACAACAGATCTAGTTAACCTTTGTGAAGGGCCTTCACTCAGCATGAATATGTGCTGTCACATCTTTAGCAACGTTTGATGTGATGGAGCTAGAAATATTTTTTATGGGTTAAAATCTGCAGATTATTCAGCAGATTATTGACTAAGTGGAAAATGAGACAAACATATAACTATGCGGAAAACACAGCTCCAGCAGAATTGCATAATCCTAGTGTCCCTCCCTGCCTATAAGCGTGGCAGTCAGAGCGTAGCCACCACTACTCAACCAGGACCTTTCACTGTTGCCTACCAAGCCTGTATGTAACTGGTACCAGGCTCTTGGAGGTTATACATCACCACAGTCTGGGATGCTTCAAGGATTAGGATTGTGGAAGCATTTGTTTCACAGTTCAAAATACAGATTATACTTCCTTCCTTTAAATAACTTCTACCAAATCCACTGCAGGTGGCGTGCCCAGCCCCAGAGGACAACTACTGCCCATCCCGGAGAGATAATGGCCTCTAACATGGCCTGACAGGAAGCAGGTATGCAGAACAGGGAGATGATGACACAGTGTTCTATGAAGAATATTTTCATTTGTAATTGTGCTTAATGTCAGTCCACAGTCTGTACCAAACAAAACATCAATTTCTCATACTGAACAGAAGGGAAAATAACACATGCATGAGCTTCTCAGCAAGTTCCCAGTTTGTTATTTAAATCATTTTGGACAAAGTTTGGCAGAGAATAAAAAGCAAGATAAGAATGTAATACAGACTGCAAACCAACAATAACTCTGTGTACTAGCATTCATCCTCCATACAGACTGGGAACACATCACAGGATTGGTATGTATCTGTAACGGACTACACTCAAGGTCACTAACTACATGAAACACATGAATGTGGCATAGATATATGTCACCACCACCTTTTTGTCAATCCAACAAGGCAGTTGTGAACCACAGGAGCTACAGATCAGTAGTAATAGAATGCAGTTTGACAAATACTATTGACTGTCCCGCCCAGGGGCATAGCTTAGTCAGTATGATTGGGGTGGGGGGTGTTAGCTTCAGATTTTCTGACAATCACAGTGGCACATGATGTTAAAATACGTTATACGACAAGCAAGGTGCACAAGAGGGCTTAAGAGGCAGTGGAAAGGGAGAGAAATGTGGTTCAGTAGGGGTACTAAGTGAGAGAAAGCACATTATTTTGTGACATAATCAACATTTTTAAAGTCTTTCTAAGCAGAGAAAGGTAAAGATTGTGTGTTTGTTTTTGTCGGTTTCTGTAAAAACTGCTGGTGAAATCCGACAGACACCTCACCATACCTGACTGAAAGCAACTATTTATCACAAAGTACATTTATTAAGGTGGTGTAACACCCCCACCAGCCCGAAGCTATGCCCCTGGTACCACCATCAATGACAGTCTAATGAATGAAACAATAAAGAATAATTATAGACAAATTTCTGTCACGCTTCAACATTAAAATAAATAATGTTCATAGTGGAATCATTGCTTACAACGTACCTTTGGCACCACCAACTTCTGCTTCCATCCCCTGAAGGACCCTGAAGCCACTGTTCCATGAGGATCCTGTAACACACTAACCAAGTTCACAAAATACGAGTGCAGTTAAGAGTTAAGTGCATGCGTGTATGTTTGTGTGTGTCTGCGAGGTGTAAAGCCAGGGCATGGTGGATGAAGTGGAAGACAGGG
Organism: Pleurodeles waltl; assembly: GCF_031143425.1. Taxonomy (NCBI): domain Eukaryota; kingdom Metazoa; phylum Chordata; class Amphibia; order Caudata; family Salamandridae; genus Pleurodeles; species Pleurodeles waltl. Next base: position 650,864,408 of record NC_090444.1, on the reverse strand, counting down.
GAAGAGGAAGCTACTTACTAGTTCTGCAAAGCTTTGGTTATCTTGGAAACCAGGAAACAGGGAGGAGGCCCTAGTGCAGAGGCAGCCACGACGAAGAAGCCAGAATAGGACAGGTGAAAACACAGCAGCAACAACGAAGTCCAGGAAAGGTAGCAGGATGGAGTGCAAGGCAGTGGTGACAAAACTGAATATTGAGGCACTTCAAAGCATTCTACAGGTGCATATTTATGGCCCCAGTTCCCGGCATTTCTTGACATCCATCCTGCAGTCTCTCTGTTTGGAGGACTGTCATCAATGACGTTGCATTCTTTTATGATGTCCTCCAATCGGAGAGCCCCTGGAGATGCCACTATCTGTAATCCAAAATGAGGAGCAAACGTTTTGGATTCTAGTTCCAGGCAATCATAAGCAGAAGTGAGACTGGGGAATGTGCAAACCCCTTTCCATGACTCCACGCCCCCACTTGCAGCCGCGCCCCACAGATTGAAGACCGCAGGCCTAGTGCATGGAATTCTGACGATTCCTCATGGAAATGGTGCTGAACAAGCCTCACTCTTTTCCCTCCAAATACAAGTCTCTTACACGCACACATGCAAGAAAGGAGATGCAGGATAGTTTTTCAATACATTTATTGAAAAGACTGAAATCTACGATAAAATGCATGAGCTGCAATGATTAGGATAATAAGGAATAAAAAAAATCAGATTGTGAAGATCAGAGATGTAAAGATGAACAACCCCAACACATTGCAATAAACATGAATATATAATTCCTACCTAAAGCCTATTCTCTAGCCTCTAGCGAGAGCATGGCAATGTAAGTCAAATCTGTCCGTGCAATGTCCATGAGAAGCACACCCCACCCCGTTACCTTAGTACAAGGTCGGGCCTCCAGTCTCCCGATCAAGCTCCGTAGAGACACAAAGGCTGAGATCAGCTGCAAACCGACATGCAGTGTAGATGGAAAATCCTGGCTGGAATACCCTCTAATGCCCTTTCTCCTACAAGGTGTTTATTCAAGGGACATGTTTTGTTCTTGCAAAATAAGCCTGAAGCAGGAATGTATCTAAGCGTTAGACTATTTGAGCAGTCTTCTGGCGGCAATACCAAAATATTATACTGTGTTCTTCGCATTCTGTTCTTGTCATCCCGGGGCTTAAGAAATACAATAAAATTGCAACTGATCAGAGAAATAAAAACATCACCACTAAAATAAGTTGAGCTAAAACAAATAAAATCGAATAAATTAAAACAGAGCATATTACCTGGGTGAAAGGGCACCGGCTGCAAGCCTAAGCTAAGCCAAATACTGTGCCCAGGCACAGAGCTAAAATGGACCCACAACAGGATAAAGTGCCTACCTTAGAGGTGGAGCTGTATAACTCCAAGACTGATTTTCCATTCCCAAAAAGATGCTGCTTCAAAAACATCTGTGTAACCTGAAAATCATAGACTCCAATCCCACTAAGATTCCAGTCCCTTCCTTTTTCTTACTGTGAAACCACAGACAAGGACAAACCATACACTAACAGTCTTGGCCCCAGTGCCAAATAGAATAGTGTTAGACCTGGCATCCGTAGGGTGGTCTTCCCCCGCCTTTTTGCCTTTACCTCCTGTTTTGCTGCTGTATCTTTTTGTTGGCCTTACGACTCTGAGCACTTTACAACTGCAAACCAGTGCTAAAGTGCATGTGGTTCTCCCCTGAAAAGATGGTGACATTGATGTATCCACAACTGGCATATTTAATTTACCTATAGGACACTTGTAGAGTGGTATATCATATGCCCAGGTCCTGTAAATTAAATGCTAATAGTGGGCCTCAAGCACTGATTGCATCACTCACTGAAGTAGCCCTGTAAACATGTCTTAGGCCTACTACTAAAGAGCCTGTGTGTACAGTTCCTCTGCCACCTGACATGGCATTTAAACCTTCTTGCCAAGCCCTACACTCCCCTTTTCGGGCATATAAGCCATCCCTCAAGCAGGCCCTAGGGAGCCCAAAGGGCAGGGTTCCATGTAAGTAAAAAGGCAGGACATATACTTCCCAGTTCCCATGTACTGGTAAAGAAAAAACCCTCAAGTGTTTTTTCATCACTGTGAGACCTACTCCTCTCAAAGGCCAGCATTGGAATTTCCTTATAATCCTTTAAGATGTAATTGCTGCTCTGAGAGGAGTGTCTTGCTCATGTTTAGTACCATTGGAATAGTAATATTAAACCCTCCTTACTAGTAAGGTCTGATTTATTACTATTATTTTAGAAATTCTACTTTTAGAAGGTGGGCATTTCTCTGCACTCCCTGCGAGCCTACAGCATCTCTCCAATACACCTCTGGATTGGGTTGTGGTGTCAGTTCCACTTGTATTTTCCCTTTAGACACCTACAACACAGGGTTCTCCGCCAGATCTGTATTCAATTGCATACTAATGGGTCTTCCTGGGAGAGGGGTGGGGAGGATCTCACACTTACATCTCAAAGGGTAAGGGCTGATGTCCACGAAAAGGGGCTGATTACTTCCCACTGCCTGTCTGGAGTCTGGAATTACTTTAAAGTGGGACCTGCACACTTCACAAGAATTCTCTGTTGGTCACCCCCCACATTAAAGGCACTTTTCTGTATAAATAGTGGGCCTCATGACGCACCTAGTAGTACACCTCTGGACCAAGAAGGAATACTGCTGGAGTAAAGGCTGCTGTGTCAGAAGGACTGGCACCTCGCTGTGTTGACTGTTTCTAGAAACTGCTACCAGACGTTGCTGAGCTGCCCAGCTGCCTGCTGACCTCTGCCCAGCAAGCAACACCCGGGTGTCTCCAAGGCCCTGTTTGTGTGTGCTGCTCATCCATGAACTGTGTGTGACGCAGCCCAATGAGCCATGACCGTCCGTCTCCAGGAATTGCGGAGGATCCCACTGCCGATCTGATTGATCATCCAATCTAACCAAAGACCTGTTGCTCATTGCTGGTGGCATGCCCCCTCCAGATCAACAAGGTGGTTCCTCTCCATTATTGAGACTGCCGCCGTGCACTTGATCATCCAAGGGACCCAGCGTCAGGCCACTTTCACCAGAAGAAGTCCCTCAGCAGTTGCACCGGGGTGCTTGGCCCGCCTCTGACAGGGAAGCCACATCCGTGCGCCGAGTGAGGCTCCCCCCTCCCCTCTGTGTCAGCACCCACAGCTTGTCTGAGCTGGACAGGAGTCGGCTTGCCGGCCGTGCCAGTGCACTTGGACCATCTACCTCAGGGAAGCCGCTTCCGCTCAAGCACCCATAACTCACATGCAGCCAATGATTCTGGGACCGGGAACAATGAAGGGAACCCTCATTCCTTCCATATTTCCTGCAGTACTGCTCGCACCAGCATTTCTTCCTGCACGCAGGGAGGGAAGTTGGACTGCAACGGAGACATGTTTCCCAGCAGCTCAATTGTCAAGAGCGCATCCAGGGAGTTACCGTATTCACCTGAGGCGAAGCACCTCCACAATTGTTCCTTCCGGACCATGTGAGTGTACCAAATGATTCTTATTCTGACAACAATACCAAGTTATGTGTTTTAGGCCTCATTAATTGAATTTTTGCCTTTTGTAATGTTATTTAAACCTATAAAATATCCTATACTATTTTTCTAACACTGTGTGGAGTCCTTTTTCTATTGTGATGCTTACATTGGGTTACTGTGTGTGGGGATTGCACAAACACTTCACACATTGCCCTCTAAGCTATGCCTGCCTGCTCTGTACCAAGCTACCAAAGGGTGAGCACAGGTTAATTGACTTGCCCTGACTAAGGTGGGTGAATTCTGCTTGGCTGAGGTGCATACCACAACCAATCAGAAGGCCCATTTCTAACAAATAGTCAAGTCCGAAATCATGTGCCCAGTGCTTTGTGTCGAATGTAAAAGGTGGATTGGGAGAGGTAGGGAAGTTAGTCTCTAAAAGGGACATGGCTAAAGAAGCATAACTAGGAATCAGTCCAAGAGGCGTGCCTTATGTAATTAAGGGTATGGTTTAAAACATGTGAGCTAAATTCCTGTGCTTGCCTCAGCATGTATTTGGGTACCTCTCTGTGACTTTTCTGTTATTGTATCCAGACATATAACACAACAGATATATGACTTTGGCAATGCATATTAGTAGAATCAAATGAATTACAACAATGATTTAGCTGTGACTAATTAGAACTGAAAATGTTTAAATTCTGAAAATATAACACTGTGAATTAAACATTTGTAAGGTCTGTGGACGTGGTGGTGGTCTTTGAAGTGTAGCAACATAAAAAGATGATGAACGGAGTGCTGAAACTTTTCATACACTCCCAGTTACAGATCTGGGTTAAATCCGTTGTTCTTTTGCTCACCACACCACCCCAATTTGGACCCAGCGATATGCAAATCAGTCTTGACTCTGCTCCCCATGGGAACAGTCCAGCCCAAACTTTGGAGTGTCTCATTCACTCCTGTTCTCCCATTCACACAACTTTCCTCTGCAGTTTCTTACTCCGTTCAATACTTACAGTCTCTTTACCCCCACATTGTTCCCAAATTCTCCTTCTACATATCTGGCACATCATCTCCTTCCTCTTCAACACCCTGTTTTCACTCTGCTCTTCTTCTTGTACTTCCTTTCATCTCCTCTACTGCCCCATCCTCCTTACACACACACACAAAACACACCCATTCATGTGTAAGCAGTGCACTATTTTTTTCTGTGCACTGTCAATATTCTGTCATCTGTATATACCTCCTTTGCACACTTTCCCATTGAATTACAAGTGGTACGTACATGACCATCTCTCTGTATGCTTTACCAATAGGCCAAGGATTGGATGTACATGTGTTCTGAAACCACGATAAGAAACTCACACTGCCTTCATTCCAACTCCATAGATCTCCATCATCCCCCGACACACACAGGCTCACATCTTGAACCTATCCAGACTCCTGGACACAACTCAGTTCACGCTATGCACTACACAAGTAGAATTATGTGTTGCATGACAAAATACAGAAACTGAGCATCTGGAAAAAGCAAATATTCCTGGGAAATGCAAGATGAAGTAAAATGTGAAATGTAAACAAAAAATGGAATACTGACCTAGATTTCCTTTTTTGCAGCAACTGTTGAGACATCGATCACAGTTTTTGCCTGTAAGTTAATAACCATAAATTAAAGTCCTGTAGAGACACATTTCAAAGTCCGTTTTTAGGTCGAGTGTGCAAGCGCTTTGACCTGTTGCGAGTGTTGTGGGCTTTTAACCACACCCATCTTATGCCCATCACTGTCATTATTTCCTGGGCTTGCCTCTAAAAAAATCACTTGATGTCACTGGTAAATGCTTTACGTTCGTCCCGCCTTGAGGCTATATTTGTCACATCTTGCAAACTGCCTCTGTTACATGGATTATTGCACGATTGCCAATATACTTCATCGTAGGTAAACTATTTATTTATTTTGACTCTCCCCTTCATGCTGCATGGTGGCCATGACTCTTACAGTGCGAACAGGCACAACATCCTGAACTTGATCAGCAGCATTTGAGCTCTGGTCACATTGCTCACAGTTACCTGATCAGAGTCATTTCTTGTGGCTCTCCCCTTAAAACACTTGAAATTGGTAAATGCTTCATGTAAAACAGAAATCCTCATAGTGAAACCGTCTATCCCGGCACCGAAGGGACTGCGGACAAACAATATTCACTGCACTCGGGGAAACTCGCCCCATAATGCTTTGCAGGGCATTACTTTTACAAAATATTTTTGCTCATAACTCTGCCTGTGATGGTCCTAGGACAATAGGATCACCACCAAAACGTTCAGCATGACACTCTCTTTCTGTCGTGGTCATCTCTAGGTCCCCACGCTAGGTTAGTCTAGACCCAAAAATAATACCTCCTCCCACCCGTCAATTACTTTTTAAGTGCTCCCATGGGTAGAGCTTTTGTTTTACAGTTGGGAATAGCTTGCGTTTTAAGAGTCTTGTTTGTAATATCATTGTTATGGTCTGCTACTTCTGAAAATGTGTAATGTACTACATCCTTTAGTGGCTAAATATATGGTTACACTGCATTATTTTTTATAATCTTCTTTTTATGTTGTTATGCTCTCTAGGGGCTGACAATAGAGTTACATATCCATGGCCCAGGATTAAGAGGGCCTAGAGCCTTCTTTCACCACATTAGTGTCATTTTTTATGACCCTAATGTGAGCCAATGAGGTCAAATTCACCACACCACTTTGTAACTCCTTGCGCTTTATTATGCTTATGCCAGGCATAATGTATGGAATGGGGGCGTTCCCCTCCAATTAGGGGGACCACAAAAATGACCCAGTGAAATCTCTTAGATTCCACTGTGCCATTTTTAGTGGCTTTTTTTAATGCATGCACAGAGCAGGTGTTAAAAGGGGGCATACCCTATGTACTCTGCAGGATTAGTGCCTACGTTTTGGTGCTAATCCTGCACAGTACACATCAATAGCGTCCAAAATGTTTATGCTATTGCCCCTACACTGCTCCATAGTGTGCCGTATATTAAAGATGGCACACACATGGTGGCAGTAGGGGGGGTGCTAAGGGGCGCAAGAAACGTGGCAGTGCATTGGATGCAGAACCACTTTTCTTAAATTCGGGCCCATGTTTCTTAGAAATGCTATTTTCAATGTAGTGTCCTCTAGGGGCTGCTTTAAGCATTACAGTCATATCAACATACTAAAATATTCATGGCAAGGAAACTTGCCCCATAATGGTTTGCAGGGCATTAATTTTACAAAACATGTTTGCTCATAACTCAGCCTGTGGTGGTCCAAAGACAATGGAACCACCTTCAAAACATTCACCACAGTGTGCTCTTTCTGCCCATTTCATCTCTGGGTCCCCACACTACCTTAGCGGGGACTCCAAAATATTAACACCTACCACCATTCGTCACCTGTTTAAGCTTTCTGATGGCTGAAACTTTTGTTTTACAGTTGTGAGAAGGTATGTTTATGGACCTTCTTGTAATATCAGTGTAATAGGCCTGCTTGAAAATATGTAATGCACTTATATGGTTACACTGCACTACTTTCTTCTATTTTTTTTCATGTGATCATACTCTGTAAAAGATGATTGTATGATTACATGATCATGTTTTTTCCAAATGTTATTTTATTTTTTTAGGGGCTGTTTTTAGCATTGTAGTCAGCATACTATAATATTTGTAGCACAAAAACTCACCTCATAAAGCTTTGTAGAGCATTACTTTTACAAAACATTTGTGCTCATAACTCAGCATGTGGTGGTCCCAGTTCATTGGGACACCTTTGAAACACTCTTTCTGTTTACATCATCTCTGGGTCCCTTGTGTTAATGAGATGCTAAACACAACGCTAACCCCCTAGCGCCATATATGACACTAACTAAGGAAGTGGACTCAAAAAGTGCAGCTAAGTCTGAGTAGCACCAAAATTTAACACCTGGTTGGATCAGATTTAAAAAGAGGCTCATACACCACCACTCAAGGAAAACACACATAGGAAGCTTTGGAAATGTCCAGGACAACATCAAAGTCGTACTGCTCCAGCAGGGTACACGCCACAGACGTCTGCGAAGACAGCAGATCCCTGCACCACCACTGCAGCAACCCCAAACACCACCACAGCAGCAACAAAAGCAGCGCAGAGGGAGGGAGAGAATATTCAGACAGAGGATACCATCATTGGAATGAGGTAACAAGATGTTGTCCGGATGTACAGACTCAACCAGGAGTCCATTGTACGCCTGCTGCACCATATTGTACCACACATCACAGCATGGGTGCAAACGCCCCCTAACATTCCACCCATGACAAAACTCCTTGTGGTCCTCCATATGGTGGCATCAGGATCATTCCAGATAATGGGGGCACAATTGGCTGGCATCTCCCAGTCATCCTTCTCTGTGTTCTTAACAAAGGTCCTGGAGGCAATCCTAAACCTCACACCCCACCACATCTGCTTCCCAAACATCCTGCATCTGCAGTAGGAGACCAAGCAAGGGTTCTATCAAATTGCTGGGTTTCTGCATGTGCTGGGTGCAATGGACTGTATCCATGTCCAACTGGTGCCACCTGCAGCAACAAAACACCTCTATAGGAACCGCAAGCACGGGCATTCCATCAATTTGCAGGCCATCGTGGGCCACCGTGGGCTCTTCTGTAACATCCTTGTGAAATATCCCAGCAGCATGCATGACGCATACATCTTTCGTCATTGCACCATCAACCAGCGGTTCCAGGATGGCCAATATGACATCGGGCTACTCATAGGCAAGCCACCATACCAATCATAACACACAACACACCAACCATCTAGGACAAACAAGACAAACACCACACTAAGGGGCATATTTATACTATGTTTGCGCCGAATATGGGTCAAAAATATTGACGCACATTCGGCGCAAACCTTGCATCATATTTATACTATGACGCCCGCGAACGTCAAAATTCCTCCTTGTGCGTCATTTTCGGGATGCAGGAAACTGCCTTGTGTTAATGACATGCAAGGTAGGCATTCACGTCCAAAAAATGAATTTAAGGCCTGTGCACCTTATTTATACTCCCTTGTCATTTTGACGCACAGGAGGGGGTGGGCCTTAAAAAACTGTGCACAGCCTGCTGTGTGCCGTTTTTTAACGCCTGGGTGAGGGCAGGCATTAAGGGGGCCTATGAGCTCATTTCCATGGTCTCTAACCATGGAAGCAGTCCAGAGGTGCCCTCCCCTGCCCCCAGGGACACCCCCTGCCACCCTCGCCCACCCCTGGAGGACACCCATGGATGGAGGGACCCATCCCAGGTAAGTAGAGGTAAGTGGAGGTAAGTATCCATTTTTTTAAGTGTCATAGGGGGGTCTAACTTGGCCCCCCTACATGCCACTGTGCCCAATGGCCATGGCCAGGGGACAGAAGCCCCCTGGGCATGGCCATTGGGCGGGGGCATGACTCCTGTCTTTGCTAAGGCTAAGACAGGGGTCATTTCCATGGGGGTTGTGCGTCAAAAAATGGTGCAAGTCCGGTTAGAGTCATGATTTTTTACTCCAGTGCCACCTCAAATGCACCCCTAGTGCCTCCCTAACAACACCATGTTCAATTGCAAATACCAGAAACGGTCCACCATGGTGCTGAGTCTGTCAAAACAACAATAACAATCATGGATGTCTTAGTAGGACTCATTAGGAGTATAGAGGACATGCCTGCACTTACATGTACCGTACCAAGGGACCCATGTTACAAATAGCTGTGGCCCCTCCCAAAATCTGCACTGTGCATGTTTAGAAAGTGTCTGTCAGAAATCATGTATTGGAAGCTAGGAGATACTACTGCACCAAATTACATCATGCTACTAATGTGTGATACACACCCTCATACACTTGATGGCTGGCACAACCATCATCTGCCACAAAGGGTTACAAAGTGTCACTCTGCATGCGTAGTGCCACATGATAACATGAACAGCACAGTCTGTCCTTGTAGGGCAACTATGGTGTTTCAACATCTGACACCATAGTGGTGCTAGGAGATGGTAGGTTCCACCTAACAATAGAACACTACTTCAAATAGGGACCACACAACACAACAAGTGTGGCACAATAGTTAGAGTGGCAGACCCTGATGCAGAGATCTGGCCTGGGACCAGGGTTCAATTCCCACCTTGGCAGCTCTTGGGCTCAATTCCCTTGGACCAGATAATTCTCGCCTTGGTGCCTAATCTAATTAATGTGTCAAACTCTGTAATTCTGGGCAATAGCTTGCTTAATCTCCACAATGGTCCTCACAGCACTTGGATGCCTGGCTTCACCCTGCAGCTGTCCAGGAGTGGGCACCTCACAGGGAAAAGCCAGGAGGGGTTCCACAGCGGTATGCCTACATCGCCTTGAGGCCCTAACGGGTGAGTAGTGTGCTATACAAGTGCAAAGTTTACAGTTTTTTTACCTAAATCACTCCCATCATTTTGGGATCAACATAAATTTACTCAGGCCCTTGAGCCACTACCCAAGATTGTCATGTCCATCAACACAGTCCATTGTGACCATTTCACAAGAACAGGAACATAGACTAAAGCACAAGAAAGTCTGAGTCACCACTCCAACTAAAAAGTACAACTGCCATGTTATGTTCCAAACTACTATCAACACTTAACACATCTTCTCTCGATCCTTTGCAGCTGATCAAGGATACAGCATACAGCTGTAGGTGATGACTCCATTTGCCAATCCCACAACGGTGGAAGAGCGGGCCTACTATGAGGGACACAGGAAAACTCGCAATGTGGCGAGGACATTTAGGCTCCTGAAATTCAGGTTCAGGTGCATGGCGCTGACAGGAGGAAGCCTCTTGTATGCAGGTCGATGTTCCCTGCGATGAGGAAGATGACGATGGAGCAGATAATGTGGAGGGGGAACAAATGAACATGGCTGCAAGAGTGCATAGGAGACTCCAAATTGTAGAGAACTTCTACACATAGGCCCTCATTACAACCCTGGCGGTCGGTGTTAAAGCAGCAGTAATACTGCCAACAGGCCGGCGGTAAAAAAAATGGGATCATGACCATGGCGGAAACCACCAACACAGACAGCCACTTTAACATTCCGACCGCCACAGCGGTAGCAACAAACACAGCGGCAGTCACCGCCAACAGGCAGGCGGAAGACAATGCACCACCCACAGTATTACAAGTCACCAATCCGCCAGCTTTTCCGGAGCGGTACCAACGACATCAAAAGCATGGCGGAAACAGTCTTTGGAAGGAAAACCACTCACCTTTCGACACTCAACGAAGAACCAGGACGCCATGGAGCCTGAACTACAGGTCCTGCCGATGCTGGTGTATCTGCTAATACGCCAGGAACATCAAAGAAGGCGGCGGCGCCGACCACAGTGAGTACTGCACCTAGCACACAGGGGAGGGGGGGAAGAAAAAGAGAGTGACACACACACGCAACACGCAACACCCCCACCCCCGCCCTCACCCAGTACGCCATACACACAAAAACATGCTGCAACATTACATTTACACCCCGTGACCCCCTGGAAGAACGCAAGGACAAAAGGAATTGAGTTAAATCAGTGATATTTAGAAAATGCAGATAAAGTTAATGATTGCAAACAACAGTATATACAAATATTTACATTATGTACAGAGGGCTGTACACTGTCCTTTGCAAATGTCCGTGGACCAGTGGGCCAAAAAAACAGGGGCGAAGCCCACACTTGACTCCTGCCTCAAAACTGCAGGGGCATCAGGTCGAAAACACACAGGCACCTCAGGGGGAGGGGGGGCACCTCAGCCGGAAGATGGTACTAAGCCACTGCTTCTCGAGAGGGCAACATGCCCACTGCTTTGTCCTGGGGAGTGCAAAGCCACAGTATCTCAAGTCTCTCAAGGGGGTGCTCTGCCCACTGCTTGGTCCTGGGGAGTGCAAGGCCACAGTCTCTCAAATGGGTGGTTTGCACACTGCTTGGTCCTGGGGAGTGCAAGGCCACAGTCTCTCAAGTATCTCAAGTGGGTGCTCTGCCCACTGCTTGGTCCTGGGGAGTGCAAGGCCACAGTCTCTCAAGTGGGTGGTTTGTCCACTGCTTGGTCTTGGGGAGTGCAAGGCCACAGTCTCTCAAGTCGGTGGTTTGCCCACTGCTTGGTCCTGGGGAGTGCAAAGCCACAGTCTCTCAAGTGGGTGGTTTGCCCACTGCTTGGTCCTGGGGAGTGCAAGGCCACAGTCTCTCAAGTCGGTGGTTTGCCCACTGCTTGGTCCTGGGGAGTGCAAAGCCACAGTCTCTCAAGTGGGTGGTTTGCCCACTGCTTGGTCCTGGGGAGTGCAAAGCCACAGTCTCTCAAGTGGGTGCTCTGCCCACTGTTTGGTCCTGGGGAGTGCAAGGCCACAGTCTCTCAAGTGGGCGACATGTTCCACTGGTTCTGGAGGGGGCTTAGTGCCCAATGTGCTTCATCCTGCCAAGGAAAGTGATAGTGGATGCACATCTCCACCGGTTCTGGGGGAGGCTTTGTGCCCAGTGTGCTTCACCCTGCCAAGGAAAGTGATAGTGGGTGCATATCTCCACTGGTTCTGGAGCGGGCCTTAGCCCCAGTGATGCTGCACCTGAGATGTGGCAGTTCCTATTCCCTCACCTGGGTGTCTGAGCCACGAGATGTGCAGGGAACAGGTAGCATGATACTCCATGGAGGCAGAGCCACACTCCATCCTGTGGCGATTTAGGCTGCAAACTGTTGGTAGTGCCGGTGCTGGTGGTGGTGCTTCAAGTGGTGGGTGGAGGGACCAGGCAGCCTCCTGCATCCCCGGACGCCTGCCCACTGGGGATGCTGCTGATGACAGATGTAGTGGCATTGGCTGGGCATGTGGCGGTGCAGATGGCAGTGCACATGGCGGCGCAGGTGGTGGTGCTTGCGGCGGTGTCTGTGGCAGAGATGCTGCTGGTGCAGGCCATAGAGCAGGTGCTGGTAGTAGTGGAGGGAGACACCAGGCCGTCTCCTGCAGACTTGGACGACTGCCCACTGGGGATAATGCTGCTGACTGTTGTTGTGGCAGTGGCAGTGCAGGTGGCAGTTCAGGGGGCGGTGCAGGGGGCTGTGCAGGTGGCGGGGCATATGGCGGTGCAGGTGGCGGGCATATGGCGGTGCAGGTAGTGGTGCCTTCCACGGTACAGGTTGCTGGCCTGTCAGTATTTATGGTGGTCACCAGTCCCTCACCTGGAGTGTCCTAGGCCTGAAGTGCCTTACCCTGTGTTTTCTAGCCCTTCCCACCTTGCCAGACGCTGCTGGGACCTTGGCACTTGCAGATGCAGTTTTGGAGGAGGCCTTGCTGGTTGGGTCCTGCTTTTTGGCCGTGCTGCTTGCTGGCACACTCTTCACCTTGGCAGGTGGCGGAATGGGTACCACCGCGGACGCCGACTTGGTGGCTGAGGTGCTGGCCTGGGATCTTAACATCCTGGCCCGAGGTGAAAGACGGGGGGAGGCGTAGGGAAGAGGTCAAAGTTAGCAAGGTAAAGTTATTTAGACACACTGGGACGGGAAGATAGAGAGGGTTTGGGAGAGGAGGAAATGGGAGTGGTTGTAAGAGGTGTGTTTCTGCTGAGTTTGGGTGAAGGTGCATGGGATGGATGCTGTTGTGAGGTGGATGGCTGTTGGGTGGGTGGGTGCTTGCATTTGTGTACTTTGGGAGGAGGGGGTCACAGACACACTGGGAGAGGACAGAGGGGAAGTGTGCATGGTTGTGGGGGTGGTGACTGCTTGTGAGGGGTGTGTAGTGATGGGCGTGCTGATGATGGACGTAGTGGATGAGGATGTAGTGCATGCAGGTGTGAGTGGAGATGAGACTTGGAGGGGGTGGACAAAGAGGAGGAAGGGGACACGGTGGAGGCAGTGGATGTTGCTGTATCTGCATGGGTATGGTGCTTGTGTGAGTGCCTGTGAGATGAGGAGTGATGTTTATGTTTGCCTGAGACACTTTTGTGTGTTGATTTGGGTGAATACTGGTCTGAAGGTGTGCTTGGGACAGGCTGGGGTTGAGGGGATTGGGACTGGGTAGAGAAAGTGGGAGGGGAAGGCTAGACACAGAAACAATGGCTGCCATCAGTGCTGAGGCCAGAGCCTGAAATACTCTCTGTTGGGCTGCCACGCCAGAGTGAATGCCCTCCTAGGTATGCACTTGTTTGTTGCAAATGCCTCTCAACACCCTGGATGGCATTCAGAATGGTTGACTGGCCAACAGTGTTGGATCTCAGGAGTTCAATAGCTTCCTCACTGAGGGCAGTAGAGTGGGTTGTGGCTGTACCTGTTGTTGGGTTGGGCACAGAGGTGTCTGCCACCGCCAGGGAGCTTCCATCTGAGGAGGAGTCGCTGTCACTGGTCTCCCCTCCTGTCCTCGTCGTGGTGCTCCCCTCGCCCTCCGTCCCACTGGTGCCTTCACCCTCAGTGGATTTGCCCTCATGGGCCATGTGGGATGCAGCTCCCTCCGTCAGATGATGCTAATGCACACAAGGACAGGGTGACAAAACAAAAAGGGGGGAGAGACAGAGGATCCACTTCGTCAATGCCAGCAACACCACTACTGCTGGTGTGCACAACACACAGGGATCAGCCCTATGCACTAGGCCATGCCCAACCAGTCACTAAGGTAGTCACAAGCCCATGGGGTACAATGGCTAATGCCAGCACCTGCACACCTGACACCCACAGGACCCTGCCCAGTAGTATATGCCCACTTACACTATTGGGTTTGGAATGCTTCAGAGCCTGCACACAATGGACCTACCCTGCCATGATGGCCCTGGCCTAGGGTCACCCACAGCCCACATGCCCAACCCAGCTACCTCCTAAAGCGCGCAAAGTCAGGAATCAAAATCTGTACTCACCCCCTTGTGGCTGCTGTGATGCCCTCAAGTGCCCATCCAACTCCGAATAGGCCACCACCAGGATGCAGAACATCAGGGGGGTCATGGTGCGATGGGCACCCTTTCCACGTTGGGAGGCCAGCCTCAGCTGGGCCTCTGCCGTTTTCTTGGTCCAGTGGCACAGGTCCTCCCACCTCTTGCAGCAGTGGGTGCCCTGTCTGTGATAGACCCTCAGGGTCCTCACCTCCTTGGCGAAGGCACACCAAATAACCTTTTTCTGGCGAGCGCTGACCTAGAGTAAAAAGACAGGAGGAAAGGAAATTACTCACCCGTCCGGACCGGCATACTCATTGCCCCCCCAGTTCCCACCGATGCCCTGACGCACATACACTGACCACCTCTCATGCAGCACTGAGGCCAGGACGCCTCAGCACCCCGTAACATGTGGCTTACATCCACACCACTCAAAACATGCATTGCCCACACCTCATGTACTCAGTGTACTCACCTGTTTGTCTGGAAGACCACAGAGTGATGTGTACTGAATGAGGACCCCATCCACCAGTTTCTCCAACTCCTCCGCAGTGAAGGCAGGGGCCCTTTCCCCAGACACTCTAGCTATTGTCACTTCCAGACTCAGGTCACAGCAGCACTTGCAGTGTATGTCCTCCCCTGATGATGGTCAGCTAGCAAGTGAGTGAGTTGTTAGAAAATGGCGGTCACGTCCGCAGCGGTGCGTACCGTCACCGCCGGCATACATCACCATTGGCTTCTAGAACCCAGAGAGCCCAATGATAACCAATGTGAAGTTGTGCGGCGGTCATCGACTGCCTGCTGCGACGGTGCACAACGCCAGCGAACTTACCTCATATCCACTTGTCCTTCCTCACAGGTCAGGCAGGCGCCATTTCAGGGGGGCACATGGCATGGCACCTAACTGCGTCACAGCAGACATTGGCCCATCAACTGACTCTCGACTTCACATACTGCTTCTGTGACCTAACTTCAGCAACAGTTGTGCATTCAATGTGGAAATATGTTCTTCTGCTCACCCTTCTCCTCCATAGGCTACAACCACTGAAGCAGATGATGAGATGGCGGCATCCTCCAGTGTACAAACCCCTGGTAGACCTGTCGACAATGGAGGACAGGCACATTATCATCACATACAGACTGAATCATGCCACAATTCAAGAGCTGTGTGCCCAGTTGGAGCCAGGCCTGATATCAGCTATCTGCCAGCCCACAGGAATCCCCCCCCGCTAGTGCAGGTTCTGTCAGTGCTTCATTTCCTGGCAAGTGCTTCATTTCAAACAACAGTGGCCATGGCATCAGGAATGTCTCAGCCAATGTCCTCCAACGTGTTGACCAGATTATTGTCTGCCCTGCTGAAACACATGCGCAGCTATATCATGTTCCCCCAGGTGAATGAATTGGACACAGTGAGAGCTGACTTTTATGCCCTGGGACTTATCCCCAATATCATTGGTGCCATTGATGGTACACATGTGGCATTTGTTCCCCCCTCCCAGAGAAATGAACAGGTTTACAGGAATAGAAAAAGCTATCACTCGATGAATGTGCAGATGGTGTGTTTGGCAGACCAGTACATCTCCCATGTGAATGCCAAATATCCTGGCTCTTTGCATGACGCCTTTATATTGAGGAATAGCAGCATCCAATATGTGATAGGCCAACTCCAGAGACACCAGCTGTGGCTAATAGGTGATCCAAAGGTCCCCACCCAGTATATGTTGATGTCTGGGTATGGGATTGTCCCTAAGCGTTAGTGTGTGTCTAACAGTTGTCCCTCGATATTTACAGGTGACTCTGGTTACCCCAACCTCTCATGGCTACTGACCCCAATGAGGAATCCCAGGACAAGGACAGAGGAACGTTACAATGAGGCACATGGGGGTACAAGGAGGATTATTGAGAGAACCTTAGGTCTCCTGAAGGCCAGGTTCCGGTGCCTCCATCTGACTGGTGGATCCCTGTACTACTCACCCAAGAAGGTGTGCCAGATCATTGTGGCATACGGTATGTTGCACAACCTGGCCTTGAGACACCAGATGCCTTTTCTGCAGGAGGATGAGCCTGGAGACGGTCTTGTGGCAGCGGTGGAGCCTGTGGACAGTGACGAAGAGGAGGCAGATGAAGAAGATGTGGACAACAGAACAAACATTATATAGCCGTACTTCCAGTGACACACAGGTAGGAGACTGTAAGTCAAATGTACATTACAGTAAACCTCTGGACATTGTACATGGCATCCTCTTACCCTCTGTTTATGGACACTGACTATTCCCTTTGGAATCACTATTTTCAAATCTGTGTACCCCTTTCTGGCTACTGCTATATATACTGCTGCCCACCAAAGGTCATCCTGTGGTATAATTCACTGAACATTGATGTTGCAATGCTTTGATAATGTTGTAATAATACATCTTTATAATCATTACACTGACTCCAGTATGGTTTCTGTTTCAAGAGTGTTTTTCTTTCTGTGCAAAATACCCCCATAATAAGTGCAAGGGGCTGGGGTGATGGTGGAGGAATGTCCAGTTAGAGTCCAGTCTCTTGGGGGCATATTTATACTCTGTTTGTGCCGAATGTGCGTCAAAATTTTTGCCACACAATCGGCGCAAACCCTGCCCCATATTTATACTTTGACGTCCGACGCAGCGGGCGTCAAAGTTCCACCATGTGCGCCATTTTTTGGAATGGGGAACCAGCCTTGCGTTAATTATATGCAAGGTAGGCGTTCCCTTCCAAAAAATTACTTTAAGGCCTGTGCCCCATATTTATACTGTGACGTCATTTTGCCGCACAGGAGGGGACAGGCCTTAAAAAACAACGCACAGCCTGATGGGCGCCGTTTTTTAACGCCTGGGTCAGGGCAGGCGTTAAGGGACCTGTGGGCTCAGAAGGAGCCCAGAGGTGCCCTCCCATGCCCCCAGGGACTCCCCCTGCCACCCTTGCCCACCCCAGGAGGACTCCCAAGGATGGAGGGACCCATCCCAGGGAAGTTGAGGTAAGTTGGGGTAAGTATTTTTTTCCGTATTTTTTTTGTGGCATAGGGGGGCCTGATTTGGGCCCCCCTACATGCCACTATGCCCAATGACCATGCCCAGGGGCCATAGGTCCCCTGGGCATGGCCATTGGGCAAGGGGGCATGACTCCTGTCTTTGCTAAGACAGGAGTCATTCCCATGGGGGTTGTGCGTCAAAAACAATGGCGCAAATCGGGTTGAGGCCTGAATTTTGCCTCAGACCTGACTTGCCCCATTTTTTGACGCCCAACCTCCATTTTCCCATATGCCGGCGCTGCCTGGTGTGAGTCATTTTTTTTGCCGCACACCAGTCCGCAGCGCCGGCTAACGTCATTCCATAAATAAGGCGCCCGCATGGCGCGTTGGAATGGCGCTAGCCGGCGGTAAAATTTTGGATGCACAACTGCGTTGGCGCAGTTGTGCGTCAAAAAGTATAAATATGGGCCTTGGTATCACAGGTGCATTGTCCAGTGGGGAATTGGAAGGCGAGAAATGGCAGTTCAAGGTGGACAGGGTGACAGAGTGGGACAGAAGGGTGACAATCAGGAGTCTTATTTCCTAGCTGGGGTCTTGGCAATGTTCTCTGTCTTCTGCCTGGATCGCAGGGACCGTTTGCGGGGTGGCTCTCCTTCTGCAGGGGGTGGGGTGCTGGTGGCCTGTTGGTCCGGTGGCAGGCATCCTGCCCACTAGCGCCGGTGGACGTGGAAGGCTGTTGCTCGGTTTGGGTAATGTCAGGGGCCCTTTGTTCGGCTACTGCCTCCATCATGGTCTTGCCCAGTCAGCCAGCACCCCTGCAGTGGTGACCAGGAGGGTGTATATTTTAGTTAGGTCCTCCCTGATCCCCAGGTACTGTCCCTCCTGCAGCCGCTTGGTCTCCTGTAACTTGGCCAGTACCTGGCCCATGGTCTCCTGGGAATGGTGGTATGCTCCCAGGATGTTTGAGAGTGCCTCTTGGAGAGTGGGTCCCCTGGGCCTGTCCTCCCCCTGTTGCACAGCAGTCCTGCCAGCTTCCCTGTTGTCCTGTGCCTCTGTCCCCTGAACCATGTGCCCACTGCCACTGCCACTGTTGATTTACATGTCCTGGGGACAGTGCATGGGCCCGCTGGGTGGGTGCCGTGCTGGTGTTTCCTGAGAGGGGAGGCCTGTGGTGGGTTGGGACTGTGGCAGGCTACCCGACTGTCCAGAGGTCCCTGATGGGCCAGGTTGCTCATCGTGATCCAGGCGTGCAGAGCTGCTGTCATCACTGTGGGCTTCTTCTGGGAGGGGGGGTGCTGGATGTAGCTGCCACCTCCTCTCCAGTGGCGTTGGGTAGGGGTCCTGTTGGGATGCAAATGCATTGTTAATATATTTGTGTGTGCCATCTTGTGCAATGGGTGTGTTTCCCTGTATGATTGTGCTTTCCCTGTCGGCTTGGCTTTGTGTGAGTGGTGATTTTGTGGGCTGGGTGAGTCTCCCTATTGGGCATGCTGGGATGATAGGTGTCCATGCAGGTCTGTGATGGGGGTCCATGCATTGTTGTTACATGCAGGGCTTTGTATTGGGATGGGTGGGTTGTGATGGTGGGGTATATGTGAGGTGTTGGAGTGATGGGGGTGAGGGTAGGGGTAGGACTTTGTGATGGCATGCAGGTAGGGTGGGGGATATAACGGTTATGATTTGACTTACCAGAGTTCAGTCCTTCTGCTACTCCTGCGAAGCCCTCAGGATGCATGATCGCCAAGACTTGCTCCTCCCATGTTGTTAGTTATGGGGGAAGAGGTAGGGGTCCACTGCCAGTCCTCTGTTCAGCTATCTCGTGTCTTGAAACCACAGAACGTACCTTCTCCCGTAGGTCATTCCATCTCTTCCTGATGTCATCTCTTTTTCTTGGGTGCTGTCCCACGGCGTTGACCCTGTCCACGATTCTCCGCCATAGCTCCATCTTCCTTGCAATGGACGTCTGCTGCACCTGTGATCCAAATAGCTGTGTCTCTACCGAATGATTTCCTCCACCATGACACTTAGCTCCTCCTCTGAAAACCTGGGGTGTCTTTGGGGTGACATGGATGTGGTGTGAGTGATATGTGTGAGGATGTGTGAGGTGATGTGTGGGGTGATGTATTGGGGTGTGTACTGTGATGTGCGCGGATGGTGTATGGGTGATGATATATTGTGCCTCTGATTGAGTGGGTGCTCCTTGCTTTTCTCTCTGTGCTTGGTCTCTTTTTTTGTTGTAAGGGGTTGTGGGTAATGTGGGTATGTGTTTTATAGTGGTATGAGTGTGAGGGTATGGTGTGTGTGTGTCAGGTGTGTGTATTTTGAATTGTCCAATGTGGTGTGGTTTTGTAAGTGTGTGTGTATTTTGAGCGCAGCGGTGTGTACCGACAATGGTTTACCGCGGTTGAAAGACCGCAGCATTAATTCGTGGGTCGTGATACTATGGTGTATTCCTGTTGGCGTAACGGTGTGGGTTTTGCTATCGCCAGTTTATCACTGAACTTTGGTGTTGCGGACTTGTGTTGGTGTCTGTATTGTGGAGGATTTCTCAGTGTGGGTCATAATACCCATGCCGGATTACCACCGCGGTCACAGTATCTTGGTGGCTGTCGGCACAGCGGTAGACGGCATTTACCGCCAGGGTTGTAATGAGGGCCATAATCACTATAATATAAACATCACATTGTAAAAAGCACAAATAAATCATTTTGGCCCTAAATCTCCTTGGCCTACTAATTCTCCACTAAATACACCATTGGAATGTGATTCAAACCTCAGTGAGCAGGTAAGTAACACAAAGGTGACCAGTATGGTAGCAACATTGCTTTATCACATAAGAGGGTCTACTGCCACCATCTCACATATCAGTGACATGCAATTTGAGGCCATGGGACTCCTGAAGGTCTAGATCCATGCACCACTACGTATCTTGTTCTGCCAAGTGGGCATGGTGGAAATACCTAGCCCATTCACCACACCAACACCATGCATTACAAGATGCATGCAAGGGGGGCACACATAAGGTAGGGGCTGTCAACAAATGCATATCAAGTTACGTAGGAACTAAACACTGTCATAACTCATGGTGACAGTAGTTTTGAATGCATGGTACGTGTGACAAGGGTGGAACATCATTGCTATCTGTGGTCCTTCAGTAAGTGTCCAGAGATTGTAACCAATGTCCGATGCTTAGCCTGCACAGTGTATCCATGGGAATATGTCCTGACACTGCCATTGGGCACAACCCTGGCACATAGTGGACTGTACCTCATTTATGGCACACACATGTTGGCTGTGGAGTGCACAGTGGAGATCAATGGAGGTTGTGGATGGACAGTCTTGAGACAACCACAGATACTTGCAAATACAAAACGGGAGGTGAAATGGAGAGAAAACAAGTGCTGTGGCAGGAGTAACATCATGTGTGTGAAACTGGTGACATCTCCCAAATACCGCCAATGGAACCATAACTATCAAGTAGCCAGTAGAAGAAGATGTGTACATCTTCCAATAACACAAGTCACTTTGTTGTGTAACTATTTTAGCCATGTTCTGAGCACGTTGTTTTAGCTAACTAGGCCTGTAGCTGTGCACTTTCACCCATCTAAATTTGAAACCAAATTTAGAGGATAAGGTGTTAATGAAACCAGAACCAACAGCCTTAAAAAAGTAGGCAATTCCACTAGTACTAGACGCATTGAATATTCGTCCTGCGAGTTCACCAAAGTGTCTTGGAAAGTTGGTATTTAAAAGGGACAGGATTTCTGCTGATGACCTCGCAACTTGAAGCGCATAGGTCTCGCTGGCTGATGTAAGCGCCACATGTTTTTGGAACAATGAGGCCTTTAGTCTCCTCAACTTGGCATAATTAACATCAACAGTAGCAATATGGGGCCAGGTGCCCGTTACTCATTTGAATTGTGCGTGGGGGGGAGGACATTCCTGCAACATGTAACAATTTTGGAGACAGAAACGACGTAAGGTATTCCAGCTCGCGTCCCATAACAGTTCTTACTGTTAAGGAGCACATAGCTGCCATTATAGGGCACCTGGAACGGAGGTCTACTTAAGGATACCAGGACTCCCTTCAGATAACGAGCTAAATTCACTGCAGAGGCATTACATGCCCCGTGCAAGGACAATCGCAAAAAGAACAGTTGATGGATGGAATGTAGAACAAATCAAACATTCACCCACAGTCACAGATCTGGGTTTAATCCATAATTATTTTTTTTTGCTCACCATGCCATTCCAGTTTGGACCTAGTCATGTGCAAATCAGTCTTGAACCTGTTCCCCATGGGAACAGTCCAGCCCAAACTGCCAGACCAGGTCCTCCCTGGACCAGAAACAAGCATCCTGGGACCGGTTTCGGGGTATCACCCCTCTTCAGCCAGGCTAGCTTGAATCTGGTGGCATAGTGAGCACGGGACCCACTTCTGGGCATACCCTTCCCACTTGGGGCAACAAAAGCAAAAAGAACAGTTGATGGATGGAATGTAGAACAAATCAAACATTCACCCCCAGTCACAGATCTGGGTTTAATCCATCATTTTTTTTTTTTTTGCTCACCATGCCATTCCAGTTTGGACCCAGTCATGTGCAAATCAGTCTTGACCCTGTTCCCCATGGGAACAGTCCAGCCCGAACTGCCAGACCAGGTCCTCCCTGGACCAGAAACAAGCATCATGGGACCGGTTTCGGGGTATCACCCCTCTTCAGCCAGGCTAGCTTAAATCTTGTGGCATAGTGAGCACGGGACTCACGTCTGGGCATACCCTTCCCACTTGGGGCGACAAACGCAAACGCAAAAAAAACAGTTGGTGGATGGAATGTAGAACAAATCAAACATTGACCCCCAGTCACAGATCTGGGTTTAATCCATCATTTTATTTGCTCCGTGCAAGGACAGCTGTTTACAAACCATTGAATGTCTCACAGAAGTCTCGCATTCGCTGCCGCTAAGAAAGACTTCTTTCATGCCATTGAAACATTTGCACGAAAAGGGAAGCTCCCACACTTCGTCTATGTAATTTTCTCCCAGCCTTTCATATCTGCCTACCAGAATGTGTTTCAAGCAGGATGTGAATTGAAGTGTTGAAATAGGCACACTAATAACCTCATGTATTAACCATTCAGCAGAGGCTACCTCAGCCACAGTAAAAGGCAACTTTTCAAATTTCTCTATTCTCAATATGATATGTTGCTTCCTTCTTAGCCATCATTTGTTGCTGTCGCGTTCAATTAAATGTTGAAAAAATCTCCCTTGTGCTCACATGTTGCCAGGGGACGAGACCTGCCTTCAATGTTTCTAGTGTCCATCCTAAATGCATAATGGAAGCTGATTAGTCCATGTTGCAGAAATGACACATCACTCTGTAATATATATATTGCAGAGGACACAATGTTATTTAGGGTGTAAATGTGATAGGACAAGGTGTTTATCCCGTTATCTACGACGGCTAATGCTTTCCGTAAATTTTCCTGTTCTATTTGCCTTAACTGGGCAGCTTCTTCTTGGTGGGAAAGTTCCCAAATTTCATTATATGTTTCATTTATGAAGCGTTTTCTGTGCTGTCTTCTGGGGCCTAACACGAAATCCTGTACTTCTGTGTTTTTGGACAGGAGACCAAGATGTTCTTTAACTGCATCTAGTGAGGAGACCTTCATCCTTTGCTGGCATAGTTTCCCTACACTATGGGGGTCATTCTGACCCTGGCGGCCGGTGGCCACCAGGGCCACCGACCACGGGAGCACCGCCAACAGGCTGGCGGTGCTCCCACGAGCATTCTGACCGCGGCGGTCCAATGGCATGGGCACTGCAGGGGCCCCCGTAAGAGGGCCCCGCAAAGTATTTCAGTGTCTGCTTTGCAGACACTGAAATACGCGACGGGTGCAACTGCACCCGTCGCACCCCTGCAACTACGCCGGCTCAATTCTGAGCCGGTGTCCTCGTTGCAGGGGCATTTCCTCTGGGCCGGCGGGCGCTCTTTTGGAGAGCGCCCGCCGGCCCAGAGGAAATGTCTGAATGGCCGCCGCGGTGCGGTCATTTGGCGGCGGTACCTTGGCGGACGGCGGAGGCCGTCCGCCAAGGTCATAATCAGGGCCTATATGTTGTCACAATACCCGAGTGCTCTGAGGATATATAGTGAGGTCCAGCCTATTAATTCTAAAACCCCTGAGGAGCTTACAAAATGGGTATGGAACCCATTGGTGTCTACAGGCCACAATAACCACCCGCCAGGATGTGGTAATGACGTGTTATATGTTCCATGTTGTACCCATTCATTAAGCTGGCCTTCAGGTGCATTTTTGTACTTTTGCCGTTTGTTCAGTTTTGCAGGGGTGGGAATACTGGGTGCATTCAATTCTTTAATGCTTGCTAAGCTAAACAGCTCGTTTGTTGTACTGTTTCATTTAAAATATAATCTGAACCGGAATCATGCAAGCTCTAAACAAAGCTTTTATACCTCTAATCTGCCAATATCTTGTTCCCCACACACTTTTCTAATCAATTGAATTAACCCAATGTTCATAACCTTCTAGGGCCAACCGGGAAACCAAGGAATCAGAAAATGTCAATTTAGTATCAGTCAATAATACATGCAAACCTTCCATCACTGGCAATTTGAAATAATATGACTCAGCATTCTTGACATTATGGCCCTCATTACGACCCTGGGGGTCGGTGATAAGGTGGTGGTAATACCGCCAACAGGCTGGTGGTAATTACTGCCAAATTATGACCATGACGGTGTTCTCTCTGATAGACAGCCAATGTACCACACCGACCACCAGTGCGGAAACAACAGTCACCACGGCGGTAGCCGCTTATAGCCAGGTGGAAGACAAAGTTCCGCCCACCATATTATGACACTACAATCCACCACCTTTTCCGGGGCGGTACGAACCCCATTAAAAGCCTGGCGGAAACACTGCACAGAAGTGAAAGGAATCACCATTGGAGACACGGGGAAGAACCACGCCACCATGGAACCCGAACTGCTAGTCTTCCTGATGATCTTCTACATTATGATCCACTTGGAAAACCAACAACGGCGAAGACGACGAAGGTGAGTACAGCCGCCTAGCACACAAGGGAGGGAGGGGGGAAAAAGAGAGTGGCACACACACGCACAACACCCACCTGACATACACACGCCATAAACACAACCAGCTGCATTACAAAACAATCTGACCACGAAATTCTGCTAAATAATGCAAGGACAACAGGAACTTACGAAAATGATTGTAATCAGTCCAACAATAAAATGATAATTCCGATCTGTACACTTATATAACAAAAGGACACTGCCCAGTTCATAGTGCAAAGGGCCCACATGGCCACAGGGCAAAGTCCAAGACCCCACTCGAATCCTGCACCAATCTGGATAGAACACTGCAGTAGCATCAGCTGTCAAATAGGCAGGCACCTCAGGAATATGGGGGACACCTCAGCCAGATGAGGGAATACGCCCACTGGTTCTGAAGGGGGCAGCATGCCCATTGCTTTGTCCTGGGGAGTGCAAGGCCACAGTCTCTCGAGTGGGTGTCTTCCCCACTGGTTCTGGAGGGACCAACATGCCCTGTGCTTTGTCCTGGGGAGTGCAAGGCCACAGTCTCTCGAGTGGGTGTCTTCCCTCCTGCTTCTGGTGGGGGCAGGCCGCACAGCAGCCCATGGAGGCTGGACTAGATAGTGCCTGCCGGCGGTGATGAATGCACTGTGGCGGTGGTTGTGGGAGGCTCCTGTTCAGCCCCTGCCCCCTCCACCAAGTCTGCACTGTGGTGGTGGTTGTGGGAGGCTCCTGCTCAGTCCCTGCACCCTCCAACGGCTGCACTGTGGTGGTGGTTGTGGGAGGCTCCTGCTCAGCCCCTGCACCCTCCGACAGCTGCACTGTGATGGTGGTTGTGAGAGGCTCATGCTCAGCCCCTTCACACTCTGATGGCTGCACAACCACGGCTAGCGGTGGGGCCCTGTGACAGCTCCTGGTGGTGGCGGTGTTTGGCTGGCAGCTTCTGCTGGCGTTTAGTACGTCCTCCCCTCCGGCTCATGGTTTGGGGATCCCTTACCCTTCCTGGCACTGGTGGATGGGCTCTTACCCCCTCTGCCTGCTGGTGCAGGCTGCTTTCCCTTCTTAGCAGCTGGTGCAGGCTCCTTCCCCTTCTTAGCAGCTGGTGCAGGCTCCTTCCTCTTCTTAGCAGCTGCTGCAGGCTCCTTCCCCTTCAGTATTGTTGACCTGGAATCCTTTCCACCACGAGTAGGTGGTGCAACCACTGGACACATTGACTGTTTGGCTGAGGTGCTTGGCTGGGTCCTTGCTACCCTGCCCATAGGTGCAAGACTGAGGGTCGGGGTAGGGAAGAGGTCAATCGTGGAAATGAAAAGCTTTTTAGGGACGTTGGGGTGGAAGAGGGAGGAGTAACGGGAGTGGAGGATGAGAGAGTGGCTGTTGTGAGGTGGATGGCTGTTGGATGTCTGAGTGATTGCGTTTGTGTACTTAAAGGGGGGACAGACACGGTGGGAGAGGACACAGGGGATGCGTGCATGGATGTTGTGGAGGTGTCTGCCAGTGAGGTGTGTGTTCTGCTTGGTGTGGTGATGAAGCTGGTAGTGGATATTGATGTAGTGCACGCAGGTGTGAGTGTGGAGGCAACTGAGTGGGAGATGGAGGAGGTGGAGGAGGGGGAGACAGTGGAGATAGTGGATGTTGTCATGTCTGCAACTGAATGGTGTTTGTGTGAGTGCCTGTGGGATGACGTGTGGTGATTGTGTTTGCCTGTGACACTCTTCTGTGTTGTCTTGTGTGCATGCTCATCTGGCTGTGTGCTTGGGATGGGTTGAGGAGACTGGGACTGGGAAGTGGAGGTTGGAGGGGGGACGGTTGAAACAGGGCCAATGGCTGCCTTCAGGGAGGAGGCCAGTGCCTGGATCTATCTCTGTTGGGCCTCCAATCCACCATGAATGCCCTCCAGGAATGCATTAGATGGC
Source organism: Pleurodeles waltl (assembly GCF_031143425.1). Classification (NCBI taxonomy): domain Eukaryota; kingdom Metazoa; phylum Chordata; class Amphibia; order Caudata; family Salamandridae; genus Pleurodeles; species Pleurodeles waltl. Next base: position 650,838,045 of record NC_090444.1, on the reverse strand, counting down.
TGCATCAGGGATGCCAGCCTCTGGATGGCATTCACTATGGTTGACTACCCTACAGAGATTGATCTCAGGAGGTCAATAGCCTCCTCTCTCAGGGCAGCAGGGCTCACTGGAGCAGGGCATGAGGTGTCTGAGGCGAAAGAGATGCCCACCCTCCTGGGTGAGCGGGCACTGGCAACTCGCTGAGGGGCTACTGGGAGGGCAGTGCTGGTACGGGGGTGGTGGCTGTACTTGTAGCTGGGGTGGTCACATAGGTGTCTGCCACCAACAGGGAGCTCCCATCGGAGAAGGTATCTAAGTCTGTATTGTCCCCTCCGGTGTCCGCCGTGGTGCTCCCCTCGCCCTCTGTCCCACTGGTGCCCTCAGCATCGGTGGTATCTGCCTCCAGGGTCCTGTGGGATGCAGCTCCCTCTGTCGCCGGTGCCTCTACTCCTCCTCTGTATGGCGAGCTGGTGCCTTGCTGCTACCGAACGCACCTTCCCCCGTAGGTCGTTTTTCCTCTTCCTGATGTCATCCCTTGTTCTTGGGTGCTGTACCAAGGCGTTCACCCTGTCCACTAATGCATGGACACCCCTCCCAGCCCTGCATGGACACTCATCTCCAAAGCATGCATAGCATAGGAAAACTAACATAACCACAATACACCGACATACACAAGCAAAAGCTGGCAGCGGAACAACAACCATAGAAGGGAAGCTACAGAAGTACAAATGTCCAGTCCCCCAACAGAAGAGGCCCACAGTGATGACAGTAACTCTGGTCTTCTGGATCTGAACGATCTACCTGGCCCATTAGGGACCACTGGACAGTCGGTCATTTAAGCCCAGTCACAGACCACCACAGAGCCTCCCAATCAGGAACCAACACCACAGCACCCACCCAGCGTACCCACACCTCTGTCCCCAGGACACGTCAATCAGAAGTGTCCTCACCTGTACAGGGACCCCAGGCCACACCTCATACCCAAGACAATCAGGGACCTGAGGTCAGTGGCAGTGGGCACACGGTTCAGGGGACAGAGGCACAGGCCAACAGGGAAACTGGGAGGACTGCTGTGTGCCAGGGGGAGGACAGGGCCAGAGAACCGACTCTCCAGGAGGCACTCTCCGAGATCCTGAGAGCCTACCAACATTCCCAGGACACGATGGTCCAGATCCTAGACAACGTGCGGGGGAACAGGCAGCTGCAGGAGAGACAATATCAGGGGATGAGGGAGGACTTGCAGTCCATCCACCACACCCTGATCTCCATAGCAGGGGTGCTGGCAGACATGGCCAACACTATGAGGGAGGCAGTGTCACCCCAGCGGGCCCCTACCACTTTCCAGTCATCTGAACAGCCCTCCACATCTGCTGCCGCTAGTGGCCAGGAGGTCCCACCACAGGACCAACAGGCCGCCAGCACCCCTCCCCTGCAGCAGGTGAACCACCCCTCAAACGTTCCCTGTGAACCAGACAAAAGCCAGAGACACTTGCAAAGACCACCGCCAGGAAATGAGTCTCTCCTGATTGTCCCCCTTGTGACCCACTCAGTCACCTTCTCCACCTTGAACTGCCATTGCTCCCCTTCCTATGTCCCCATGGACAATGCACCTGTGCTACAAACAGACTGGAATAATACCCTGGACTTTCCTCCATCATCACCCCAACCCATTGCACTTTCCCCTGTAGATATTAGCACTACAATAAATACCCTTGGATGAAAAACGACTACTAGTACTTCATGTATTGCAAATTTGCATTGATTGAAACAGATACCACCATTGCAAATGAACTGTACGTAGAATGAGCATAGAAATAATGGCCTGTAGCTGGCTGTTGTGATCACACCAGGAGAATGTGTCATATCACCAACATCTGCAAAATCAATATCCAGAGGTAAGAGTAAGTAGGGCAAAGAAGTGGGTAATGCCAGCATGGCAATGCCACACAGAATACACCACTACTCATAGAAATGAATTATTTGTAAAATGACAAGCCATAGGTGACAATAAGTTGAGATGCAAAGGAAGGTAATGCCATCATGCTATAGCAACACAGAAAACATCAATAGTCAGAGGAATGGTTAGTTGCACTGTCTCACCTGTGTGTCATTGGAAGTACTGACGTATCACAGATGTTCTGTTGTCCAGATCCTCATCCTCTGCCTCCTCATCCTCACTGTCCTCAGGGTCCACTGCTGCCACAGGGGCATCTCCAGTCTCCTCCTCCTGCAGAAAAGGCAAATGCCGTCTGAGGGCCAGGTTGTGCAACATGCAGCATGCCACTACTATCTGGCAGACCTTCCCGGGTGAGTAACCAGGGATCTACCTGTCAGATGGAGGCACCTGAACCTGGCCTTCAGGAGGCCGAGGGTTCATTCTATTATTATTCTGGTTCACCCATGTGCCTCATTATAACGATTCTCAGCCATGATAGGTTTAGGTAGCCAGAGTCACCTGCAAGTATTGAGGGACAACATTTAGCCTTACACAATCTATGGGGATGACACCTGAAGGCATACACTGACATACAGTGGGTGGGGACCCTGGCTCACCTATTAGCCACACCCTGTGCCTCTGTAGTTGGGCCATCACATTTGGGATACTGCTATTCCTCAGGACAAAGGCGTCATGCACCGACCCAGGATACTTGGCAGTGAAGTGGGAGATGTACTGGTCCGCCAGGCACACCATTTGCACATTTATTGAGTGGAAACTCTTACGATTCCTGAACACCTGTTTATTCTGGTGGGGGGGACAAACACTATGGCCCATATTTATACTTTTTGATGCAAATCAGCGCCAGGGCAGATTTGCGTCAAAAAGTTTACCGCCTGCTAACGCCATTCCAACGCTCCTGCTGGGTGCCTTATTTATGGAATGATGTTAGCCGGCGCTGCGGCTTGGTTTGCGTCAAAATAAATTATGGTAACCGGGCAGCGGAGGCGAAGGGAAGACTGGCGGTTGTGCGACAATCACCATAATATAAACATCACATTGTAAATAGCACAAATCAATCATTTTGGCCCTAAATCTCCTTGGCCTACTAATTCTCCACTAAATACACCATTGGAATGTGATTCAAACCTCAGTGAGCAGGTAAGTAACACAAAGGTGACCAGTATGGTAGCAACATTGCTTTATGATGTAAGAGGGTCTACTGCCACCATCTCACATATCAGTGACATGCAATTTGAGGCCATGGGACTCCTGAAGGTCTAGATCCATGCACCACTACGTATCTTGTTCTGCCAAGTGGGCATGGTAGAAATACCTAGCCCATTCACCACACCAACACCATACATTGCAAGATGCATGCAAGGGGGGCACACATAAGGTAGGGGCTGTCAACAAATGCATATCAAGTTACGTAGGAACTGAACACTGTCATAACTCATGGTGACAGTAGTTTTGAATGCATGGTACGTGTGACAAGGGTGGAACATCATTGCTATCTGTGGTCCTTCAGTAAGTGTCCAGCGATTGTAACCAATGTCCGATGCTTAGCCTGCACAGTGTATCCATGGGAACGTGTCCTGACACTGCCATTGGGCACAACCCTGGCACATAGTGGACTGTACCTCATTTATGGCACACACATGTTGGCTGTGGAGTGCACAGTGGAGTTCAATGGAGGTTGTGGATGGACAGTCTTGAGACAACCACAGATACTTGCAAATACAAAACGGGAGGTGAAATGTAGAGAAAACAAGTGCTGTGGCAGGAGTAACGTCATGTGTGTGAAACTGGTGACATCTCCCAAATACCGCCAATGGAACCATAACTATCAAGTAACCAGTAGAAGAAGATGTGTACATCTTCCAATAACACAAGTCACTTTGTTGTGTAGCTATTTTAGCCATGTTCTGAGAACGTTGTTTTAGCTAACTAGGCCTGTAGCTGTGCACTTTCACCCATCTAAATTTGAAACCAAATATAGAGGAGAGGGTGTTAATGAAACCAGAACCAACAGCCTTAAAAAAGTAGGCGATTCCACTAGTACTAGATGCATTGAATATTCGTCCTGCAAGTTCACCAAAGTGTCTTGGAAAGTTGGTATTTAAAAGGGACAGGATTTCTGCCGATGACCTCGCAATTTGAAGCGCATAAGTCTCGCTGGCTGATGTAAGCGCCACATGTTTTTGGAACAATGAGGCCTTTAGTCTGCTCAACTTGGCAAAATTAACATCAACAGTAGCAATGTGGGGCCAGATGCCCGTTACTCATTTGAATTGTGCGGAGGGCGGGGACATTCCTGCAAAATGTAACAATTTTGGAGACAGAAACGACGTAAGGTATTCCAGCTTGCGTCCCATAACAGCTCTTACTGTTAAGGAGCACATAGCTGCCATTGGAGGGCACCTGGAACGGAGGTCTACTTAAGGATACCAGGACTCCCTTCAAATAACAAGCTAAATTCACTGCAGAGGCATTACATGCCCCGTGCAAGGACAAACGCAAAAAGAACAGTTGATGGATGGAATGCAGAACAAATCAAACATTCACCCCCAGTCACAGATCTGGGTTTAATCCATCATTTTTTTTTTTTGCTCACCATGCCATTCCAGTTTGGACCCAGTCATGTGCAAATCAGTCTTGACCCTGTTCCCCATGGGAACAGTCCAGCCCAAACTGCCAGACCAGGTCCTCCCTGGACCGGAAACAAGCATCCTGGGACCGGTTTCGGGGTATCACCCCTCTTCAGCCAGGCTAGCTTGAATCTGGTGGCATAGTGACCACGGGACCCACTTCTGGGCATACCCTTCCCACTTGGGGCGACAAACGCAAAAAGAACATTTGATGAATGGAATGTAGAACAAATCAAACATTCACCCCCAGTCACAGATCTGGGTTTAATCCATCATTTTTTTTTTTTGCTCACCATGCCATTCCAGTTTGGACCCAGTCATGTGCAAATCAGTCTTGACCCTGTTCCCCATGGGAACAGTCCAGCCTGAACTGCCAGACCAGGTCCTCCCTGGACCAGAAACAAGCATCCTGTGGACCGGTTTCGGGGTATCACCCCTCTTCAGCCAGGCTAGCTTAAATCTGGTGGCATAGTGAGCACGGGACCCACGTCTGGGCATACTCTTCCCTCTTGGGGCGACAAACGCAAACGCAAAAAGAACAGTTGGTGGATGGAATGTAGAACAAATCAAACATTCACCCCCAGTCACAGATCTGGGTTTAATCCATCATTTTTTTTGCTCCGTGCAAGGACAGCTGTTTACAAACCATCGAATGTCTCACACAAGTCTTGCATTTGCTGCTGCTAAGAAAGACTTCTTTCATGCCATTGAAATATTTGCACGAAAAGGGAAGCTCCCACACTTCGTCTATGTAATTTTTTCCTAGCCTTTCATATCTGCCTACCCGAATGTGTTTCAAGCAGGATGTGAATTGAAGTGTTGAAATAGGCACACTAATAACCCCATGTATTAACCATTCAGCAGAGGCTACATCAGCCACAGTAAAAGGCAACTTTTCTAATTTCTCTATTCTCAGTATGATATGTTGCTTCCTTCTTAGCCATCATTTGTTGCTGTCGCGTTCAATTAAATGTTGAAAAAATCTCCCTTGCGCTCACATGTTGCCAAGGGACGAGACCTGCCTTCAATGTTTGTAGTGTCCATCCTAAATGCATAATGGAAGCTGACTTTGTCCATGTTGCAGAAATGACACATCACTCTGTACTATATATATTGCAGAGGACACAATGTTATTTAGGGTGTAAATGTGATAGGACAAGGTGTTAATCCCGTTATCTACGACGGCCAATGCTTTCCGTAAAGTTTCCTGATCTATTTGCCTTAACTGGGCAGCTTCTTCTTGGTGGGAAAGTTCCCAAATTTCATTATATGTTTCATTTATGAAGCGTTTTCTGGGCTGTCTTCTGGGGCCTAACAGGAAATCCTGTACTTCTGTGTTTTTGGACAGAAGACCAAGATGTTCTTTAACTGCATCTAGTGAGGAGACCTTCCTCCTTTGCTGGCATAGTTTCCCTACACTATATGTTGTCACAATACCCGAGTGCTCTGAGGATATATAGTGAGGGTCCAGCCTATTAGTTCTAAAACCCCCCGAGGAGGTTACAAAACAGGTGTGGAACCCATTGGTGTCTACAGGCCACAATAACCACCCGCAAGGATGTGGTAAAGACATGTTATATGTTCCATGTTGTACCCATTCATTAAGCTGGCCTTCAGGTGCATTTTTATACTTTTGCCATTTGTTCAAATTTGCAGGGGTGGGAATACTGGGTGCATTCAATTCTTTACTGCTTGCTAAGCTAAAAAGCTTGTTTGTTGTACTGTTTCATTTAAAATATCATCTGAACAGGAATCATGCAAGCTCTAAACAAAGCTTCTATACCTCTAATTTGCCAATATCTTGTTTCCCACACACTTTTCTAATCAATTGAATTAACCCAATGTTCATAATCTTCTAGGGCCAACCGGGAAACCAAGGAATCAGAAAATGTCAATTTAGTATCAGTCAATAATACATGCATACCTTCCATCACTGGCAATTTGAAATAATATGACTCAGCATTCTTGACATTATGGCCCTCATTACGACCCTGGAGGTCAGTGATAAGGTGGCGGTAATACCGCCAACAGGCTGGCGGTAATTACTGCTGAATTACGACCATGACGGTGTTCTCTCTGATAGACAGCCAATGTACCACACCGACCACCAGGGCGGAAACAACAGTCACCACGGCGGTAGCCGCCTATAGCCAGGAGGAAGACAAAGTTCCACCCACCACATTATGACACTACAATCCGCCACCTTTTCCGGGGCGGTACGAACCCCATCAAAAGCCTGGCGGAAACACTGCACAGAAGTGAAAGGAATCACCATTGGAGACATGGGGAAGAACCACGCCACCATGGAACCCGAACTGCAAGTTTTCCTGATGATCTTCTACATGATGATCCACTTGGAAAACCAACAACAGCGAAGACGACAAAGGTGAGTACAGCCGCCTAGCATACAAGGGAGGGAGGGAGGAAAAAGAGAGTGGCACACACACGCACAACACCCACCCGACATACACACGCCATACACACAACCAGCTGCATAACAAAAACAATCTGACCACGAAATTCTGCTAAATAATGTAAGGACAACAGGAACTTACGAAAATTATTGTAATCAGTTCAACAATAAAATGATAATTCTGATCTGTATACGTATATAACAAAAGGACACTGCCCAGTTCCTAGTGCAAAGGGCCCACATAGCCACAGGGCACAGTCCAAGACCCCACTTGAATCCTGCACCAATCTAGATAGAACACTGCAGTGGCATCAGTTGTCAAATAGGTAGGCACCTCAGGAATATGGGGGACTCCTCAGCCGGATGAGGGAATAAGCCCACTGGTTCTGAAGGGGGCAGCATGCCCATTGCTTTGTCCTGGGGAGTGCAAGGCCACAGTCTCTCGAGTGGGTGTCTTCCCCACGGGTTCTGGAGGGAGCAACATGCCCTGTGCTTTGTCCTGGGGAGTACAAGGCCACAGTCTCTCGAGTGGGTGTCTTCCCCACTGCTTCTGGTGGGGGCAGGTCGCACAGCAGCCCATGGAGGTTGGACTAGATGGTGTCTGCCGGCGGTGACAAATGCACTGTGGCGGTGGTTGTGGGAGGCTCCTGTTCAGCCCCTGCCCCCTCCACCAAGTCTGCACTGTGGTGGTTGTTGTGGGAGGCTCCTGTTCAGTCCCTGCACCCTCCGACGGCTGCACTGTGGTGGTGGTTGTTGGAGGCTCCTGCTCAGCTCCTGCACCCTCCGACGGCTGCACTGTGATGGTGGTTGTGGGAGGCTCCTGCTCAGCCCCTTCACACTCTGATGGCTGCACAACCACGGCTAGCGGTGGGGGCCCTGTGACAGCTGCTGGTGGTGGCGGTGTTTGGCTGGCAGCTTCTGCTGGCGTTGAGTGCCTCCTCCCCTCCGGCTCATGGTTTGGGATCCCTTACCCTTCCTAGCACTGGTGGATGGTCTCTTCCCCCCTCTGCCTGCTGGTGCAGGCTCCTTCCCCTTCTTAGCAGCTGGTGCAGGCTCCTTCCTCTTCTTAGCAGCTGCTGCAGGCTCCTTCCCCTTCAGTATTGTTGGTCTGGAATCCTTTCCACCACGAGTAGGTGGTGCAACCACTGGGCACATTGACTGTTTGGCTGAGGTGCTTGGCTGGGTCCTTGCTACCCTGCCCATAGGTGCAAGACTGAGGGTCGGGGTAGGGAAGAGGTCAATCGTGGAAATGAAAAGCTTTTTAGGGACGTTGGGGTGGGAAGAGGGAGGAGTAACGGTAGTGGAGGATGAGGGAGTGGCTGTTGGAGGTGTTTGTCTGCTGGATTTGGGTGCAGGTGCATGGGCTGTATGCTGTTGTAAGGTGGATGGCTGTTGGATGTCTGAGTGCTTGCGTTTGTGTACTTAAAGGGGGGACAGACGCGGTGGGAGAGGACACAGGGGACGCGTGCATGGATGTTGTGGAGGTGTCTGCCAGTGAGGTGTGTGTTCTGTTTGGTGTAGTGATGAAGCTGGTAGTGGATATTGATGTAGTGCATGCAGGTGTGAGTGTGGAAGCAACTGGGTGGGAGATGGAGGAGGTGGAGGAGGGGGAGACAGTGGAGATAGTGGATGTTGTCATATCTGCAACTGAATGGTGTTTGTGTGAGTGCCTGTGGGATGAAGTGTGGTGCTTGTGTTTGCCTGTGACACTCTTCTGTGTTGTCGTGTGTGCATGCTCATCTGGCTGTGTGCTTGGGATGGGTTGAGGTTGAGGAGACTGTGTAGGAGGCTGGCCTGGCTTGTAGTGGGTACCAAGGGGTACGTACACTCTGTACCAGGTCCAGTTATCCCTTATTAGTGTAGAAGAGGTGTTTCTAGCAGCTTAGGCTGATAGAAGGTAGTTATAGCGTAGTTATAGCAGAGTAGCTTAGGCTGAACTAGGAGACATGCAAAGCTCCTACTATACCACTGGTGTCATATGCACAATATCATAAGAAAACACAATACACAGATATACTAAAAATAAAGGTACTTTATTTTTATAACAATATGCCAAAAGTATCTCAGTGAGTACCCTCAGTATGAGGATGCCAAATATACACAAGATATATGTACACAATACCAAAAATATGCAGTAATAGCAAAAGGAAGTAATGCAAGCAATGTAAAGGTACAGTAGATTGCAATAGGAGCACATAGGTATAGGGGCAACACAAACCATATACTCCAAAAGTGGAATGCAAACCACGAATGGACCCCAAACCTATGTGAGCTTGTAGAGGGTCGCTGGGACTGTAAGAAAACAGTGAGGGTTAGAAAAATAGCCCACCCCAAGACCCTGAAAAGTAGGTGTAAAGTGCACCTATATTCCCTAGAGAGCACAGAAGTCGTGATAGGGGAATTCTGCAAGGAAGACCAACACCAGTAATGCAACCAAAGTGGATTTCCGGACGAGAGTACCTGTGGAACAAGGGGACAAGAGTCGCGACAAAGTTGAGGGTGGGCAGATGCCCAGGAAATGCCAGCTGAGGGTGCAAAGAAGGTGCCACCGCATGGTAGAAGCTGTGAATTCTGCAAGAACGAAGAGGGCTAGAAACTTCCCCTTTGGAGGATAGATGTCCCACGTCGTGAAGAAGCTTGCAGTGGTGTTCCCACGCAGAAAGACTGCAAACAAGCCTTGCTAGCTGCAAGGGTCGCGGTTAGGGTTTTTGGATGCTGCTGTGGCCCAGGAGGGACCAGGATGTCGCCACTTGGATGAGGAGACAGAGGGGGCGCCCAGCAAGTCAGGGAGCCCTCACAGAAGCAGGCAGCACCCGCAGAAGTACCAGAACAGGCACTTGGAAGAGGAGTGAACCGGAGCTCACCCGAAGACACAAAAGGGAGTCCCACGACACCAGAGGACAACTCAGGAGGTTGTGCACTGCAGGTTAGAGTGTCGGGGACCCAGGCTTGGCTGTGCGGGAAGGAAATCCTGGAAGAGTGAACAGGAGCCGGAGCAGCTGGAAATCACGCGGTTCCCAGCAATGCAGTCTAGCCTGGGAAGGCAAGGACTTACCTCCACCAAACTTGGACTGAAGAGTCACTGGACTGTGGGACTTGGACAGAGTTGCTGAGTTCCAGGGACCACGCTCGTCGTGCTGAGAGGGGACCCAGAGGACCGGTGATGCAGTCTTTTGTTGCCTGCGGTTGCAGGGGGAAGATTCAGTCGTCCCATGGGAGATTTCTTCAGAGCTCCTGGTGCAGAAAGGAGGCAGGCTACCCACAGAGCATGCACCACCAGGGAGCAGGCGAGAAAGAGGCAGGATCAGCGATACAAGGTTGCAGTAGTCGTCTTTGCTACTTTGTTGCGGTTTTGCAGGCGTCCTGAGCAGTCAGCGGTCGATCCTTTGGCAGAAGTTGAAGAGAGAGATGCAGAGGAACTCTGATGAGCTCTTGCATTCGTTATCTAAAGAATTCCCCAAAGCAGAGACCCTAAATAGCCAGAAAAGGAGGTTTGGCTACCTAGGAAGGAGGATAGGCTAGCAACACAGGTAAGAGCCTATCAGAAAGAGTCTCGGACGTCACTTGCTGACACTGGCCACTCAGAGCAGTCCAGTGTGCCAGCAACACCTCTGTTTCCAAGATGGCAGAGGCCTGGTGCACACTGGAGGAGCCCTTGGCACCTCCCCTGGGAGGTGCAGGTCAGGGGAGTGGTCACTCCCCTTTCCCTTGTCCAGTTTCGCGCCAGAGCAGGGCTGGGGGATCCCTGAACCGTTGTAGACTGGCTTATGCAGAGATGGGCACCATCTGTGCCCATCAAAGCATTTCCAGAGGCTGGGGGAGGCTACTCCTCCCCAGCCCTTACACCTTTTTCCAAAGGGAGAGGGTGTAACACCCTCTCTCTGAGGTAGTCCTTTGTTCTGCCTTCCTGGGCCAGGCCTGGCTGGACCCCAGGAGGGCAGAATCCTGTCTGAGGGGTTGGCAGCAGCAGCAGCTGCAGTGAAACCCCGGGAAAGGTAGTTTGGCAGTACCTGGGTCTGTGCTAGAGACTCGGGGGATCATGGAATTGTCTCCCCAATGCCAGAATGGCATTGGGGTGACAATTCCATGATCTCAGACATGTTACATGGCCATGTTCGGAGTTACCATTGTGATGCCATACATAGGTAGTGACCTATGTATAGTGCACGTGTGAAATGGTGTCCCCGCGCTCACGAAGTCCGGGGAATTTGCCCTGAACTATGTGGGGGCACCTTGGCTAGTGCCAGGGTGCCCACACACTAAGTAACTTAGCACCCAACCTTCACCAGGTGAAGGTTAGACATATAGGTGACTTATAAGTTACTTAAGTGCAGTGGTAAATGGCTGTGAAATAACGTGGATGTTATTTCACTCAGGCTGCAGTGGCAGGCCTGTGTAAGAATTGTCAGAGCTCCCTATGGGTTGCAAAAGAAATGCTGCAGCCCATAGGGATCTCCTGGAACCCCAATACCCTGGGTACCTCAGTACCATATACTAGGGAATTATAAGGGTGTTCCAGTATGCCAATGTGAATTGGTAAAATTGGTCACTAGCCTGTTAGTGACAATTTGTAAAGAAGAGAGAGCATAACCATTGAGGTTCTGGTTAGCACATCCTCAGTGAGACAGTTAGGCATCACACAGGGAACACATACATATAGGCCACAAACTTATGAGCACTGGGGTCCTGGCTAGCAGGGTCCCAGTGACACATAACAAACATACTGAAAACATAGGGTTTTCACTATGAGCACTGGGCCCTGGCTAGCAGGATCCCAGTGAGACAGTGAAAACACCCTGACATATACTCACAAACAGGCCAAAAGTGGGGGTAACAAGGGTAGAAAGAGGCTACTTTCTCACAGACTGGGACTGGGAAGTGGAGGTTGGAGGGGGGACGGTTGAAACAGGGACAATGGCTGCCTTCAGAGAGGAGGCCAGAGCCTGGATCGATCTCTGTTGGGCCAACAATCCACCATGAATGCCCTCCAGGAATGCATTAGATTGCTGCATCAGGGATGCCAGCCTCTGGATGGCATTCACTATGGTTGACTACCCTACAGAGATTGATCTCAGGAGGTCAATAGCCTCCTCTCTCAGGGCAGCAGGGCTCACTGGGGCAGGGCATGAGGTGCCTGGGGCGAAAGAGATGCCCACCCTCCTGGGTGAGTGGGCACTGGCAACTCGCTGAGGGGCTACTGGGAGGGCAGTGCTGGTACGGGGGTGGTGGCTGTACTTGTAGCTGGGGTAGTAAAATAGGTGTCCGCCACCACCAGGGAGCTCCCATCGGAGAAGGTATCTAAGTCTGTATTGTCCCCTCCGGTGTCCGCCGTGGTGCTGCCCTCGCCCTCTGTCCCACTGGTGCCCTCAGCATCAGTGGAATCTGCCTCCAGGGTCCTGTGGGATGCAGCTCCCTCTGTCGCCGGTGCCTCTACTCCTCCTCTGTATGGCGAGCTGGTGCCTTGCTGCTACCGAACACACCTTCCCCCGTAGGTCGTTCTTCCTCTTCCTGATGTCATCCCTTGTTCTTGGGTGCTGTCCCACGGCGTTCACCCTGTCCACTAATGCATGGACACCCCTCCCAGCCCTGCATGGACAATCATCACCAAAGCATGCATAGCATAGGAAAACTAACATAACCACAACACACCGACATACACAAGCAAAAGCTGGCAGGGGAACAACAACCATAGAAGGGAAGCTACAGAAGTACAAATGTCCAGTCCCCCAACAGAAGAGGCCCACAGTGATGACAGTAACTCTGGTCTTCTGGATCTGAACGATCTACCTGGCCCATTAGGGACCACTGGACAGTCGGTCATTTAAGCCCAGTCACAGACCACCACAGAGCCTCCCAATCAGGTACCAACACCACAGCACCCACCCAGGGTACCCACACCTCTGTCCCCAGGACACGTCAATCAGAAGTGTCCTCACCTGTACAGGGACCCCAGGACACACCTCATACCCAAGACAATCAGGGACCTGGGGTCAGTGTCAGTGGGCACACGGTTCAGGGGACAGAGGCACAGGCCAACAGGGAAACTGGGAGGACTGCTGTGTGCCAGGGGGAGGACAGGGCCAGAGAACTGACTCTCCAGGAGGCACTCTCCGAGATCCTGAGAGCCTACCAACATTCCCAGGACATGATGGGCCAGATCCTAGACAACGTGCAGGGGAACAGGAGGCTGCAGGAGAGACAATATCAGAGGATGAGGGAGGACTTGCAGTCCATCCACCACACCCTGATCTCCATAGCAGGGGTGCTGGCAGACATGGTCAACACTATGAGGGGGGGAGGGTCACCCCAGCGGGCCCCTACCACTTTCCAGTCATCTGAACAGCCCTCCACATCTGCTGCCGCTAGTGGCCAGGAGGTCCCACCACAGGACCAACAGGCCGCCAGCACCCCTCCCCCTGCAGAAGGTGAACCACCCCTCAAACGTTCCCTGTGAACCAGACAGAAGCCAGAGACACTTGCAAAGACCACCGCCAGGAAATGAGACTCTCCTGATTGTCCCCCTTGTGTCCCACTCAGTCACCTTCTCCATCTTGAACTGCCATTGCCCCCCTTCCTATGTCCCCATGGACAATGCACCTGTGCTACAACCAGACTGGAATAATACCCTGGACTTTCCTCCATCATCACCCCAACCCATTGCACTTTCCTCTGTAGATATTAGCACTACAATAAATACCCTTAGATGAAAAACAACTACTAGTACTTCATGTATTGCAAATTCGTATTGATTGAAACAGCTACAACCATTGCAAATGAACTGTGCATAGAATGAGCATAGAAATAATGGCCTGTAGCTGGCTGTTGTGATCACACCAAGAGAATGTGTGATATCGCCAACATCTGCAAAATCAATATTCAGAGGTAAGAGTAAGTAGGGCAAAGAAGTGGGTAATGCCAGCATGGCAATGCCACACAGAATACACCAATACTCATAGAAATTTATTATTTGTAAAATGACAAGCCATAGGTGACAATAAGTTGAGATGCAAAGGAAGGTAATGCCATCATGCTACAGCAACACAGAAAACATCAATAGTCAGAGGAATGGTTAGTTGCACTATCTCACCTGTGTGTCATTGGAAGTACTGACGTATCACAGATGTTCTGTTGTCCAGATCCTCATCCTCTGCTTCCTCATCCTCACTGTCCTCAGGGTCCACTGCTGCCACAGGGTCATTTCCAGTCTCCTCCTCCTGCAGAAAAGGCAAATGCCGTCCGAAGGTCAGGTTGTGCAACATGCAGCATGCCACTACTATCTGGCAGACCTTTCCGGGTGAGTAGCAAAGGGATCCACCTGTCAGATGGACGCACCTGAACCCGGCCTTCAGGAGGCCGAGGGTGCATTCTATTATTCTTCTGGTTCACCCATGTGCCTCATTATAACGATTCTCAGCCATGATAGGTTTAGGTAGCCAGAGTCACCTGCAAGTATTGAGGGACAACATTTAGCCTTACACAATCTATGGGGATGACACCTGAAGGCATACACTGACATACAGTGGGTGGGGACCCTGGCTCACCTTTCAGCCACACCCTGTGCCTCTGTAGTTGGGCCATCACATTTGGGATGCTGCTATTCCTCAGGACAAAGGCGTCATGCACCGACCCAGGATACTTGGCAGTGACGTGGGAGATGTATTGGTCCGCCAGGCACACCATTTGCACATTTATTGAGTGGAAACTCGTATGATTCCTGAACACCTGTTTATTCTGGTGGCGGGGACAAACACTATGGCCCATATTTATACTTTTTGGTGCAAATCAGCGGCAGGGCAGATTTGCGTCAAAATGTTTACTGCTGGCAAACGCCATTCCAACGCTCCTGCTGGGCGCCTTATTTATGGATGACGTTAGCCAGCGCTGCGGCTTGGTTTGCGTCAAAATAAATTATGGCAACCGGGCAGCGGAGGCGAAGGTAAGACTGGGGGTTGTGCGACAAAGAATGGTGCAAGTCAGATTATAGTAAAAAATATTGGCTCTAACCTGACTTGCGCCTGACGTGCCTGGGGCGAAGGCGATGCCCACCCTCCTGGGTGAGCGGGCACGGGCAACTCGTGAGGGGCTACTGGGAGGGCAGTGCTGGTACGGGGGTGGCAGCTGTACCTGCAGCTGGGTGATCACAGAGGTGTCCGCCACCACCAGGGAGCTTCCATCGGAGGAGGTATCTGAGTCTGTGTTGTCACCTCCTGTCTCCGCCATGGTGCTCCCCTCGCCCTCTGTCCCACTTGTTCCCTCGGCGTCAGTGGTGCCCCGCTCCTCTGCCAGATGATGCTAATGCACACATGGACAGGATGACAGAAGAAGAAAGGGGAGAGAGAGAAAGGATACACTGGGTCAATTACTGCACCAACACCACAGTTGGCATACACAGCACCGTCACACACCGGGATCAGGATTGAGCACTATGCATTGCACTGCCATTGATTTGGCTAGATGCCACGGCAAGATGAGGGCCAAACACCGCCAACTGCACACCTCCTGGGACCCAAAAAGCCCTGACTGACATGGAATGCTAACAAGCTAGGTTACCTGCATTTGCAATACACCCATTACCTTTGAGCTGGATCACCCTACAATGTCTGACCTGGCATTAAGAGGCACCCACTAACTCACACCCACCACCTGGATCCATGCCACCTACCAATTATTGTTGTAACGGCCACTGTACTCACCACCTTGTGGCTGCTGTGATGCCCTCAAGCGCCCATCCATCTCTGGGAAGGCCACCACCAGTATGTGGGTCATCAGTGGGGTCAGGTTCCGACGGGCGCTCCTTTCTTGTTGGGAGGGCATCCCCAGCTGGGCCCAGCGTCTCAGGTCCTTCCACCATTCCTGACAGTGGGTGCTCCGTCTGCCATAGACCCCCAGGGTCCACACGTCCTTAGTGATGACACGCCATAATCCCTTCTTTTGATGGGAGCTGACCTGCAGAGGTAATACTGACAGGAGGACACCATTACACATATAATCCAGCCTGTCACACAAATGGCCCACCTATCCCGTTTACATCACCATTGGCACACACATCGCCCGGCGCACACCATGTACACCACCACAAGACATCCCCTCCATTGACACGATGCTTGCACACACATCCCCATGTATCCTTCACACATGCATCATGCCCAAGGTGTGCTCACGTGTTGGTCTGAAGGCCCATACAGCAGTCCATATTGAGGAAGGACCCAATCCGCCAATCGCTCCAACTCCTCCGCAGTAAAGGCAGGGGCCCTTTCCCCAGTCACACGGGCCATGGTAGGTTCCAGACACAGGTCACAGCAGCACACGCAGTGTAGGTGTTCTCCCCATTGGCCACTGTACTCCATATATCCTCATATTATCCAATGAGGAACTGCCTTCCGTCACAACGCCCAGCATCGACAGAGTTACCTCACTTCCACCTGTCCCTACATACAGGACAGGCGGTCACCATTTCATGGTGGTGGACAACGATCATATCAACCTTAACTGCGTCACTGCCTAGATTTGCACATACCTCGCCATTCCCACTGTCCCATCACATAAATACACTATATACACTGAGGTGGTTCCATTGTTCAAATTGTGATAGCCAACTCACTCTTGTGCCCCTTAGATACCCACCGCTGTGGATGAATAGGAGGAGGAGACAACCCCGTGTACAGACCCCTGGTGGACTTGGCTACACTGGAGGACATTTATCTAACCACACAAAAATGACGCACGGCTGGGTGGCGGAGCTGGAAAATGACAGAAATCCCAATTTGCATCAAAAAGTAACACCTGGGTCAGGACAGGCATTAAGGGACCTGTGGACTCTTTTCCATGGTGGGAGACCATGGAAGTAGTCCACAGGCGCCCTTCCCTGCACACAGGGATATCCCCTGCCACCCTAGCCCACCCCTGGAGGACACCCATGGATGGGGGGACCCATCCATGGTGAGTGCAGGTAAGTATAATTTTTTGTTTTTTTGAGAGTGGAATAGGGGGGCCTAACAGAAATCCCCTGGGCATGACCATTGGGCAGGGGGGCATGACTCCTGTCTTTGCTAGGACAGGAGTCATTTCCATGGGGGTTGTGCATCTACATTTTATTCAGCATTGCTTTATTTTTCTAGCAGTAGCTTAATTTGCAGTGCTCTTTTATTTCTCTCTATCTTGTTGTTCTTTCTCCTAGGAAAGCATCACGTTCTTAATAGGACATATATTTCACTTTGTGCTTTCTCCAAGGCTACAGTCAGATAGGGTTGCCGACAAACATGGTATGATGTGTCTCCTGCATTCACAGTAAACAACACACTCATACATGGGGACCATTTCTTAGAATGTCAGCTGGTTTATTATAAAACACCCCTTAGTCCCAGACACGTTAGAGGGAGCCAGATGACCACAACTGTATGCTGACTGGTGCAAGCTTCACTACAGCTACCTGCTTAGACGATCAAGCCCAGATCTAGATGAGGACGGTGTCGTTTTAGACCTCAGGCCTCTTCTTCAGGTATGAGGGATGATGTTCTCCCAGGGTGAAACCCAAAGGGCAGATTAGGCTTAGTATGCTGTGCTCATACATAGCGTAGGTGAGGGGCTATAGATCAACTCCCCTGATTAGACAGCATGGTAGGACTGTTCTTGTGGTTTACATTTTTAGTCACATGCCTGCTCCTATTGTCTTTCATTATCCTCGTTACTGCTTTTATCTAAGATGCAGATATTTGAATAAATGCTTATTTAAATATATTCGGTCTCTGTTGTCTTTGCCTCAGTGAGATCTTAGTAACTGAGAGAACGGGATGTGATCTGATTTACCACGATTCCCTGGGGAGTTTATCTTACCATGAGCTCGGTTGCCACAATCATCTCGGTCAGAGATGGGGCACTGCTAGTTAGTCAGAAACCCTGGATTAGGCCAACAGGTGTCACCAGGTGTGGAATCGTACTCAGTACCTACAACCTAGGGGATCCTACATCTCAAATCCAGCAGCCTCATTACCCTAATGAGAACCTACGTGACAACATGTTGCATCCTGTCCATGTATGACCAGACAACGTTGCTGTAGAAGATGTGTACAAAGTGCAAGCATCCTAAAGAATGGGAGCAATCTAGGTGATTAGACATGCCTTACCAGTAGTGCAGGAAAACATGGAGAAGGGACAAATATAGACCTGCACTAACTGTACAATACATCAATGTCTACATGTCAACATTTCACATATGTACAGAGAGGGTGGGCAGGTCAGAACAAAACCCAGTCATGCTGGGCAGTAGCATACTATGGTATTTGCCCATGGCATGCCACATGACAGGAGGCTGTGACAGAGAACACCATCTGTACCCTGGCACGTTTCCAATATTGAAGTCACATATATACAAGCCCAACAAGTTGCACAAATAAACAACGAAGGACATCAAATAATGTCACATGTGCCACATGTGCAAGCACCTGAGCTCTGTACATGAGAGTGTAAAGCTTACGTCAAGTACTGCAGAGGAAAATTTGATATCCTGATCTGTATGACCACAACTGAGCATGTGTCTATCTGCTGGGGAGTGTGCATAGTTCTGCTGAGTAGCAATCATGAAGAGACTAGGGTGGTCATTCCAACCCTGGCGGTCGGTGTTAAAGCGGCGGCAAAACCGCCAACAGGCTGGTGGGAAAAAAAATGGAATTCCGACCCTGGCTGAAACCGCCAACAGAGATTGCCACATTAACACACCGCCCGCCACGGCGGTACAAACAAAAAGCGCGGCGGTCACCGCCAACAGACAGGAGGGAGACATTGTACCGCCCACTGTATCACAACCTACCAATCCGCCACCTTTTTCGGGGCGGTAGCCCTGCCGATAAAAACACGGCGGAAACAGCCATTTCGAAGGGAAAACGCTCACCTCCATACACCCTACGAGGAATCAGGACAGCATGGAACCCGAACTCCACATACTCCCAGCGATAGTCTAACTGCTCCTCTACCAGGAGCACGAACGCCGGCGCAGAAGACAACGGTGAGTACTGCACCTACGACACAGGGGAGGGTGGAGGGGAAAATATTACGGGTACACACATACGCGACACACCCACCCTCACCCTCACCCACTACAACACACACATCAATGCATAGCAACACATCAGAGTTACACCCCCCAAACCCCCGGAAGAATGCAAATACAAAAGGAAATGATTCTGAACATTGGAATATATTGCATTACTGCCCAAAAAATATATATACACATCAAAAACTCTTATATACATAAATGTACAAGTCCGAGCATTGTAGCAGACATTGTCCGTGGACCACTGGGCCCAAATCACATGGGCAGAGCCCACACAGGATACCTGACTCCAACGGAGAGAACACTGCAGGGGCATCAGATAGCAAAACTACAGGCACCTCAGGGGAAAGGGGGGCACCTCAGCCAGATGAGTGCACAACGCCAGATCCACAAGGGGCCTCCATGGCCACTGTTCAATCCTGGGGAGTGCAAAGCCACAGTCTCACAAGCCCAGACACTGGGTGGGCTGCCCACTGTTCAATCCTGGGGAGTGCGAAGCCACAGTCTCACAAGTCCAGACAGTGTGTGGGCTGCCCACTGTTCAATCCTGGGGAGTGCAAAGCCACAGTCTCACAAGTCCAGACAGTTGGTGGGCTGCCCACTGTTACATCCTGGGGAGTGCAAAGCCACAGTCTCACAAGTCCAGACAGTGAGTGGGCTGCCCACTGTCCAATCCTGGGGAGTGCAAAGCCACAGTCTCACAAGTGGATAACAGTCTCCACTGGTTCTGGAGGGGGCCTGGTGCCAAGAGTGCCTCGTGCAGCCCTGCCCGACACAGATGCGGGCCAGCCCCTGCCGCTCATGGGCCAGCGGTGCTTGAGATGAAGGGCCCAGTGCAGCGGTGCTTGAGATGAAGGGCCCAGTTCAGCGGTGCTTGAGACGGCGGTGCCCAGTGCAGCGGTACTTGAGACGGCGGTGCCCAGTGCAGCGGTGCTTGAGATGAAGGGCCCAGTTCAGCGGTGCTTGAGACGGTGGTGCCCAGTGCAGCGGTACTTGAGACGGCGGTGCCCAGTGCAGCAGTGCTTGAGATGAAGGGCCCAGTGCAGCGGTGCTTGAGATGAAGGGCCCAGTTCAGCGGTGCTTGTGACGGCGGTGCCCAGTGCAGCGGTGCTTGAGATGAAGGGCTCAGTTTAGCGGTATTTGAGACGGCGGTGCCCAGTGCAGCGGTGCTTGAGATGAAGGGCTCAGTTCAGCGGTACTTGAGACAGCGGTGCCCAGTGCAGCGGTGCTTGAGATGAAGGGCCCAGTTCAGCGGTGCTTGAGACGGCGGTGCCCAGTGCAGCGGTGCTTGAGATGAAGGGCCCAGTGCAGCGGTGCTTGAGATGAAGGGCCCAGTTCAGCGGTGCTTGAGACGGCGGTGCCCAGTGCAGCGGTGCTTGAGATGAAGGGCCCAGTTCAGCGGTACTTGAGACGGCGGTGCCCAGTGCAGCGGTGCTTGAGATAAAGGGCCCAGTGCAGCGGTGCTTGAGATGAAGGGCCCAGTTCAGCGGTACTTGAGACGGCGGTGCCCAGTGCAGCGGTGCTTGAGATGAAGAGCCCAGTTCAGCGGTACTTGAGACGGCGGTGCCCAGTGCAGAGGTGCTTGAGAGGAAGGGCCCAGTTCAGCGGTACTTGAGACGGTGGTGCCCAGTGCAGCGGTGCTTGAGATGAAGGGCCCACTGCAGCGGTGCTTGAGATGAAGGGCCCAGTTCAGCGGTACTTGAGACGGCGGTGCCCAGTGCAGCGGTGCTTGAGATGAAGGGCCCAGTTCAGCGGTACTTGAGACGGCGGTGCCCAGTGCAGCGGTGCTTGAGATGAAGGGCCGAGTTCAGCGGTACTTGAGACGGCGGTGCCCAGTGCAGTGGTGCTTGAGATGAAGGGCCCAGTGCAGCGGTACTTGAGACGGCGGTGCCCAGTGCAGTGGTGCTTGAGATGAAGGGCCCAGTGCAGCGGTGCTTGAGATGAAGGGCCCAGTTCAGCGGTGCTTGAGACGGCGGTGCCCAGTGCAGCGGTGCTTGAGATGAAGGGCTCAGTTCAGCGGTACTTGAGACGGCGGTGCCCAGTGCAGCGGTGCTTGAGATGAAGGGCTCAGTTCAGCGGTTCCGGCCATGGCGGGGAGGTCATTTGCCACCTGTCCTGTGGCTGGCGGGGCCCTCCTGCCCATCTGTCCTGTGGCTGGCGGGCCGTCCTGGGCAGCTGTGCCGGTGCTGTTGGTGGCCTCCTGCCCACCTGGGATGGGGCTGGCGGGGCCCTCCTGGCCAGCTGGGCTGATGGCGGTGTTGTCGGGCGTGCTGCCCTTCCCAACCTTCCCTGATCGTCTGTGGCCCTTCCCCACCTTGGGCGGTGTGCCAGCTGTCTCTACACTTCCTGCCGGAGCCCTGGTAGGGGTTTTAGTCCCTGGTGTTTTCACCCTCTCGCGCCGGCCACTGCCTATCTTGGGATGTTTCTCCGGGGGTGGGCTGCCCGTGCCTTGGCTTCGCACCAAACTGGCTGCCATGGAGGGTGGGGCACTCCACAGTCCATGGCAGACTGTGATGACAGGGGCCGGTTTTGTCGTGGCTGAGGTGCTGACTGTAGTCCTATGACATGGACTGGGTGGGGGAGTTGGTGGAAAGAGGTTGAGTTTAGACAGGAAAAGCTTTTTAGGAGCAGTGGGACGGGTAGGTGCAGTGGGTATGGGAGTGGAGGAAGAGGTTGTAGTTGTAGTTGTAGGAGTTGTAAGTCTGGTGGCTTTGGGTGCAGGTGCTTGGGCTGGAGGCTGTCGTGAGGTGGGTGGCTGTTGGGTGGGTGGCTGCCTGAGTTTGTGTATCTTGGAAGAGGGGGTCACAGACACACTGGGAGAGGACACAGGGGACGTGTAAATGGCAGTGGGGGTGGTGACTGCACGTGTGCGGGGGTTCTGGTGTGTGTGTGCTGCTGAGGGACGTAGTGGCTGAAGATGTTGTGCATGCAGGTGTGAGTGGAGACGTGACAGGGAGGGAGGGAGGGAGGAGGGAGACGAGGAGGAGGGGGACACAATGGAGGCAGTGGGTGTTGGTATGTCTGTATGTGGATGTTGCTTGTGTGAATGCCTGTGTGATGTGTGGTGCTTATGTCTGGCTGAGCTTCCCTTGGGTGTTGAGGTGTGTGCAGGCTGGTCTGATGGTGTGTCGGGGATAGGCAGAGGTACAGGTGATAGGGTATGGGTGGAGGAAGTTGGAGGGGGAGGCTAGAGACAGGGACAATAGCTGCCATCAGTGCCGAGGCCAGAGTCTGGAACGATCGCTGAAGGACAGCCTGACCAGAATGAATGCCCTCCAGGTATGCATTACTCTGGTGCACCTCCCTTTCTACACCCTGGATGGCATTCAAAATGGTAGACTGCCCAACAGTGAGCGTCCTCAGGAGGGCGGTGCTGGTGTGGTGGGTGGCGGCTGTACCTGTTGTTGCGGGGGGCACAGATGTTGCCGCCACCACAAGTGAGCTCCCTTCAGAGGACGAGTCGGTGTCACTGATGTCTGCCCGAGTCCCCGCTGTGGAGCTCACCTCGCCCTCTGTCCCACTGGTGAATTCGGAGTCCGTTGCGTGGCCCTCCATGGCCATGTGGGATGCAGCTCCCTCGTGCTCCGATGCCACTTCTCCTCCG
The DNA here is from genome assembly GCF_031143425.1 of Pleurodeles waltl. NCBI lineage: Eukaryota > Metazoa > Chordata > Amphibia > Caudata > Salamandridae > Pleurodeles > Pleurodeles waltl. The sequence continues at coordinate 650,815,413 of NC_090444.1, read as the reverse complement.
CCTGATGATGCTAATGCACACATGAACAGGAAGACCACAAAAAAGGGGGGGGGGAGAATAAAGACATGTTGAGTGCATGCACTGGTGACACCGTTGGCGGACAGGACAGACACAGAAGCCCCCTGCACTACGCCGCGCACTTGGGGTCGACTACTCAATCCGTGGGACATGGCCTACAAGTTAAGACGACATCTGCACATATAGATGACACAGGGCCATGAATAGCTGTACTTGGCACCCTACAGAGGTGGGGGCGGGGGCACAGGGTCATGCCTTACGGAGGGGCCTAGCCTACAGAAATCGCCCTGGCCTAGGGATACCCACAGCCCTCCTCCCCCACCCAGACACCTCCACTGAGCGCAAAGTCAGCAGAATGAGAGTGTACTCACCCCCTTGTGTCTGCTGTGATGTCCTCACGCGCCCATCCAAATCGGGGTAGGCCCCCGCCAGTATCCGGGACATCAGGGGGGTCAAAGTCCGACTGGCACCCCTCCCACGTTGGGAGGCCATCCCCAGCTGAGCCTCCACCGTCTTCCTGCTCCAGCGGCGGATGTCCTCCCATCTCTTCCGGCAGTGGGTGTCCCGTCTGTGGTGGACCCCCAGGGTCCGGACGTCCTTGGTGATGGCACGCCAAATATCGATCTTCTGGTGGGCGCTGACCTATGTGAAATGTACAGGGGGAGAAGAATAGTCATCACCTTCTGCACCCTCAATGTGAGTGGCCCCCCATCCCTACCCTTGCCATGTGGCACATGCTCTCACCGTCGTTTGATGCATGCCTCAATCGCTCCCCTCCCCACCATCTTTCATCCACCCCACTCAACACAGGCATAGCCCATAAAGCATGCTCCCAGTGTATTTACCTGTTTGTCTGGAGGACCATAGAGTAGCGCGTACTGGGGGAGGACCCCACTCACAAGTTTCTCCAACTCCTCCGCAGTGAAGGCAGGGGCCCTTTCCCCAGTCGCATGAGCCATTGTCTCTTCCAGACCGAGGTCACAGCAGCACTTGCAGTGTAGGTCCTCTCCTGTCGAAGATCAGGTATCGAGTGATTAAGCAGATAGAAAATGGCGGTCACGCCCGCAGCGGTGCGTACCGCGGCAGTGCGTACCGCGACCGCCGGCGCACATCATCATTGGCTCCTGAGACCCATAGGGTTCAATGTTAACCAATACTGCTTTGCGCCACGGTCTTCGACCGCCTACCGCCACGGTGTGCAAAGCCAGCGCATTTACCTCACATCCCATTGTCGCACTTTACAGGTCAGGCAGCCGCCATTTCAGGGGCCCACATGGCTTACTTTTTACTGCGTCACACATACCTAAGCCTTGCATCAACACTCATACAAACCATTCAATGGATTGAGAATCGTGTTATGTGCAAGCTGTGGTTACGTACCTGTGGGTTGATTGACTCTGTGCTCGCTGTTGTCCTTCATAGGCACCGTCCGCTGGGACATGCGAGGAGATGGAGGCATCCTCCGGTGTACAGACCGCTGGTGGACCTGTTGACAATGGAGGAAAGACATGTCATACTGACATACAGGCTTGACCGAGCCACTATTCATGAACTGTGTGCCCAGCTGGAGCCAGACCTGATATCAGCAATCTGGCAACCCACAGGGATCCCCCCTGACGTGCAGGTGCTGTCAGTGCTCCATTTCCTAGCAAGTGGGTCATTTCAAACAACAGTGGCCATATCATCAGGGATGTCCCAGCCTATGTTTTCCAAGGTGTTGTCCAGAGTGTTGTCTGCCCTGCTGAAACACATGCGCAGCTACATCGTTTTCCCTGAGGTGGGGGATTTGCCTACAGTGAAGGGTGATTTCTATGCCCTTGGACATATCCCCAACATCATAGGTGCCATTGATGGGACCCATGTGGCTTTGCCCCCCCACCCCCCACAGGAGTGAACAGGTGTACAGAAACAGGAAGAGTTATCATTCGATGAATGTGCAGATGGTGTGTTTGGCAGACCAGTACATCTCCCATGTTAATGCCAAGTTCCCTGGCTCAGTGCATGACGCGTACATCATGCGGAATAGCAGCATCCCTTACGTGATGGGTCAACTCCAGAGGCACCATGTGTGGCTAATTGGTGACTCTGGTTACCCCAACCTGTCATGGCTACTGACCCCAGTGAGGAATCCCAGGACAAGGGCAGAGGAACGGTACAATGAGGCCCATGGGCAAACTAGGAGGGTGATCGAGCGGACCTTCGGCCTCCTGAAGGCCAGGTTCCGCTGCCTCCATATGACAGGTGGATCCCTATTCTACTCACCAAAGAAAGTGTGCCAGATCATCGTGGCCTGCTGTATGCTTCACAACCTGGCTTTGCGACGACAGGTGCCTTTTCTGCAGGAGGTTGGTCCAGATGGTGGTGTTGTAGCAGCTGTGGAGCCTGTGGAGAGTGAAGACGAGGAAGCCGAAGAAGACGACATAGACAACAGGAACACAGTAATACAGCAGTATTTCCAATGACACACAGGTAAGAATACACACCGGCATATTACATATACTTAAACACTACTACCTCTCTACTGTCTGTCCTTTTCACCCAGTGTATGGTAACTGAGTTGTGACTTTCCCTTCCGATTTCAGAGATGTGGGCCCCACTGTGTGACATCTGCTTTGTTTCCCCATGGACTACAGCTGTGTGACATTGGTATGTTGGCATCACAATGTAAATAAGCATTTTGGCACGGTAATGTCTAATACATTTGTTCAAAATCACAGCCAGACTCCTGATTGTTTTGTGCAATAACTGTGTTTATTACAGTGCTCTATATTGGTGGGTGGTTGCAAATCGGTGAGGGGTGATGTTGGAGGAATGTCTATGGCAGAGTCCAGACTATTTGTATCACAGGTGCATTGTCCAAATGCCTGTGGAAAGTGGAGCAGGGACAGTTTAAGGATGGACAGGGTGACAATGTGGGACAGTGGGATGACAATCAGAGAGGTATCCTTTCCTGGCGGGGGTCTTGGCATCTTACTCTGTCTTCTTCCTGGATCTCAGGGACCGCTTGCGGGGTGGTTCTCCTTCTGCAGGGGGTGGTGTGCTGGTGGTCTGTTGGTCCTGTGGCGGGGCCTCCTGTCCACTAGCGCCGGCAGAGGTGGTAGGCAGTTCTTGGTCCATGCTAGTGTCAGGGGCCCTTTGTAGTGCCACAGTGTCCCGCAATGTGGTGACTACCAGATTCAGAGCCCTTACAATGGTGCCCAGGGCGGAACTGGTGGTTCGTAGTTCCTCACTGAACCCCAAATACTGTTCCTCCTGCAGGAGCTGGATCTCCTGAAACCTGGCCAGTACCGTCGCCATCGTCTCCTGGGAATGATGGTAGGCTCCCATGATGGAGGAGAGGGCCTCTTGGAGAATGGGTTCCCTTGGCCTGTCCCCCCCCCTGTCGCACAGCAGCCCTCCCAGTTCCCCTGTTTCCCTGGGCCTCTGTCCCCTGGACCGTGTGCCCACTACCACTGCTCCCAGGTCCCTGTTGTTGTTGGGGTGGTGGGTTAACCTGGGTTCCCTGTAGTGGTGGACACACCGCTGATTGACGTGTCCTGGGGACAGAGGGATGGGCCCGCTGGGTGGGTGCTGTGCTGGTGTTCCCAGAGGGGGGAAGGTCTGCGGTGGCCTGTGGCTGTCTGAGGGGAACCGACTGTCCCAAGGTCCCCGATGGGCCAGGCTGGTCATCTAGATCCAGGTCAACAGAGGTGCTGTCATCACTCTGGGCCTCTTCTGGGGGTGGAGTGGACATTTGTGGACCCTCCTGCGTGGTGACGTGGCGTTCGGGTCCTGCAGGGGTATACAGTAAAACCATGATTATTGCATCTGTGTGTGCCATGGTGTGCAATGGGTGGGTGCCCGTGTACCCCAGTGCTTGCATTCCTGTGTGGGGGCTTTTGTGACGGTGGTTTGGGGGGGGGGGATGGGGATGTGCAGTGGGCATGCTTTGGTGATGGGTGTCCATGCTTTGTGGTCGCATACAAGGGTTGGTGTTGGGATGGGTGGGTTGTGATGGTGAGACATTTGCAAGGAGTAGGAGTGATGGGGGTGAGGGTGGGGGTATGAGTTGGCATGCTGGTGGGGTAGGGGGATGAAGTAGTGAAGATGAGACTTACCAGAGTCCATTCCTCCAGATACTCCTGCGAGGCCCTCAGGATGCAGGATCGCCAAGACCTGCTCCTCCCATGTTGTAAATTCTGGGGGAGGAGGTGGTGGTCCGCCGCCAGTCCGCTGAACCGCGATGTTGCGCCTGGATACCGTTGAACGCACCTTCCCCCGTAGGTCGTTCCACCGCTTCCTGATGTCATCCCTATTTCTTGGGTGCTGTCCCACAGCGTTGACCCTGTCGACTATTCTGCTCCATAGCTCCATCTTCCTGGCAATGGACGTCTGCTGCACCTGTGTTCCGAATAACTGTGGCTCTACCCGTACGATTTCCTCCACCATGACCCTGAGTTCATCCTCAGAAACCTGGGGTGTCTTTGCGGTGCCATGGGGTGGTGTAGGTGATGGGTGGGGTGGATTGTGTGGTGCTAAGTGTGTTGATGTGCATTGGTGTGTTGTGTGAAGTGTGTGGTAATATTGCTGGGTGATGGTAATATGCGCGTCTGGGTGCTCGGATCTCTATTTCTCTGTGCGTGGTCCAGATTCTCTAGGAGTAGGGGTTTGTGGGTGATGTGGGTGTGTGTTTTATATTGTGTTGGGTGTGTGGGAGTGGTGTTTGTATATGTATCAGGTGTGTGTATTTTGAATTGTCCAATGTGGCTGTGTTTTGTAAGTGTGTGTGTATTTTGAGCGCGGCGGTGTGTACCGCCAATAGAATACCGCGGTTGAAAGACCGCCGCGTGGATTTGTGTGTCGTGATAGTGTGGCCGTATTTCTGTTGGCGTGACGGTGTCGGTTTGGTTATCACCAGTTTCTCGCTGGCCTTTGGTGTGGCGGACTTTTGTGGGTGTCTGTATTTTGGCGGTTTGCGTATTGTGGGTCAGAATGACCGTGGCGGTTTACCGCGGCCGCGGCGGTATGTTGATAGTCTTCTGACAGCGGTATACGCCTTTTAACGCCAAGGTTGGAATGACCCCCTAGGTCTCTCCTCAATAAATCAACACACCACTGCTTTCGCTATATAAACGGATCACATTGTCAGGGGCCTGATACATGTGCACAGGAGCTGAGTAAACTGGAGCTCCATCAGCTTCCCGCTTCACATGCAACCAGGGGTTTATGTTGCCATACAAACTCACACAGTTGTGATGATGAGTAGGTTGCCATCTATTCAAGACTACAAGACTGTTACACAGTGGTATGCCATTGTTTGTGGCTGTCATAACAAATATGATGCTGACAAATGTGAGTGCCCAATTGATGGCATGCACACATATGCCACATTTCACAGCAGACGTACCACTGTAATGGCTCAGGCATGGCAATGTGTATGAATTCTGAGCAAAAGGCAACATAGCACTATACCTAGGGTATGCGGGAAGATAGTAATATGAGGTTTCACATCCCATGAACACACCACTGTTGTCATATGTTACAGATATTACAAAACACATGTCAATAAACACATACAGCATATACCATTCTTCACCAACACATGTGTACAGTACATCTCCTCCAACTAAGATGCATGGGGGACCAAATGGCACACGTGTGGCAGGGAGACACAAAGTAAAATCCAAGAACACACCAAAGAGTAGAAACACATGCACTCGCAAATTTGCAAGGTTTAAGTGATGTCATTGCAGTCTAAGTCCACTGAATACTGTGAGTGGAAACTGACATGGTTGTCACATGCTTTACCATGTGTTTGACATAGGCTACCATATATAATGTGTTTCAGGTATGTGTACATTTGTATCTCTGACACAAATTCATAAACATACCCATGTGTACACAAATAGCACACATGTGCCAACCTGTATGTTGACACAGTGTAGCTACACATGCACATATGCACAAGGTATGAGTAGTTGCATCCAGCAGACTCATAAACAAACCTTTAGCTTACACATACCATTGTCACTGCAATGACAGTACTGAACATACATGTTGTAGCATTTCTTGTGCTGTGTCTTGTAGGTTTTCTCCTTAGTTGTCATTAAACATGTCTCTGTATTGTGTGATGTTTGTCTGGGGTAGAATAGTTGTTGGGGTAGTTGGGTTAGGAGTTAGATTTACTTTCTTTTTTGTTTAGGGTGAACTTCAATTGCAGTATGTCTGGAAGAGGAGGATGCAGAGGATATCTGCGGATGAGCTGGGGGTTTCATCTGGCTCGTACAACACTACCTCCCTTTGATGCTGCAAATGGGTGGCAGAGTAATACTTGGATACCCCACAGAGGCACAGCAGCTGCAGTGGGGCAAGGTACTCCACCACCTCAACAGGATATTCGGCAGTGAAAGGAACGACCACCAACTAAAACATCGATGGGCAGATCAGGTGACAAGGGAGCAGGATCTGCTGGACCATCTTAGAATTGAGATTGGTGGAGCAGTTGGTAAGTCTCACATTTCCGTACAAAGTCCTTACTTTTGCATGTGCATGATAACTGCTGATACGTTTGAGTGCTGCATGGCATGCTTGTGGATGTGAACATGTCGTGTGCTACCTGTATTATGAGTCCCAGCGCCACCTTAGGCCTGCAAGTCAGATGTACAATGATGAAGACAATGCTGGGCAGATGTATTATTTTCACTGCACAACCATTACAAAGTGTTGTGATGAATGCATAGGACAACTCGGTGATGACCAGCACCAAATTAGGCCTGCGTCATGCATCATGTATGGAGGGGGTCCCAAAACCTGTATAGGTGGCATATGTATAAGCCACTGAGTAAGTTGGGAAATCCCTTAGTACAATTATGCCGGCACTCTGAACGGCTGCTGAGAGCAGATGTGATATGTGGGGATGAAAATGTATGAGCTGGGACCCCAATGTACTCAGTAGAAGTCGTGAGGATCTGTTGCAACTCCTGCTCTCCTGCTGAGTACATTATTTACCTACACAGAAATAGATTCATTAGGACCCTACCTGCATCATGCAGTGCCTTAATTTCCATTAGGTGCACACATGTTGGGGTAAGGGGTGAACTGATGGCCACAAGGAATGCATTAATGCAATTGGTGCAGCACTCCTCTTGTTCTATTGGCCCCTTTGTGTCATTGGCAAAGGTCATGTAAGGGAGCATGACCATACACTGGGTCCAGAATACTAGCACTTCCCTGTTCCTTGTGCATCACATACACCATATACTATGTCTATTACCACACACATGTGCAGAGTCAGTTCCACAGGCCTGCCGCTTCTCATTGACTGGATGGGGTGGCCCTGCATCTGCTCCTTCACTGGCACATCACTCAGTAACATCACTCAGTAACCTGCAACAACAAAGGCATCCTTGGACCATAAAGCAAGTGTTTCAGTGCTGAGGCATATTCTATGGCCATGTCCTTATTCCTACCTGGACAAATAATGTTATACCATGGCAACAATGCCTGGCCACACACTATTGGCAAGACATCCAAGATTTTAATCTGTCAATGTGTAGGTAGGTACAACTGTCTTCACATTAGTATACTCGCATAGTATTATTGCTCATGTGTGTGCCTTGTGATGGCACACACACATTACTACCTTCACTGAAGGATGTATCATGTCATTCCTCAACACCTTAGAACACACACACACAACCCCTGGGTAGTAGTTTGTCAGTTTGCTGTGACAATGAGGCAGATGTCTACAACATCTGAGGCAGCCCCAATTGCTATGGGCGTCAAAATGTGACAGCCACTGCAACAACCATTGCATGCCCCTCAGATAAAACATACAGTGTCAAGCAGTCCCATATGGCCATGGAGGTGTAGAGCTAACAGACACCTGCGTGACAATGCCATGTTTAAAGGGTGCAGAGAGAAACACCACAGGAGTGTCAGGGACAGTGATAGTTTGTAGGTGTGCGGGTCTACATCATCTGCAACTATGTGTGATTGACTGATCACAGATGTTTGTTAGTTGCCCTGTCCTACCACTAGGATGACGTACTCACTCACCCTAACAAGTTAACAGTATACAATTTTGGCCGTTTACTGAAATGTACAACTGACACTAACCAATGTTTTCCATCCATGTCTTGCAGGTGGACCTGCACCCTACACCGTGGGAGAGGTTCTGCGATTCAAAGACCCTGTTGCATCCAGTAAGTGTCATCTTGTGCGCCCTAGGTGCTAATCCAGTATTCGGTGAGAGTGAGTCTGTAGTGTGGAGTGCCATGTAAGATGGTTTTGCCTGACCAATGATCTGATATCACTGGAGAATGGATGGAGACATCATGTATGTTGGAATGTTGTGCAATGAGAGGGCAATGTGTGCTGGCATGAAATTGTGTGAAAAGGGAATTGTCATGGCTGGCCAGTTAGTCATTGATGTCTACCATGATAGGTCTCAAGGCAGCTGTCTATGTACAGAGCATGCCTATTTACAGCCACTTTGTCACAACACCATTGTCATCAGAGTGTCCCACACAGAGCTTGCACTTACTGACAAGGCGGTACAGATGTGGGTGACATCTGCAGAGGTCTCTAGGGGCTTATGTAGGAGACATATACACTGCAGGTGCCTCAATACCCTTCAGATACAATGTGTCAACAATCAGTAGTGTACACATTTAGTAGACAACAAACCTCCAGATGGTTGTGTGAAAAGTCTATGATTCTTCCCACATGAAGATCTCAAGTAGTTTTCACAACATGGTCCTGCCACCATGATATTTGTGAGTGATGTAGGTCACATCACATATGCATATGATGTGAATGCTGTGTGCGTACCTGGTACTTTGCTGATGTCTGACATGCATGTGCAAATGATGTACAATGTTACTGGATACTGTTGCAGCACTCGCTGCAGTGCCAAACTCACTGTGGGCCTAAGGGAACCCATACAGGAACCATGTGTGTGCCATTTATCACATGTAGCACTACATTGCAGAGGGTAGGGGGCTTTAGTTCTGGAATGTGTTCACAACTCTGATGTGCAGCTCAGGCTGAAAAACTTACTGGGAAGTTTCAATCAATTGTACATATGGGCACATCATGGGCAATGGTGTGCCCCCTTGTTGCCTATGCTGAGGTCAGGTCTTACAACAGGACACATTAGTGTTGATGAACAAAACTTTTGAATAGCAGGTGGAAAGTTACCTGACCCTCTATCATATGGCCCACACTTTGCCTCCGTGATGACAGGGCAAGCATTGATGTTTCACCAGGTGTGTCGAGGGGATGCATTGCATGCACAACCCTCCTTATGCACAGGGACACAGGAAATCCAGACTTGTAGGGACACGTGATCCCCACAAGTTAGAAGACACAAATGTTGATCATGGACAATTTTGTCCACTCAGCTCTAAGTCCTGTTTTTCCAAGTACATTTCCGTCATCTCGGTGATATGTGCATGATACTGATGGTGGCTGGTAGGAAGTAGTCATAGAGGAGGAGTATGTCATTTTTGAGGAATGTGTGTTGGACTGTTTGTGTTATCTGAAGTTGCAGTCTACATTATATATTTGTGCAACTTCAACCCAATGCTGATACTGACGCTTGCTTCTTCTCATGTTTCAGCTGCCAACATGACTGAGGCACAGAGGCGAGACTTCCATAGAAGGGCCGAACGTTACCGCCACGTAATGGAGGTTGATGATGCCTACCGCCGAATGGGCAGGAGATTCTGTCGGGAGATAGCATCAGCGGAATGGCGTGCCTTTTCCCATGAGGGACCTCCAAGACAGTCACAGCCGAACACTGGTGACAAGACATCAGGGTTGCAGTGGGCCACAGCTGGACCACAGCCCTCAACATCTGCAGCAACAGTGACAACACAGCCACCACCACAGCCACCTGCAGCAGTAGTGCCCACTCAATTCGAGCAGTACATGAGGAGGAAGATTGGCCAGATTTTGGCACAACTCACAAAATTGGAGCAGGATTCTGCGGAGGACCGCAAGTTGTTGAGGTCTATCAAGAAGAAGTTAAAAAAGAGCAAGAAATGAACCCTTTACTTGTGGTACAAAAGCCCAGTTCATTCCCCTCCCTTTTACAGTTTTGTATGGTTTATATGGGTTTTTTATAGATGTTTAGTGTTAGGTTATTGTAGTGTAGGCATAGGTTAGGTTAAGTATAGTGGGGGTGGGTTTTTTCTACATTTTATCATGGTTGGGGGTTGGGTGGGGGGTTACGTTGGGGTATTTGTGTACAAAAAAAAAATAACAAAATAAAACATTTAAAAGTCGGTCTGTTGTTTGAGTGGCGCACTCATCTGCCAGTGCTTGTGAGGGAGGAGACCATCCACATAAGTATATATGCAACCAAAAGAGATTCACAGCACTCCACAAAGTCCAATCACCAGTCTTTATTTGAATTGCACAGCCACCAACGCATTTCAACTCTTTTAGAGTCTTGTTCACGTGACCAATATATATATATTTGTTTAGGCCATAGGTTAGGCTTGTACATGTGTAGTCATAGTTTATGTTGTCCTACTTGAAGCTCGTCTCTTAAGGGGGTGGGGGGCCAATGTTTAGAGTGTGGTGTTACATGTGTAAGATACGTTTAGCATAGGTTAGATAGGTGTAGTAATAATTTAAGCATAGTTATTATAGGTTAATTTAGATTAGGGTAGGTTTTAGGTTTTAATTACCGTGACGTTTTTTATATTGAATACTGTTCATCTTTTCAAATTTAGTTTTGTAATTGATTGGGTCTGGGGCTTGTCATGAGTGCACTGGCCAAGTTGGGGGAACAGCCTAGGGTATGCCTACTGTCTTGATTTCCCAGGTTTTTCATATGCATCCCCATCACCAAGGAGCTGCCAGAACGGGATCTACATACTGTCTACTAGTGCATACATTTGCCACCCTGTGTTCCAGCCATTCACAATGTGTATGTTATCTTTATCTTGGACAGGTATACATGGTACTTCCCCTATAATTGGTGGGGTCCTGCTATCTCAGTGTTGGTAAGTGTGGTACATCTGACAACTCCCAATTTTGGAACTGTATTCTGCAACACTGACAGATGGCCATCATTGATTAAGTTAGCTTTTCTTGTTCCACCCAAATCAATTGTACTGGTGCTCCCATCTATGTGACTTATAAATGATTGGGTAATGAGCCATACATGCCGTACGTCTACTTCAAAGGATATTGGTTCCAAAGCATTTATTGATCACAGTCAGTTGGTTGTTGCCCACAACACCATCATTCAGCTTCCTCTTGTTTGGATCCTAGTGTGTGGCTTTGTGTCCCACAGTCATGCACTCATGTACCGTTATTCTGTACACATTGAAATTGATTGACACAATGCAAACTTTTAGCTGCGTAGATGGATCACAGAAAACGTAGAAATGCTACATGTGTACAAGGTGCTTTATTTACAGATGCAATAGTTATAGTGATTTCTATACAATATCCATTTAATAGATCCCATGAGTGAACGTTTGCCATATGTAGCGCAGTCGGAGTCAAGGGTTGAGGGACATGTCATGAGACATGGTTAGGCATTAGTGAGGAGTGGGTCAAGTTCACTAGTAATGGAATATGACGGAGCGCAATGCTGCGCTCAGATTGGAAGGGCCCGCTGCGTCCATTGCACAATGCAGGGATGCACTGTATTCATTTGCATACGGGGCACCCCGTGTTGTTCCCTGCGCTGGCACTAGGTGTCCGTTCCTGCAGATACACAGACACTCCTGGCAATTTGGCTCCTCTGTATGTGCTGCAGAATGCTGCACACATAGACACATATAAACAAGGGGAAATACATGTTTGCCTCCTGGTTGGGCCTTGCTGGCACCACCTCTGAGATGGGCTTCAATTTATTGTGCTGCCACATGTTCACTGGTACTCGTAAATCTGAGGCTGCGCCCAGATGCAATGGGTGTTGCAGTGGGCATACCATGGCAACACCCATTGAGTTTTGACACTGCCTCAGATTTTTTGCTAAATTTAACCTGTGGTGCAGGACTTCCACCTCCAGTCTGAAGTGCTGCCTTCCAGTTTTTGCAAAAAGAACAGATGATGGATGGAATGCTAAACAATGCAAACATTCACCCCCAGTCACAACACTCTGGGTTTAATCCATTGTTTATTTTGCTCACCAAGCCACCCCAGTTTGGACCCAGCCATATGCAAATCAGTCTTGACCCTGTTCCTCATGGGAACAGTCCAGCCCGAACTGCCAAGCCAGGTCCTCCCTGAACCAGAAACAAGCATCCTGGGACTGGTTTCAGGGTATCACCCTTCATCAGCCAGGCTAGCTTGAATCTTAGCAAGCACGAGACCCACGTCTGGGCATACCCTTCCCACTTGGGGTGACAAATGCAAAAAGAACAGATGATGGACCGAATGCTGAACAATGCAACCATTTGTATTGCAAATGCTTGTTTTAAGGAGACAGGATCTGCCTCACTTAAGCACGTGCCTAAGACATGCTCTTCCTTCATGTGACACAAGAACTCCAGGCTTGTTTCGGCCTTGTTTGAGCCCCATCAGTGAGGTGAAGTTTGTGTTTCATGACACAAAGGTGATCGGTGTAAAGCGTATTTAAGTTGCATAGAATAGTGTGTACCAGTGCTTATTTTGTGCTTGTTGTTTCCGGTGCTGAGCACAGCACTTATTTGTGAGGGCCGGGGCTTATTCTTATGCCTCAAGCATTTGCTGCGAGCAAAAGACACATATGTGAAAGACGGAAGAAGGAAAAACTAAAAATCGTCATAAAGGGAGAAAGTAGAACGTTGCAGGATGAGCTGAAGGGGCAGGGGTGGCCATAAATGGATTGAAGAGGCCCGAGATGGCTTCAGGATTACGCTGCCTCAGTATTCAGTGCTTGCAGATTTAATTACAGCAGCCTCGTGTTTAAGAGAAGGGCTTTGAGCACTGGCACCTCCTAATTTACAAATTAAGCACTGGTGTGTACATTACAGTTGATCTATTACAGCACTGTTGATCTAGTTTTCTAGGAGGATAAAAAGATAATAAAACCTATGCCAATGAGACAGACACAATTAAATGTGAAGAAATCATGACACAATACTACTTCGTCAAGACCATTAAAGCTACGGCAGAGTCCAACATAGGTCAGATGGGCTTTTCGTCTTTCTGAAGACAATCTCTACCTCAATTCTATACATACACACTCATGTATTCTCTGATATTCTGCTACCAGACACATTCCTTAGAATAATACAGGTGTCTCTCTAAGTTATCAGACAAATGGTGTGAATTAATGGAAGATGTTGGCTTTTGTACCGTAAAAAACATGATGTGCAAATTTCACAGTAAGGCTACTAGCTTACAGATTTAAAAAGAGAGCAGCATATGCGTTGGAATAAAAAGACACGTTGCATTGAGACATGGCATAAATAGTCTTTGCACATTTGTCTACACTTGCATTAGAATACATCAGCACATTGAAGTCAGACCTGTTGGCTTTGTCAATGCTTGTTGGCAGTGTGTTTGATATTTGTGGATTTTGCCATTTCCAGCCCCATTTTAGCATGTATGAAGCATGTTATGATGAGAATAATTCAAAGGAATAAAATGTATTCTAACCTATCGAATTTGAGAGTGTTTGAGATTTGTATGTGGTGTTCCTTCATGGAAATCATGTCCAAAGTATCCGTTATAGTGGGAAGGAATGTTGCAATTCTGCCGCAGGTTGTTATCCAATGAGAAAATTTGAGGAAGGATGTTCAGGTCTTTTTTTCCCAATAGTTGAAATCACTCCGAAAAATCTGACCACTAGAGGAGATGAGTTGATCAGTACTATATTCAAGGAAACAATCACATTATTTTTCTGCTGTCAGGTGGAAGGCATATGATCTCACTGGTTTACTTGTCAAACATATAATCTCCACAGTGAGGCAATGGCAAATGGTGTCTATTAGGCTAATCGCCTGGTATTTAAAAGACTCCTTGCAGATGAACGTAACACCTGAAGACACATTTTTACTGTTCTGTCCAAGTGGAGGATGTTGAGACGAATGCCGTAGGGTCAACGTAAATGTTTTGGATGAGGAAATACATGTAAATTGCATAAGAAACTGTGGATCTAGAGTTAAGGAAGGCTGCTTTGATGTGATATTGTTGGGACTGGAGTGTCCGCTGTTTGGTGTACAGGCTTCTTTCCATGCCCAGAGTGCCCGACTCTGTGTATCCTGACTTGATATTTGCCACTGCTGTCACACTAATTCAGCGTGTGTGCAGAGGCCTAGGCTTGTCCCTGGACATGAAAATGTCCTGGACTTGTCCTGTGATCTAAAGTGATACACCAAGTGTGCACTCATTGAACTACTAGATGACTACTGCCCATGGTCATGGGCTTAGCAAACAGAGCGGAGTAACAGTGAACAGTGGTCCCAGGTCCTAGCACTGACACCCCAACTCTATTTTGTGTATGCTCATGTGTTTAGCCTGCGTGATAACATTCATCTTGAGTGTGAATAAGCCAGACTAAGAGAGGCCTGTAGGACCCTTTTTGAATATCCTAGACCTAACCATTGCACAAGATGGAGATGAGGTTGCTATCCAAGACAGTCAAACTATATTGCTGACATTCCTGAAGCAGGGAAGGAGAACTAGAAGCTAAAGTGAGGGGGGTGGAGACAGAGCTTCTTTAGAAATTCAGTAAGGCCTTTTGCCTAGCAAGGAGCTGCTGATTAGCCTTCCGAAGCACTGTCATTTGGTGAACGGCAGATTTGTGTAAGGTGAAGAAACCTTTCAATGAGGCCTAGCCTTTGACTTTTCCCTATTATTCTACACATGATGACATACAGGTGTACAAAACTCACTACTCCTTATCCTCTGTGGTGGTCACTTCAGGTTGAAGACAATTTTGCTGTAAGAAACTTCACTCTACAAAAATACGTGGGTGCCTGGAATCCCTCCCATAACTATTTCGTTAGAGAAGCCTGGGCTAGAGTTCTAGCATGAAAACTCTGCAGTGGGAAAATCGCAAAAGAAGCCTCTTCGGTGCAGCTGGTGTGGAGCTCTTCCCCAGTCTTCAACTAAACCCCATTCTTGCTCACCAACTACCTCCTACACCTTTTTTCAATCAACTGCATCATCAACGGCCCATGATGTCATCTCGGATATAGTGCAGTTTTTACACAGACGTGGGACTGCCCATGCCAATGCTGATGGCCTTTCCAGGTTTTTCCACTTAGAAAACGAAGACTCTCTTGGGAAAGGGTAGACTCATCCTCTTTCGTTTGGGGGGGGGGGAAGTTTTGTAGAATGTTCCCATGAATGAAAGCCCACACATTTGCACAGGTAGATCAGCTGATCTATACTTTCTAGGCACTATACTTACTCAAAAGGGCATACCGCTAGTCTAGTTCTCATCATAGTAATGTGTGAGTTGCTAAATTGGACAGCTGTGATGATGGAAACACACTTAATTGAGACTTAATTGAAATACTCAAGCTATAACAGCCAATTCTGCACTGGCACATATATATTTATTTTAACAAATATGTAGCTTCATATATGGAGCATAATAATTTAGATGTGGTTATTCAAGTGCATATTACATGTTAAGGTCTATGTTTTGTTGCATGGGGCAGTGTTTGAAATTTTTTCTGACTTTTGGTGCTTCTGCTCCAGTCTAGGTACTTCTCAACAAAAACCTCTTACTCAATGCATTGTTTAGCTACTTTGATGCCAGCTAACATGATAACATACCTGTATAATGTGCCTCAAAATGTATGTGTCTTAAATAGATTAATTTCCGCTTGGACACTTTGAGTATATCTTACATGTATTAACATGGTTTCCAAAAAATCCCCTGACACACGGTACTGGCTTCCCAGCCAATAACACATTGCAAACTGGCACATGTAGGCCCTTACTTTGAATGGGTACATCGAATCTACTCTACAAGTCCTAAAATACAAAATGAACGTTATAAAAGTAGACTTGAGTGAAAGCACTCCTCGTGGCATGGTACCACTTGGACACTGGTTCAGACATTAGTTAATTCTCATAGGGAGGTCGTCCTCTTGTTTTGTCTTTTCTTGTAATGCTAGGGAGTAAAGTCCTCAGTCATTGCAGTGAAAGTGCATTCATCCAGTTTATGCGTATGGCCTCCATCTTTTTGCAATGCCAGCGTGTCTGTTTTGTGAGAGAGGAAATCTCCACACTTGAGCCCCATACGGTACTTGTTCAGTGGGCAGGGGAAGTTTGCCCTTCTGTTACATACTAGTAACTGTTCAGTGAGCGAAAAGAAAAATGCAATCGGATGCCAATATGCTACTAGTCTGCGAGGGAAGCTTCCACCTGTGCTGCCAATGTGGCACGTCTTACGGAAGCTTAAGAAAACTTGTTGCTATACAAGTTTCTATACAAAAAAACAATACTTGTCTATTTTATGTTATTTTGAGCATTTGTAAGGTAAACATTTTGCTAAAAGCCGCGTCACCATTTTATTTATGTATTTATTTTAAATGTACACACTTTCCTAGTATAATTTAAATGTGAAACAGCAACGTAAGGGCGGATATTGAAGGATGAGTCCAAATATAATAAAAATATGTTTTAAAGCTGGTAATTGATCGTACTGCATCCTGTGCTCACAGTGGAAGAATGAAAAGCTAGTGTTGGGTCAAGTCAGTGCATGCTTGGTTTGGCATCCTGGTTTCCTCTCCCCACCACAAAGCTATTTCACACGCTATCTGAGATAATGCGTCATGTCAAAGTTAAGTGAAGTTATACCGCTGTGGTTTGGAGTGCACACCTGTGGGTAAACAGGTTTGTGAATACTGTATATCAGCCCTAGCAGAGTTAACGTCACCTTGCTCAGACTGAACGCTGTACTAAATCATACAAAGAATGACGCGGCAATTAGTGCAATAAGTAACTAGGCCTAGTCTGTATGATAAGTGTAAACTGGTGCAAGCTCCAATTATGCAATTCTCTAGCTGTAAAGGTGTAAGCCCCCGACCACCTGTGCAGCCATGACATCCCTGCCACCCCCACCCCCTACAGTTACCGTGTCTTGTTTGCTTTTTGGCAAGAGTTTTATGGCCACTAACCATGAGGAGCTGTAAATCTGGTGCTCCTCAGTGTCCCCTAAGATGGACAGACCTTCCCGTTTTCCAACCTGTAGTCTCGAGAGGGGTAACGATCCTCGACTTTCTCTGCATTTCTAGTGGAAGCACACCAGCTTTGAGGGTGCGCCAGTGGTACCCAGGGGCGACATCTAAAAGCTTCCTTTTTTAAAGTAAGTTCAGTGGCCTGGGCCAATGAGACACCTTCTGGTACATTTTACTTTGTTTGTGAGCATCATGTGCATAGGTTTTGCACTACTATTTGCAAACATTGGAATATGCAGGGAAGATAATTTGCGATCATTAGCAGTATGCCTGTCAGAATTACCCTCAGGTGATCGAAAAAATCTTTATATTTGTGTGAACTTTTTTCGAAATATGTAAAATCGGCACTGGTTTCCAAGAACAAGGACAGTCCATTTTCCACTTCTTCCTTTACTGCTAATGTGTTTCATTGGCCTGCCTGCAGGCAACACACAAACAGGGGCGTAGCTTCAGGGGAGGGGTGGTTCCACACCCTAATAAATGTATTTTGTGATAAACCCTTAGGTGCAGGTGCTTTCAGTCGGGAATGATGCAGTGTCTGTCAGACTTCAACAGGAATTTTTACACACAAAGGCGCACACACTCTGTCACTCTCTCTGTTTCGAAAGACTTCAAAATTATTGGTTATTTCACAAAATAATGTTCTTTCTCACTTAGTACACCTACCAATCCACATTCCTCTCTCTTTCCACTGCCTCTTAAGCCCCACTCGAGCATCTTGCTTGTCGTATAAAGGCCCATATTTATGAATAATGACGCACAACTGTGCAGTTGTGTGTCAAAACCTTTACCGCGAGCTAACGCCATTCTCTAGCGCCATCCGTGCACCATGGCGCAATGGCGCTAAGGAATGATGAGCGTCTAAAAAAAAAGGCGCTGCCCGGTGATGGATGGCATTAGGGAAAATGTCATTACAACCTTGCACAGAGCGGGGTTGGACAGAAACCCCATCCCACTTCATGCCTACATCGTAGTGCTCATGGCCCAGTTATGTCACTGGCGTGACACTACATTCCTCCCCAAAAATAAACAAAACAAAAGGACAGGTAACAGTACACACTTCACAATTCCTAAATTGCCTGATAGCTGCCAGCAAACAAAAAATGTGGGCCATCCTAGACATTGTGAAATGTCAGCAGCAGAATCATATTAGCAAACCGGGGTCCCCAGATATGTCCAGACGCATCACGTCACGTGATCCTGCAGTCTTACTGATGGCACCGGATTATCTCACAGTTCATACCTAGTGTGGGTGGTGCGACTGACACATTGGTCAGCTACTGTGCCCTCAGGACTCCCCACCTGGTCTCCATTCGACAAATCAAGATGGCACTCTGGGTGCGGAGATGAGGGCAGTAGGGGACATGAACATCCTGCTTCAGACACTGAATTTAGTTCATCTCGGAGATGGTCATCCCCACTGACATACCCAGTGCTGGGACCTGGGATAGAATTTCTTGAACACAGAAATGTTCCTGGTGATTTCTCCTGTCCCTCGCCTGGCAATGATCATGGTGACAGACGGCAGTCTGAGTTTAGTTCCAGGGAACTGATCTTTAATGAGAACCAGATCACCAACCTTTAAACTAGATACTCTGGCTCGCCTGGGCGACTGGCCTTTTCGTTCAGGCGTCTTTTCTTGTTGTATACCTGGAGGTCGTTCATAGCACTTAAGGTCCAGAAACAAGGGTGAGGAATGAAGTCAGCGATAACATGCCCCATGGAGAGGTGGCTAGGTGCCCTTCCGGTGGTGGAGTTTGGAGTCTGGCGATAGTCCCGCAGAAAATAATACATGGCTAGTTCTGGAGACACCTGGTAAGCAGAGGGGATTTTGATAACTTTATTTAGAGTCCTCATGAATCTCTCCACCTCCCCATTCGCTTGAGACCAATGGGGAGTGATCTTTTTGTGAGTGATGCCAATACACCTCAGGTATACTGACAGTTCATGCCCTTGCAATGAGGGTCCGTTATCAGTCCTTAATTTTTTGATCAAACCATGGGTGGCTATGATTTTCTCTACTTTGGGGATTACCTCACTGCCACTTAGAGAAATTCGAATTCCTGATTTGGGGTATTTCGAATAGTCATCGATCAGGACCATGGTGTGTCTTCCATTGGGGAGGCTCCCGAAGTCTAGGGCTGCCTGAAACCCATGGCTGGCACAGGCCTCTTTCTGTCTCCCCCGGAGCAGGCGGGCTAGGTTTTCCTGAGGCTTGACACTACAGGCATGATCTTACTAGTGTCTCCACCTTCTCCTCCATCATGAGGGAACCATACCTTGTTCCTTAGCCAGTTTTTGGTCTTCACCATGCCTTGATGTCCAGCATGGGTGAGCTGGAAAGCATGATCAGTGAGACTGGAGGGGATGACTAAGCGATGTCCTCTCAGTAGGCATCCTTCCGGATCAGCCGTAAGCTCCTGCCGAACATGATACAGGCTTTCCATGATGCGCCTTGCTTCTGGGATGAGTTGTGGCCACTGTTTCTTAAGACATGCCATTTATTTGTTAGTACCACCTCTAATGCTTTTTGGAGGCCTTCATCTTGGTCGGAAGCTTGACAAATGGCTTTCATTGAAATTGGCAGGGGTCGAGACTGGCCGGCCACATATCTTACGTATTCTTCTGTTTCATGGGCCTCATCCTCTTCTTCTGTCAAGGCTGCCCGATGTTGCAGAGAGAGAGGTAATCTGTAGGGTTTTTGGACCCCCAGGCGATACTCTATGCGACAATTGTACTCCTGGAGCATCCATTCTTCTATCCGTGGGGGTGGCCTGGACTCAGTGCCATTGAAGAGCAGGATGAGGGGCTTGTGATCAGTAGTGATGGTAAACGGACTGCCGTAGACATAGAGATGGGTGTCTACACCCCCAGTGAATCACACCATCTGGCATAGGCTATGGGGGTCCATTCTTCACCTTTCACCCTTTGCTTCAGCATGGATGCTTGCCCCTTTGGGCTGGCATCCACAATGATGGTGGATCTCAGCGCAGTTCAAAATAACTTAGAGTTGTGTCTGCCAAGAGGGCCTCCACGAAAAACTGCTTCCTAAGACAGGCCCCAGGACCACAGATTTGGTCAGGTCTCTCAGTGGCTGAATCAATGTTGTGATATCCTTAATGAAACGCCTGCAGTAGTTGACCATTCCCAAGAAACTGCAGACCTCGGTCACTGTTGTGGGTGGGGGGGCCTCCTAGATGTCTCTGACTTTTTCAGGATTGGAGGCTACTCCCTCTGAGGAACACACATAGCTGAAGAAATTGAGTTTCTGTTTTAGAAATTTGTATATGTTGCGATGGAGAGTTAGACCTGAGTCCTGAATCCTTTGCAGGACCCTCTGCAACCAGGCATTGTGTTCCTGTATGGTTTGGGCACAGATCAGAATGTCGTCGCTGACAATGCCGACGCCTGGGAGGTTAGCTAGGAGCTCATGGATTACATTCGAGAACACCTCTGTGGTGCTCGAAATGCCAATGTTCAATCTCTTGTAGCGCCGGAGCCCCACATGTGTCAAGGCGGTGGTGATATAGCTAGACTCTTCAGCCAGGACGAGCTGGTGGTACCCTGACTGCAAGTCCAACTTGGAGAACCAGCTGGCTCTGCTCAGTTCGCTGATCAAGTTGTCTATTGCAGGAGTTTGGTGCCGTCCCCTCTTGATTGTGGCATTTGGCAGTCACATGTCCACGCATATTCGTACTTCGTCTGGTTGTTTCGGTTTCCTGGATACTGCAATCAGGGTCACTTAGGGTGAGGGCCCTTCCACTTTTTCAATAATCCCTGCTGCTTTAAGCTTGTAAAGCTCTTTCTCTACTTGAGGCCTCAAGTAAAATGAAATACGCTGATGCAGGAGGGCTACAGGTTGTCTACCAATTTGTCTACGTGCAGCTTGACTTCTTTGTTTTTCAGGCAGCCAATGCCATCAAACACTTGTGGAAATGCTTCCAGGATGTTGATTATGAATTCCTTGTATACTCCAAAAGTGAAGGTCACTATGCCAAAAGCTTCTGCTGTCCGGCACCCTAACAGCATGCCATGGCCGTCTTCTGCACTATATACCTGAGTCTCAACTGACTGAGACCCATATGTGATGGTTGTCTTGAATCTACCTCTCATGGTGAGTGGTTGGTCGTGGCTGTAAGCAAACACTTTGACCTTGGCTGGTTTTAGACTTGGAGATGGTATCATGCTATGGTAGGTGTTCGAGGACAATATGTTGATCGGCACTCCTGTGTCCACTATTGCAAGAGTGAAACGTTCCGCCACCCATCCCTGGCACCTCGGGTAGCCTCTGTACTGTCTGGGCAGCTGTGCAGATAGTGAAGATGTGTGTTCCTATTCGTCATCATCATCCATGTTGCTTCCTCTTTCTTGTGTGTCTAGAGCAGCATTTACTGTGGTGTGTGGAATTCGTCCTCTGCTTGACCTGCATACCTTCAAGAAATGGTTGACTTTTTTGCATCCTGCACACCTCTTTCCTCTTGCGAGGCATTCAGTAGGGAGGTGCAGTGGTCCTCTACAATAGCCACACGCTTCAGGCGTTAGCTTGCTCCTTTGGAGCTTAGGTCTGCTGGGTGTTGGTGCCACCACATTCACTGGTTCGACTTTGATCAGTTTTTGCAAGGCTGCTTCCATATGGGATGCCCGTGCTTTTGACAGTTCTTTTGTCCGCCTCATAGTCAGAATATCCACTAGAGACCTTCCAGACTCTTTTAGAATATATTAGCATAGATTTACTGAGGAACATTCTTGAATGATTTGTCCTCTCATCTCTTCAATGTCATCAGTTAATCCACACACAATGGCCAACTCTTTAAGCCACATGTAAAAAGTGTTGATGGACTCGTCCGTTTGTTGTCTCACTTGGGAAAACACAAACATCTCATAGTCTTTGTTCTCCATGGGCTCAAAATGTGCGCTGAAAGCTGCAATCAGAGTGAGATGTGTTTTAGGGGTGGCCGAGGTGACTGTTTTGGAGATCCTGTGTATGTCTTTGGCCCCTATGTGTAAGATGATGGCTCTTTTCTGGGCATTTTCTACTTTGGAGGCTATAAAAAAACAACAGCACTCTCTCGACCCAGTCTTTCCATCTGGGAGCTTGAGCTAACAGGTCACCCTCAACAACGAAAGGCTCAATAGACGGTATGGTGGCAATGGTGTAGCTGTGCTAGCCACTTCAGTTTTGACTTCTCTGTGGGGTAGAGATTTCTTTGTGTATCTTTTCCCGGATTACCTCTCTGTGTTTTGCTTTACAAGGGTATTTGTCCTTTGGTGTCTTCTCTGATGCAGCAGATGAGGGAAGGTAGAGCAGTTGAACAGCTTTACTGTGGTGTGGAGTGCTGCCTTTGACATACTGGGCCTAGTGCTCAGTCTGTTGCTCCTCCCCCCCCAATGGGCTTCTCACTGTGTTATCTGCTTCCAGATCTTGTGGTGGGGGCCAAACGGCAGGCAGCAGTCTTGTCTTTGAGGACGTTCCAACACCGCAGCCCACATGCTTGACGATGCAGGGGCCGGTCAGCAGGTGGGTGCTCTCACTTCGACTGAGACACACACATTTGGAGCTTCTGACAGCAGCCTCTGCTCTTCTTCCCCTTCCCTGGGGAGCCCTCACCTCTTCAGTGGCAGCCGGCGGGAAGGGGAGCTGTATTCAGACGATCGGGTGTGGAATGGTCGGAATTCACGTGGCATGAGCACTGCACACCCGACACAGGCTTGCGGCCGCCACAGCTTTTTTGGCATGGTAGATCGGATTACCCTCGCCGCCAGTATTATGTTGGAAGGTGCAACTAAGCCACGGGCTCATGCCTGCTGCAGCAATAATGACCAGACACAAAAGTGATTCGTACTGGCGGGCTGCACCGGTGATTTGCTCTCATTTTTCACTTGACCACGCTTACCAGCTCTCATTACTTATTACCCACGACCCACTTGGTCGCTGGGTCACTTTCATTACAACTTTGCACTTCGTGCCTACCTGGTAGTGCTTGCAGCCCAGTTTCATCACTGGAGCGACACTACATACACCTATATTTGTATTGACTGAAAATAAATAAAATGAACCTTTAAAGATATTAATTAAGATGAGTACCTATTGGCAATGTTCAGTCCCCATCCTAAAGGAGTACATAAGGGAAGACGAAATCCCAGTGGCATAACTCAAAATGATGCCCTCCACCGCAGCATGTGATGAGGGGCCCCTCACTCTCCCATCTGTCATAGATATTCATTGGTCATGGGTTCAATTGGGATTCCCTTGCACCTCACGGGCAACAACGGCTTACATTATGCCCATGAAAAATCGACCCACGGAAGTTCCTTGTTTCTCCTCTAACAGCGAGCAGGGGCATAGCTTGGTCAGTAAGATTGAGGGGTGCAAGCTTCAGATTTTCTTACAATCAGGCTGGCACATAGGGGGTCATTATGATCTCAGCGGGTTTCCCTGCCGAGATTAGCGCTGACGGTCGACAGAAGACCGCCAGCGCGAAGAACCCCCCCCGCCGGCCACATAAAGAACATCCAGCTGGGCCGGCGGGTGGAAACAGTGTTTCCGCCTGGCGACCCAGCTGGAAACAGGGCCTGAACATTGACACCGACTCCAAATGGAGTATGCGGCAATGTGGCAGTGCAGCGGGTGCAGCAGCACCCATCACGCATTTCACTGCCCGTAATTCAGATAGTGAAATGCAAAACGGGGCTGTGCACAGGGGCTCCTGCACTGCCCATGACAAGTGCATGGGCAGTGCAGGGGCCCCTGGGGGGGCCGAGTCACTCATTCCGCCGGCCTTTCCCAGGCAGTGTAAACCACCAGGGAAAGACTGGTGGAATATGACTCATTATCTGGAGGGCAGTATTGCAAGTTGAAATCTGTTGGATCGCCTGGTTGCAGGAGCCTGGTGGTGGCGGCGTTTCATCCGTGGTGGGACATTATACGACAAACAGGGTGCACGAGGGGGGCCTAGGGGCCGTGGAAAGGGACAGGAAATCGGTTTGTTTGGAATACTAAGAGAGAAAACCACAAAGTTCAGTAAAATACACCACAGAGTGTGTTTGCGTTTTTTGTCTGTTTGCATGTAAAAATACCTGCTGAAATCCGACTGATATCTCACAATACCCGTTTGAAAGCACATGTACCTAACTATTTTAAAGAAAATACATTTATTAGGGGGTGTAACGCCCCAAAAACCCAAACCCCCCAAGCTACCCCCTTGAAGCTACGCCCCTGAGCGAGAGCGCCTGAAAGTCATGCAAGTCTTGTAAAGTGTGGGTAAATGTGCAAAGTGCTGCACAACACTGACATCAAGTGGCTGCAGGAGAAGTACAAATATTTGCTCGTGTGTTTGAAATAAACTCGAATATGGTTTGTGCGGTTTTACTTGTTACTCGTGTTTTTTTCTAATGAAACTGTAAGGGACCTTTTTTTGACCGAAGTACCAACTCAACAAGCAAGATAATGTCCCGGAATTTTTTTTTACTTGCGTGATACTGGACCACTTAGAAAATTCTCACCGGTATATATCTGGTTTTTTTTGTTTTTTTTTGTGCGAGCTCGACACGAAGGCATGGAAGTTCCCCACAAATTTAAACGAATGTTAAGATATAAATGATAAATACAGCAAACAAAAAATAGGTATGCAATAAATGACATCCGTAATAGACTTTTTCAAATAATATTTATTATTACAGAGACCTGGTTGTTTGATGACTGTGTGGTGTACACGCCCAAAGATAAGACAGGTTCGAGGCACGGATAAATAAAGAGACGTACACAGCACTTCCACGGTACTAGCCAGAAAAACCGCCGCCTTTATTTGTACCCGAGGGCCGGCCCGGCCCAAGGCACAATTCGAGCCCGGTGACTCACTTCATCCCTCCCAACTGACCAACTGTGGAATGCAAAAAAAATAAACCTGTACACATAGGGCAGAAGTCTTCAAACTGTGGGGCGCGCCCCCTGGGGCCGCGCGAACTACACAGAAATATTTCCACGTACATGGTTCATTTCGACGTCTGAAGTACGTTTACTTCTATTTCTGCTTCAGAATCGTGGCCATATCGCAAATAGGATTCTCTCTTATTGGAGGAAGCAGTCAGAGTAGCCAGTCACTCTGTTGATCACCAGCATCAACACTGATGTTCCTCCAATCAGAGACACAGCAGCATAGAGGCAGAAAATGTGAATTATGCTTCATAAAAAATGAAGCTTGAAAACATATACTTGCTTTGCAGGGAGAGCAGTGCTGCTGTCCTTTGCATTCCTTGTGGGTGCCTTTAGGCGTTCACTGCGCTGTTAGAAATCTGAAGCTAATTGCAGATAAGCGTAAACATTATGATTTAAGAAATGTCCTTATTCTCCTGTCCTCTCTCTACTTTCCCTTTTTTACCACATGTGAGAAAGTAGCCTCTTTCTAGCATGGTTACCCCCATTTTTGGCCTGTTTGTCAGTGTGTTTTGATTGTGTCACTGGGATCCTGCTAATCAGAACTCCAGTGCTTATCCTCTCTCTGGATCCACATTTTTACTTACATACTGGTAACCCAGTAATCCACTCCAAATTGGTATACTCGACCCCCCTTATAAGTACCTAGTATATGGTAGCTAGGTACCCAGGGCATTGGGGTACCAGGGGATCCATATGGGTTGAAGCATTTATTTTGCCACCCATAGGGAGCCCATACAAAGACTTCTTCAGGACTGCCATTGCAGCCTATCTTCAGGACTGCCTGAGTGAAATAGTGTAAGCACTATTTCACAGCCATTTTCACTGCATCAGGTCACTTATAAGTAACCTATATATCCAACCTTCAGACCCTGAAGGCTAGGTGCAAAGTAACTGTGTGTGAGGGCACTCCTACACTAGCAGAGATGCCCCCACGCCGTCCAGGCCCAATTTCCCGGACTTTGTCAGTGCGGGGGCGCCATTTTAACTGTGCACTATACATGGGTCAATACCTATGTGTAGGTTCACAATGGTAGCTCTGAATATGGCCATGTAAGGTGTCTAACAACTGGGAATTTTACCCCAATACTGATTCCAGTATTGGTGGCCCAATCCCAAGCACCCTGGGGGCTCCACAGTGGACCCCCAGTACTGCCATACCAGCCTTCTGAGGTTTTCACTGCAGCCCCAGCTGCTGCCACCTCACAGACAGGCTTCTGCCGTCCTGGGGCTTGAGCAGCTCAATCCCAGGAAGGCAGAACAAAGCATTTCCTTTGGGACAGGGGTGTCACCCCCTCTCCCTTTGTAAATAGGTGTTACAGGCATGGGAGGGGTATACTCCAAGAGCCTATGGAAGTGCTTTGAAGGGCACAAATGGTGCCCTCCTTGCATAATCCAGTCTACACTGGTTCAGGGATCCCCAGTCCCTGCTCTGGCACGAAACTGGACAAAGGAAAGGGGAGTGACCACTCCCCTGTCCATCACCACCCCAGGGTTGTGCCCAGAGCTCCCCTAGAGTGTCCCTGGGTTTTTGCCATCTTGGATTCCAAGGTGGTAGGGCACTCTGGAAGCATCTGAATGGCCAGTGCCAGCAGGTGACATCAGAGACCCCTCCTGATAGGTCCTTACCTGGTTAAGTGACCAATCCCCTTCTCAGGGCTATTTAGGGTCTCTCCTGTGGGTGTTTCCTCAGATACAGATTGCAAGACTCCAGCAAAACTCCTCTGCATCCTTTACTTCACCTTCTACCGTTGGAGCAACCGCAGAACTGCTCCAGGAACTCTACAACTTGCAACAAAGTATCCAAGATTACTTCTGCAACTCTGTAACTCCAGCTCCTGCCAGCAACTGCAACAGTTTCGAGGTTGTGCATCCACAGAGGACTGCCTGTCTTCAGCCTGCACCAGAAGAATGGAAGGTATCTCCTGTGCAGTGACAGTGTCACTTCCCTGCTTCACCAGGCACCTCCGGTGCTGTGGGACCCCTCTCCTGACGACGAACGTGGATCCTGGAACACAGGTGGTGAACTAAAGTGACCCTGACTGTCCAAAGGTCCAACTGTCCAAATTTGGTGGAGGTAAGAGCTTGCCTCCTCGTGCCAGACGGTACCCCCATGCACCGCATGTTTTGCAGCTGCTAGGGCTTCTGTGCAACTTTCCAAGAAGTACTTTGTGCACAGCACAGCCCAGGTCCTCAGCACTCTATACTGCGATGCACAGCTCCCTGAGTTGTTCTCCGGCGGTGTGGGATCCCTTTGTATAGTGCTGCGTGGACCGCCATTTGCACTTCCTTTGTCCCCATGCTGTGGGACTCCTGTGGGTCTGCCTGGTCTTCTGAGGGCTCTCTGCGTTTCTGAGAGCCCCCTCTGTCTGCCATCCTGAGTTGAGACCCCCAGGTCCCTCCTAGGCCCGGGCAGCGCCTTTTCCTGCTAAAAGCATATCTTTCAAGAGCCAAGGCTTGTTGGCGGAATCCAGTGACGAAAACCAGCCTGCATTCATCCATTCAACGTGGGACATTTCCTGCACCAACCAGGACCCTGCAGCTATCTTCTTTGGTGCATTTCTGACTTTTTCTTCCAACTGGAGGTTCCACTTTTGCACCTTCATCCTGGTTAGCCAGGGCTCCTATTCTCCCTGGACTCTTTAGCGGTTCTTGTACTTGGTCCCCTCTCTCCACAGGTCTTCAGGTCCAGGAATCCATCGTTGGTGTCTTGCAGTCTTGTCTGTTTTTTGTATAATCTTCTATCACGACTTCTAGTGTGTTTAAGGAAACTTGCTGTTCTTTACTCCTGCTTTCCTGGGCTCTGGGATAGGGTATTTCTCTTACCTTTGGTTTTCCTTACACTCCCAGCGCACCTCTACACACTACACTTGCCTAGGTGGGAAACTGACTTTCACATTCCACTATTTTAGTATATGGTTTGTGTTCCCCCAGGCCCATTGCAATCTATTGTGATTTTCACTGTTTGCACTATTTCCTGACTATTTACTTACCTGATTTTGGTTACTAGCGTATATTTTGTGTATAATACTTACCTCCTAAGGGAGTATAGCCTCTAAGATATATTTGGCATTGTGTCCCTAAAATAAAGTACCTTTATTTTTGGTAACACTGAGAATTGTCTTTCGTGTGTGTGTACTGTATGACTACAGTGGTACTGCAAGAGCTTTGCATGTCTCCTAGTTCAGCCTTGGCTGCTCTGCCTACAGCCGCCTCTAGACAGCCTGGCTTCTAGACACTGACTACATTTCACTGATAAGAGATAATTGGACCAGGTATAAGGTGTATCTTTGGTACCCACTACAAACCAGGCCAGCCTCCTACACACCAACAAACATAAATGTTGCTTTGCTTCAGAGCATGACACTTATACACACATTCTCACTTAACAGGCATTCACACTCTCAGACAAGTAGACATTCTTTCACACAAGAACACCCACACAATCCCCGGGCTGTTAATGCCTTTGAAACGGTAAAAGGCTGAGGAAACTTGGGTGGGTTTACAACACCAGATGGGAAAGAGAATATTAGTGACTCAGGATGTAGCATCCAGAAACGTAACCCTGCGCTGGTCCTTTCAGGTTGCATCCACCGAATCACTAGAAATTATGGGTAGCATTAAAAGGTTACATTCTGGAGTCACCTCTGTCGCTCAAGGCCCTGATGACCCTGTCTTTACAGAGAATCCTTCTAGAAGGCAGAGGAACACACTGACACCAGACAAAAAGGAACCCTTAAATTAAAATATAGAGTGCAATGAGATTTTACACAGGGCATAACCACGCTATA
The DNA here is from genome assembly GCF_031143425.1 of Pleurodeles waltl. NCBI lineage: Eukaryota > Metazoa > Chordata > Amphibia > Caudata > Salamandridae > Pleurodeles > Pleurodeles waltl. The sequence goes on along the minus strand of NC_090444.1, from coordinate 650,786,545 downwards.
CAAATGAAGATGACCGAGTGCCCTTGCACTTTGCTACAAATAGACCCCAGTTGACAGTCTCATCTCTGCGAGTCCTGGCATTTTAGCCAACAGCAGTTTGGATTCTGCAAATCTGCTGTGCTGCACACATTATCAGAGCTTTACGCAAAATTACATTTTACCATTTATCTGGCGTTTTCCATAATAACAAGGCCTTTTTAGGCCTTTTGTTGCAGATTTGTAACTGTTCCTGTTCATTTGTGATAGTACTGTTAAGTAGTTGCCTGCGACAGCCTTAATGTAGATCCGCCCAGTTAAACCCTATTAGTTGCTGTGTGTTCCAATGCCAGCTCTAGTCAAGGAGGCCAATTTTATTGCTTGCATCAGGGCCCAAGACTATCTACTGTTTTCACAGGAAAATAGAAAACAAACACACATGGCAGTGGGAATTGTGATTAAGTTGTATCTTCAGATCAAGGATCTTGCCCAAAGAATGATGTGGTTGGCCAGGTCCTCCAACATTCTGCTAGTTTGCTGAATCGGGCCCACGGTACTAGGTGAGGTACTGAAAGGTGGGGGTGCATGCACTGTCCTTGTGGTGGTTGTCACTCACAAGAAAGTTTCCCATCAACGGGAGTTGCATGAGTTCTAGGGTTTTGGCCAGATTTATAACTCACAAATTTTAAAGTTAAATAACACAGTTACGGTTGGTTCGCTGTTATGAAAATGAGTTTTCAGATAACACTCTGGGGTTAAAAAAGGTTATCAAAGCTTCTAAATCCAAGATTCCAGAAATGTTAGTGTTGGGGGGCCCCCACAACCTGAAAAACATTGCTGGGGGGCTTGGCCTAACAAAGTTTGAAAACCTATAACTAGGCATCTTCACATTCTTGCGTATTTCTGCATTTTTTCCAGTATTGAAACCTTTAGAACATGCAGTGCTATTTGCTACTCACGAAAGTTATAGCACAAACTACATGTATTCATCACTTCTGGAATAATCCAGCCATGACCTAGAGTTTTATTTCAACGTTTACTTCTCCACTCACGTGAAATCCAGCCCTCCTTTAAGATTGTAAAATTTGAAAAATAAATATTGCCACATCCACACTGAGGGAAAATTAGAAAAATCAACTATAACCATTTGTTATTGCTGCCCAGGAGAACAGAGAAGTGCGGGTTGTCCGGAGGAATTCTGAATGATGCCGTCAGCAATTCATAATGGTTCTACCACATGTACCATTTCAACCAGATGGAATATGGCCTTTTGGTAGGGCCATCTTAATGCAGCAATCCAGAATGGCCCATGTAAGGACTGCTCACAAATCTGACAGGACATTCATTTGAAAACGATCCTTGAATCTCTGTCAAGTTATAGCATACATTAAATTACTGCACGCGATTCGACTCTTTTTAGCCCCTGGTAGGCACAGCAGGGGGAAGTTGTGGATACATGCTGCAAATCTTAGCCATACAGCAGACAAGATCATTTATTTCACCCTACCTTAGGTTTAAGCTCTATGGGGCTTACCAAGTGGAGAACGGACACCTAAACCATTCAGTGGTGCACTTAAATAGCAAAGATATATTCTATATGGAGTCTAGCTATGAGCAAAAGGGCTCATGTCAACTGAAGGTGCAGCTAACTTACAACCTGCGTGTTGAATGTAAAAGTCCTGAGTGTGCCAACTGTAATGACGTCTGAATCCCCCATGCTGATTTTTGTCGTCATAGGTTAACACAGATCATGCGTGTTTACCAAGACATAGGCCTTTCTCACTGATTGGTGTCTTGTAGCAGAAGGAGGAGCACCCAAAGAGCTACCATCATAGTGGTGAAAGGCTACTGCCATTACCAGGAGTTAGGCAGCACATGCACGGTAGTGGCACCATACAGTGTAGTGATCAGTAGGAGTGAACAGGTCCTTTTTACCTGTATCACAGGAGGAAGCCTACAGGCATACTCATGTGTAGTTCAGCTGCTGTATGCCTAATACACTCTTGGCCTACATCAATTTGGTGAGTAGGGCTGCGCAGTACGAGTGGTGTCCATGTGCTGGATGTATTTGTGCCTGTGAATAGTACAATACAGGAAAACGCAGTACTGTACATTACATGTATGTTATATGCATGTGCTGCATGTATGTGCCTGCGAATGGTACAGTACATAAAGAATGTAGTGCTGTGCAGTGTTTGTGCACTGTACGCGTTCTCTGGGTTTATGTGTGCCTGTGAATGGTATAATACATGCAAGCCTTCCATTTTGGGAGACCCGGGACTGACAGAAGGAGCATGAGGAGAGGAGGCACAGGAATCCCCTAAGACAGATTTGTATATTGCTGCATTTCTGTAAGCTGGGTGGGCACACCGGAGGAGCAGAGAGTCAGACTCTTTAGGGCAGCTGAAAAGGTGCTCTTTCATTCAGCTAGAGGTCTCAAGGTAGGGGTCTGGGCACATCTCATGAAGGATCGGGACTGATAAGAGAATCATAAACAGTAGTGCGTGGGCCCTGGGATAACCATTCGATAAACATATCACTGTAGCTGACATCCAGGTGTGAATCTCTAGTCACTTCCAATAGTCTGTTTTGTGGGGATATCAGATTTGGAGTTTCTCCTACTGTGAAAGACTGCTTTCTGGAGAAACAGAGAGCAGAGGACCGGGCACTTCAAAGGGAAACAGACTCCAAAATAAACCTCAAAGACTCAAACTCTAAATCATATTTGATGCATGAAAATGGACGATCAGAAGGGGAGCTTGAGACCCCCAAAATTGACAGCTATCAAGGAGTCTGCAAGACTTCTGCCATGAACATAATGGGGACCAAGGCCTACTAGTCTTTGAGCTGGGTGAGGGGACATCCCAAAGGGAATCCAAGACCATCTGCCCTAGAGCCTGAAGCATCAGCGCTTGCCTGCTTGCCACGATCAGTGTGCCCAGTGAGGCAGAGGAGAGTGTTGGAGGGAGCGAAGTCCAGTGGTGAATCCTGGCAAGTGGAGACTCTTAGCAAGGTGTGAGGCGATGGCAGCTGCACTGATCAAATCATTGTCCATGTGCAGGGAAAGTTGGTGAACCTCGTATGCCAGAGGAGGGCTGCCTTGAAGTGAGCTGTGATTGCTGCTGCACAAATGAGTCATTATCATGTGCAATGTGGAGTCGGCATCTCTGTATGCCAGGTAAGGCCGATGTGAAGAGTGCTGCCATGGCGAGCAGCTGTAGCCCTTGTGCGGTGTTAAGTCGGTGACCATGTATGCCAGGGGGGCCAGCAGGACCAAGCAGAACTGTGGGCTGGTCGAGATCACCATAGGAAGAGAGAGGCTGCTTTGGTGACCCTAGCAGACCTGAGTCATGACAGAGGACCAGCACCACGATCGTTGAACCCCCAAACCCCACTAACAGTGGGAAGAACCAAAGAACCGAAGAACTCACTCAGCTTGGGCAAGACACAAGAACATTGTTCCCCCCCACCCGCTGCAGGATCACATGCGTGGAACTCTAGGGCAGCTGATCAAAGCCCATCTGGTTTATGTGTGAAAGACGTACCAGAGACAGGGTCTGGAGCTCCAGCACCCGCAGAGGGAAAGCGCTCAGAGACATCTGTTGCTCAGATCCTGCTGGTGCAGGTAAGACTGATGTTGGGCCATATGGCCCGAGGAACATGCTTATAAGGTAGCATTGCAGCGCTGGAACACTTTTGATTTTAATATGGAGTTGGATTAGGACTCCTGAGATTGGGACTGCTAGAGGGGCTTAACCGGAATGTTACCTATTGTGATTGGGGAATAACCACTACTGCTAGTTTGAGGGACATATGACTCAGGTACCCACCTATGAAACACTAGAGCCCAGACCTCAGGGGACTGTGTGTATTGTTTGTGACTGTATTATTTTACTTTCTGGTTGTATATAAATACTTCTATTTTTCGAACAACAAGTATTTGACTAGACAATAGTTTATTGCTGCCGCACATATTTTGAGTTTTGAGCCTGTGTTCACCCCCCGTGTTTACTTTCCCCTGAGAAGCCTTGACCTGCTCGACCCATGCTACCACTGAGAGTCAAGTGCTGAAGGGGTACTTAGCCCAGTTGCTCAGGATCTATAGTAGATGGGCCCCAGGAAATCAAAAGTAAAATGTCTCCATCCCCAAGGCTGGGCACAGTAAGTCCTGCTTTCCTCTGTGACCCTCTGAACAGGGTTCTGCCACAGGGTACATGATTTATGGGGGCATCAAAGATGAGACATGCTTCCAAAGGAGGCGCAGCTTACATGCAACCTATAAGGGAACTATCTAGGATTGACAGACGACCAACTACACTGGAGGCACAGCTAATTACAACCAGAGCATATTTTATAAGTAGTCATCTGACAGGTTTCAACCCTACTGGAGGTGCAGCAAATAATCTACAGGCAAATATGCTATATGGAGTCTGTCCAGGAGTGAGCGATGCCCAACACTACTGAAGTGGTAGTAAAACAACCAGGGTAATTGTAATACAATGTCTAACTATAAGTGGCAGAGCTCAACCTCATCAGAGGAACATCTACAATGCAGCCAGCATCTGTGCAATACGGGGGTACGTAGGAGTGAGAAGGCCTCACTAACACCAGAGGCTTCAACTCCATATTGAGGGTGTATGTGATTTGGGATCATCCCTGTGCAACATGGGAATATAGGTACTGATTAAAAGGAAATGCTATTAAATCAATGTGGATGGCATTTCTGTAAAGGTTGTAGCATCTGAGAACGTTCTCCCACATTTTTCCAATTTATTTGTGACTGTTTCTGGGTTTTGCATTACTTACTCTTGGACAAATATTAACTGCTACCTTCTATAATCATGTCAGCTTTTTTACTCATTATCCCAGAAGAGGTCTTCTCAGGTACCCAGAAAATGTATGAGGCAGCAAAAATCACTTTTAACATTACACATGCCTGTTGCCAAAGGACAATATCTTTCACAGTTATGTGTGCTTCTGGCCTGAGGGCGTAATCCGAAGAGATAGTATTTGTTTTGTGAAGCAAATTGTCCACCTTCCGACCCTTCCCTTACTAGGATATAATAAAGGAAGTGGATCAAAGACAACAATGTCTTATTGATTATGCTTACCTGGAATTGCATTGTGTTAATTAAGTTTTGTGAAATTAAATGTTGCATCACCCACATGAAGGGAGCAAACATCATAGTTTGATATTAAACTGCAACCTTTGAACTCCAGTACAGTTGACTCTAAGGTACTGGAAGTGTCAGAGTGAGTGATATGAGTGCTTCAGTTATGTTCATCACTATAGACTTAGGGCCACATTTACAAGTGGCTTGTGCCGCCTGTGCTTCACTTTTTTTTGACGCGCAGACATCGCAGATCCATATCTAAAAGGCCACACACAGCTATTTTGTGAGGCTTTATATGGCCTTGTAGATATGGAGTAAGGCAATGCTGCGCAAATTGCTGCGTTGCCTTACTCTGGGCCAAAGAGGCGTTCCATGGGTGTTGCGGTGGGTGTTCCTATGCAACAACCATGGATTTTGACGTAGTCCCAGATTTACAAGGATTTGTAAACCTGGTAATGCGTCAAAAGACTATGCCTCCCCAGGGGAGGCAGGCATAAGGGTAGCGCAACAAGGTGAAATACCTTTATTTCTCCTTGTTATTTCCTTTTCCTATGTGTGCTGCATCCTGCAGCACACAGAAAGAGTAAAACACCTCTTGTGATTGTTTTTGTACTGGAAGGTGTCCCATCCCTGCAATGCAGACACCCTTGCACCATGGTGCGAGGGTGTCTGCGTTGGTGCAGGTGCATGGTAGCCAATTGAGCGCCAGCTCAGGGGGAAAGGACAGGAATGCGCTACATCTTGTAGATATCGTGCATTCGTTCCCTTTCTTTTGATGCAGGGCAGCGCAGCAAGAAGGCTTGCAGTGCTGGCCTGCAACAAAAGTTTGTAAATATGCCTCTTAGTTGTAGACTCACCATCCTCGCTTTCTCCCTTAATCAAATTGTGGTTAGGTTAAAATAATTTTGTCTCTGTGCCTCGATTGCCTTGCCCACCTGGGTGCTCATAAGGCGACTCATTATGCTGAGTACAAAATAATCCTTAAAAGCAAATAATCTTTTAGCTACCAGCAGGTTAAAGACACATAAGCATTTGGAAACAAGCACTGGCAAAGCAAAGAGGTCTCGCCTTTGCGAGGCGTTAGCAGACTTTTTGACCGTGTGAGATATACGAAGCTATGTTAAATTCAGTATCGTTAAAGAAAGGCACGATTGAGAATAAAATATTACTCCAAACATGTACATACACTATTATAATACAGTTATTTAGAAAGTGCCACAGTATTTTACACAAACGTCTGCATACCAACAGAAGGGTGAAACTCCTAACAGCACAAAACCACAATTCCTATCTCCTTTTTGACTGAAAGCGCACAGAGCTCATCTCACTTGTCTTCGACCAATCAAGTGAAAATGCAGATCAACGGACTCATGCACCAAGCCTTCCTTGATCCGGAGCATTCTTACCTCTCCCACTCGTGACCTTTAACTGGCTGAGCAAGCGCTACAGGCCAAGTCACACTCGCAGCCCTTTCAACGAGAAGCAACCAACTTGTAGGTAAAATGATACGCACGCGAGGCTCCTCCGTCTCACTTACTTATAACTTCCCCTTAACAACGGCTTTCTGAAAATCAGGAATGCCCTGAAAATGCGCCTGTTCGTAGAAGGGCGTTTGAGTACATCACAGCTGACCAGCTACCTGAAGGAGCGAATTTCCACCAGAACAAACTCAGAACTACAGCTTCTCTTTTGACCCTCATAAAGATTTTTAAGGTTACACAATTCTCTCATGTCTCTCCTTCCTTTATGAGCAATTACCTAAATGCAATTTTACTTTAATTTTCAAAGGTGAGGTCTAGTTTGAAATTTCTGAGAATTGCATAATCATCAACACATTGTTTTGTAAAAAAAACACAAAATTAAAAAATGAACATAAATTCTGATGTACATTATTAAAATAATATGTTGAATAATTAGTTACGTGTTACACATAGTGACCTTACAATGTTACTAATGCATATGCACCTTATCCATGGCGATATCTGCTTTTATGGGGTAATTATGAGTACAAACATTAAATGAACAAGTTTCTGACCTGTAAATGTATACTCCTTTTTTATCTAGGTATTTATAATTGTAGCAGCATATATTATTTGGATACAATCTCATTAACAGAGTCCGTGTTTTCAGAAGCACCCACATTTCTTGCAAAAATCACAAAAAAATTGTTGAAACCCTCCTCGCTTACCAGATGGCACAATACCGTCAGAATGGCCAAGCCCCAGTAAATTTTTCTGAGCTCACCTCGGGACGGAATGTTTTCAAGTTGGCAACACTATCAGATAACACGAAAAGGCTAGCTTTTAATTCATGTTTATTTCTAACCGTTATAACCGTTTAGCTTTCTTGAAATCACTTTCAAGACTCAGGCCCATATGTATAATGGTGTTGCGTTGCCCTTGCACCACAGCAAGGGGGCGCAAGGGCGACACAACAGTAAAGCCCTGCATGGCTTAATAAATCTGGAGTAAAGCAAGGCAGCGCAAATCGTTGCCTTGCATTACTCTGCCCCAGGGAGGTGTTCCATGGGTGGAGCGTGGGTGTTTCCACACATCCACCCACGGATTTTGAAGAATTCCCAGATTTATTAATACTGGTAGACCTGGGAATGCCTGAGCATGCTTTGCCTCCCTAGGGGAGGCGTAATGTGAAAAAATATTTTTCTTTCTCCTCACTTTTTCCTCTTTCTATGTGTGCTACATTCTGCAGCACACACTGAAAGAGGAAAATGGCTCTTAGGAATGTTTTTGTGCAGGAAGTTGTGCGTTCCTGCTAAAAAACAATCCTGCTTACAATGCAGACACCAGTGGCGGCCTGTAATTTTAGGAGGGAGGGGGCGGGAAGCACACTCACACACACTTAGTTATTCACACAGGCACGCACGCACGCACCTCCATTCACAACACACATCAACATTCAAAAATGCACGCACGCACCAAACATTCATTTAAAAAACACACACACACACCTTCAGCTCAGAGGTCCCAGGAGGGTTGGAACTGCTGCCTTCCCTCTCTGGCTGACCTTAGTTCAGCCAATGAGGGAAGGCAGCAGTCCCAACTTCGTCACAGAGTGGGATGGGGTCAGTGAGACTGCTGACCCCTCCCCACTCTGTGACGAGGTGTCACTGATTGACACTCGCCCTGGGGGCTACAGGCCTTAAACCTGAAGCGCCCAGGTCGAAGTCAATCGGTGACGCTTCCCCTTGTCACCGAGAGGAAGGGCCTCGAGGCACCTTTGCTGAGCTGACGAGGTCACACCCGTAGGAGCTGTGACCTCTTCAGCCCAGCAAAGTTCAGCTCAGGCAGCGAGGAGTTTACGCAAATCGCGCATGTCTCGCTCCTGGCTGCCTGATCTGAACATGAAGAGTGTCTGTCTGGCTGACCTTTGCTCAGCTTGACAGACACTCTTCATGAGGGGCAAAAGGTGGGGGGAGTGGCCCCCTGACTTAAAGGACGAGCCGCAGCTGGCAGGCACCCTTGCACCATGGTGCAAGGGTGCCTGCATTGGCGCTAGGTAGCCAAAAGCACGGCAGCACAAGAAAAAGTCAGGAACGCACCATATAATGTTAGATATGGTGCATCCTTGCCCTTGTAGTGTAGCCATTTTTAATGTAGCTTTCTGCACCTTTGCTTAACGTATTAGGCCTCTGTGCACTTTGCCCTAGATGCATTTTTATTTAGCATCGCACAGTTATTTTACAATAACCAGTTTTCACGGTCTTGTTTTTATTTCATTCTATAACACTGTTTAGCTTACTTCAGCACTGTGTTCTCAAACAATACATTCTTGCTCGCTCTGTGCTTCAGTCAAGGATACAGTCTGGTACATTGCTGATAGACGTGGTAGAAAATGAGTCTTTATGGTTTGTAGATAGTACACATCCTTACGTAGGGACGTTTCTTAGAACACCGGCGTGTTAGTTATAAAACACTTTCTAGTCCGGGTACACGTAAGAGGGAGATTCCGACCAGGAACCCACAACTAGATGCTGACTGCCCTGTTGCAGATGCTGATCCAGATCACAGGCTTTTGATCAGGTATGAGGGTTGATGTCCTCCCGGGGGAACCTGAAAGGCAGGCTTAGAGCTTCACATGCTGTGCTCAAAATATAACTTAGAGAGAACATAATTTAGTTGCAATATGATAGCCTTATTCTTATGTTTCACTCTCCTCGTTACTATTTCAATCCTACTGTGTTGTATGGTTCTGGTTATTGCGGCTCACGCTTTGTTATCTAAAATGCAGTCGTTTTATTAAACCAATCTTTAAAACTCAAACTGCCTTTGTCATTTATATATGAGACCGCACTTTGTACGAGAGAACTGGTTGTGACCTGAGTGACCACGACTTCCCTGGGAAGCACTAAGATGTCATGCGCTCGGCTGCCCAATTGTCTCTTCCCTTTGGGAGAGATGAGGCACTGCTAGTTAGCCGGAACAAAAAACGGATTTGGGGCAACAAGGGTCCTTCACCGTGGGTCAGACTTAGTTCCCCACACCGTGAACGATCTTGCTGCCCAAAAATCCAGTAGTCTCATTAGGATAATGAGAGCCTACATGACACCCTTTCCTGCAGCGCAGCAAGGTGTCTTACTGAGTTCCACTGCATGAAAGTATGATATATTTGCCCCCCCGGTTTTTATTTTTGTCTTTAATTTGTGAGCCAAGATGCAACCGATCACTTCTACTGATGAAAAAAGTGTTGTGAGTTCACTTTTAGCGTCGAGGTTGGGCACCCATATTTTAGCCTTTAGGCCCCTAGCCTGTGCCCTTAAGTCATGCACACAGTTTATACGCTATTATTCTTTTTATATTTTACCACACCTAGCTTTTCAGCTTCTTGCTTTTATGTTTTATCAGGTGCCATTCTTAAAAAATGTAGTTTGTCCATGTTCCACTGTAGTGTGGTCAGTTTTATGTATCCTTTGCGTGTTAGCTTCAGGCGTTAGGCCTTTGTGCACTTTGCCCTGGATGTCTTTTATTCCTTTGCTCGCAGCATAGAGCCTCTATGCACTTTGCTCTAAATGCTTTTTATTCAGCTTCATACTGTTATTTTTCAAATAGCCAGTTCTACAGTCTTGTTTTATTTTTTATATCACACTGTTTAGCCTACTTCAGCACTGGAGTTTTCAGTAACACATTCTTGTTCACTCTGTGCTTCAGTCAAGGATACAGTCTGGTACACTGCCGATAGACATGGTAGGAGTTTAGTCTTTGGCATTCTTGCGTAGGTACATTTTGTGATCACACTGACATGTTAGTTATAAAAACAATTCCTTGTCCTAATACACGCAACAGGAAGATTCCGACCAGGGAACCACAACTAGACGCTGACTGCCTCGTTGCAGATGCTGAACCAGATCACAGGCCTTTGCTCAGGTATGAGGGTTGATGGCTTCCCGGGGAATCTGAAAGGCAAGTTAATAGCTTAACATGCTGTGCTCGAAATATAACCTATTGAGAGAGAATAGAATCTATTAACACCATGATAGCGTTGTTTTTATGTTTCACTCTCATAGTGACTATTTCAATCCTACTGTGTTTTATGGTTCTGGTTATTGCGGCTCACGCCTTAATATTTAAAATGCAGTCGTTTTATTAAAACAATCTATAAAACTTAAACTGCCTTTGTCATTTGTATATGAGATCATACAGTAAATGAGAGAGCTGGTTTGGATCTGAGTGACCATGACTTCCCTGAGAAGTTCCATAGATGACATGCGCTCGGCTGCCCAATCATCCCTTCCCCATGGAGAGGTGAGGCACTGCTAGTTAGCCAGAGCAAAACCGGATTTAGGGTGACAGAGGTACTTCCAAGTGGGTCTGACTCAGTCCCACACACCAGGAACGATCCTGCTACCTAGAAATCCAGTAGTCTCATTTAGGATAATGAGAGCCCACGCAACACCACATTTATCTGCACTTTGTATGCATTTTGTTCTTTGCTCTGCTCAAGGTTGTTATATTTTTCCAGGATAGTTTACTCAGTATTGCTGGTACAAGAGTAAGGAGTCACTGACACACAATCATGTCAGGCCTGTTCTCAGAACACAACATGTTGGCCACACACACAGGCCAAAGGAGGTTAGAGAGGACATTCCAGCCAGAGAAGCCATCTTGTGCTGTGTGCAACTTCATCGCACCTTTGTTTATTTTCCCAGCCAAATGGGAGGACTGCCAAGCAGACCAACAGGCAAGACCCTGGCCTATTTCTCAGGTATGGGGTGGGGCCTCCTTCCATGAGACTGCTAGGGCAGACAAGGCTAATACCGCTATGCTCTCATCAGTGGCGTAACAAAGCTTGAGGGCCCCCTTGTACAGTATAGGGAAAGCCCCCCTCCACACTTACACAGGAGCTCCCAGGCCAGAGTACTCTGCTGAGGGGGCCCCCTGGAGCTCGGGGCTCCTCCTGCACCGTGGGGTCTGTCGGGGCCTTTGCTACACCACTGGCTGTCATGTAGGGAATAAGGTGTAGGTAGAAATCCTTAGACACATGATCATTCCAGGATGGTGGGACTGTTTATCTGTTTCTCCCTAATGGTCAAAATTTTCATCATGTCATATTTCATCCTCCTAATAATCACATATCATGTATTTTATTGTAGAATACAGTAATTCATTTCAATAAATGCATTGTAACCTGTCCTGCATCTCTCTGCCTGTCTTTGCATGTGTGAGAACAGATTGTAACTGAGATAAAAGGGTACGGTATGTCAACCACGACTTTTCTGAGGGGTGAGAGTGTCATGCATTTAGGCTGCCACAAATCACCTCTACTTTTAATGTTCTGGTGAGGTGCTGCTAGCTGGCTGGAACGGGTTAGGCTGACAGCTTATAGCCAGAGAGGGACTAACTCAGTCACTCACACGTGGTAGTGCTGCTGCTCAAAAACCTATCAGTCGTGCCCTCAAAGTAAGAGTTCTATGACAACAGTAAAGTAAAAACTATAACTAAAAATGTATCTTGAAATTGAGTTAAAATGAGAAAAAGGGTTCTAATATGTACAAGGCAAAACAAATTAGAATAAAGTATTTTTTCAAGTTATACTCATGATCAAAAAGAAAAACGTTCTGATCTTGGGTGGGCTCGAAACACCGGAGTGCTTCACAGTACACATATTAACCATTACCACCACATAGATTGCTAACTCAAAGTCAACTTTAATATCCCTAAAAACAAGCTCTGAAGTTATAGGAAATAAATGTCTGCCATATCCTTGCAAGGTAAGCACTGACAGGGGCAGTAGTGATGAGATGGAGGATGGAAGTCTCAAACACATGAGGTGTGAGCTAGGGTCTGATGGGGAGGCTGGAAGCACAGGGGCTAGAGGGTGAAAGGAAATGAGGGATGCCAACACGTGACAAATATGGGGCAAGAGAATGGAAACAAATGTATTCATAGTAAGTGCTGAAAGCCAAATAACAAGTGCCCCCTTAAGTATACTGTGGAAAGATACATATCTCTTTCAGTCAAAACACTGTGGGACCAAAAGGCTCCTGGGCAGGACAAGCATAAGAAAAGGGATTAGAGCCATCAAATCAAGAGCAGACAACTGAGGCAGACAGCAAAGTCATTCAGTTACAAACAAACAGTTGAGCCTAAGCCCACTCTCAGTAGACATATATATTCAAAACAATAGGTCTTCCAACAAAGAGGTAAACCTGCCTGTAGCCAAGACGTAAAAAGAAGGGATAATGGTGTGTATTTTGTTGAATTGATTGCTGTTTAATTAATTGATTTGTTATACGGTTTAGCAGTTGCCTTGTTTAGACAATTATAGTGTTGTGTTTATTTAATCTAATTGTTATCCGGTTATCAGTTGCCTAATTTAGACAATTATAGAGTTATGTTTATTTTACCTAACTGTTTTCTGGTTACTTGCATAACAAAGAAAATGAGAAAAGAACAGTAAATTAGAGTTTGCATACTTATACGCATCATTTTCAACTTCATTTTATAAGGTCAAGTACAATCAAATCTTTCGACATGGCCCATATGAGTGTGAGGGTATATATATATTTTTTAAATCCACAGTTTCCCTCATTGCTAAAAAAGTGTCAGCATTTAGTGGAAAATGTAATGCGTCCATGTTGTGTTTTGGGTACTTCCCTGTTAAAGGCACTGGACATACCCACACAAGTGGAGTACCATTTTTATTGGGGCAAGTATAAGAGTGCTGTGTGGTAGCAAATGTGTAGATCCATACAGATTACAGAGCCTTCCCTCACAAAATGTGAGGAAAATGTATATTTGTACGCAAAATTTGCAAAGGCTTCTGGGTAAATAAAAAAATAACACCAGATCCACACACGTCACACCATCCTGAACTCCCCTTGGTATCTGGTTTTCAGAAATGTTAGGGTTTGATAGATTTGCCTGGGTGTCAGCTGAGCTACAGCCCAAATTTCACAGCCACCCAAAGTGCAACAAAAGGGTACATTTTGAGTGGAAGTAATTATCTGTTAATGTTGCATTTTAAGCCCTATTCTGTCAAGGACGCCAGACACACCAGCACAAGTGGGGTGCCGTTTTTATCAACTGACATCTGACAATGCTGGGTGGCACGAAACATGCGGATCCCTTTGGCTTTTGGAATTTTCTCTTACATAAATATAAGAGAAATGTATGTTTTAGCCAGGGTTTGACATTTGGAAGGGCTACAGTGTAATATCATCCTGGACTACTCCGGCAGTCTAGTTTTTAGAAATGTCTGGGTTTATTAGGGTTCCTGGAATGGAGGGGTGAGCTAGGGCCCAAATTCGACAGATATCCAAATTGTTAAAAGATGTGTTGATTTTGCTGGGAGAAACATGATGTCTCTAGGTTGTGTTTTGGGAAATTTTGTTTCACAGGAGCTGGAACCAGTCACATAAGTGGGGGGAAGATTTTTATTGACAGACGTGAGAATACAGAATAGTGGAACAGTTGTCATTACCAATTGGATTTTACTGCATTTGTGGCTTCCAAATGTGAGCCTATGTGCAAAAGAGAAGACAATTTGAAAAATGCCCTCTTGAATCACAAAAGGTTGGGTAGCCACAAATTCAGAGGTGTACAAATCCCCACTATTCCTAAACTCAATTTGTTGTGTACATTTCATAAATACATAGGTTTTCTTCATACCCATTTGTCAATCATTATATTTTATGATATAAAGTGCTGTACAGTTAGTACACAAGTTAAAAATCATTGCAAGGGTGTGGCTCAGTTGTTGGATCTGGGTGCTGCGTATTTTTGGAGAACCTACAAATCCTATTCCTCCCCATGACCACAAGTGACTATTTGAAATAATACTATATTCTTTTTGTAAATTGGCCAGTGTGACAAAAAATTACAGATGAAAACAATGTTGCACATGGCTGTTTGTTCCTTCTCATTTTCATGACTTGTTTTATTTCCACACTTTGGCCCTTATTTTGACACAGGCGGTAAAAACCGCCTGCCGCGGCAGTGGCAGCTGCCAAAAGACCGTCGCTGCAGCTACCAGCCGTATGCCGTATTATGACCACAGCCGGATTTACGCCAGAAGAATGGCGGAAATCCAGCTGTGGCCATGCCGGTGGATGGCGGTAAGGTGGCACTGATGCCACTAGCAGCGCCACACCAGTAGACCGCTGCCAGCCATATTATGACAAATAATACGGCTTGGCAGTTTTCTGCTGGCAGGCGCTGCTGGTGGCAGCAGCGCCCCGTCCCGTCTCTTGCCAGAGGACCCCCTGAACACAGGTAAGTCGGATCTCCAACTGGGGAGGGAGGTGTTGTGTGTGTGTGTGTGGGTGTGTATGTGAATGTTTGTGTGTGCGTGCGTAGATGCGGGTGTGTGTTACGTGTTGAATGCGTGTGTGCATCTACGGAGGTGTGAGTGCGTGTATGATGTGTTATGTGAATGCGTGTCTGCGTGTATGTATGAAAATGTGTGCAGATGTGTGTGAATGGATGTATGCCTGCGTGGATGCATGTGGCAATGGGTGTGTGTATGCGTGTGTGTGTGAAGGGGGCATGAATGTAGGGGAGTGGGGGAGCTTTGGAGAGGTAGGGGAGGTGGGGGAGATAACTGGAGGGGAGGGTGACCCCTATCAGTGACAGGGAAGGAATTCCCTCTCACTGATAGTGCCTACCGCTATGGTTTTCGTGGCGTTAACTAAGCCACGAAAACCATGGTGGTAGACGGGGTCATAATCCTGCAGGCGGAACAGTGACAGCCGCTGGGCTGGAGATGGATATCTCCAGCCCGGTGGCTGTTGCCGCAGTGGCGGTCAGAGTGGTACATTGGTGGGTTGGCAGTACTTACTGCCATATTATCGCAGACCGCCGGGGTCGTAATGATTCCCTTTGTTTCTTTGGGAAAACCTTGAAGGATCTATAAAATAGAACCCATGCTGAATTCTGAATTTTGTCTACGTTTCAGAAATGTATAGCTTTCCAGGATCACCCATGGGTTTCACATCTGCTTCCACCACAAACTGCAGATAGGTTATAACCACTTTAATTAGGAAAAATTTACTATCCCTTACAAAAATGCAAAACCCATTGTAAAATCAGTTTTTTATACAACTCGAATTATTACTGAAAGCTGGAAATAATGTGATCCAAGCAAACAAGCCCTCTCATTGATGCTATTTTTAGAAAAAAACATACACCTCCTTGCACAGCTCTTTTTCCCACAAAAAGCAAGATGTAACTATATTTTGGCTATTTTCTCAAATTCCTCCAGGGAAATCTGCAAACCCAGGGTACCTTTTAAAATTCCAAGGATGTTGGGAAAAGTATGCAATTTTGGTCTGGATAACCTTAGTGGAAAAACGTTATGATGCATGAGGCACATGCTACTCCAACATCCAAAAATGGCTTATAATTTTGGGGGTTTGGAGGCTGGGGAGGTAAACCTCAGCTGTTAAGTGGTTAAAAAACACTTTCTCTCTCTTCAGGATCTGAAACTAGCTGTGAGCCTATGATAATCTCCTGGTTTGACTACGTCTCTGCCATGCTCACTGGTCTAGGAAAACAGGCTTGTCCCACTTTGAGCTGTTGATTGTTGATCGTGCTACTGCCAGGTTTTTTATGAACACTAAGCACACATTGGCAAAGCCAGCAGATTGTGTCTTTCAATACATTGCCTCACATTTTAGGCTGCTGCAGTCCTTTCCTATCCTCTTTACTTTAAAACCCTTTAGATTTTTGTTACCTACATCCCTTATTTATAATCTTATCATGCCATTTTCAATATAGTCTTCTTTATATTGTCTAATGTCTTGCATGGCTAATTTGCTGCCTTTTCACAAACTGCTTAGAAAGATGATTATGATCATTACTTGTCTAACTGTTCTGCACTTTGCAACCATTCTTAACTCTAATTTGAAACTAAAGCCCTGATTCTGATTGGTGCAAACGAGGGTGGGGCATTTACCACAACTTGTAAATACCATTACCATAGGGTGAAGTATTAACCAGATTGGTAAACACATACTATTCTGAGTTTTAAACTTGAAAATGATGCATAACATGAGGAATCAGTATTTAATGCACTGAATTATGCAGATTTTGCTTTTTTACCAGGCTTTCCCTCATAAATTTCAGCAGGTTTGACCTTCCAAAATCTAGTAGGGAAAAATGTTGGGGGTGCATATCACAATACTCAAAATTCCTATCACTGTGGAAGCTTCTGTTTTCACAGAGATTTTGATTTAACCCTCATGTTGTAATAACGGCTTAAATGAGATTCTATAATGCCAGAGTTTCTACCTCTATTTAGGCACTTTCGTTTTACTTCTGATTATTGTGATTCACTGTTCCAGTCCTGCTTCTTCCACTCTGATTTTACACAGCCCTGAAACTCAATTTACAAGTCAATATGTAAATATGTATACAAAAAACATCCCTATGTAGTTCTCAAGTCTTAAGCAATTGCAGGTATGAGAACTAACTACCATATTTATTTTCATAAACCAATTTTTATTGATTTTGTAAAGAAAAAAAACAAACCGTACAGTGCAAAGGATCCCTGACAGCTTTAGAGTAACAATTGCATACATACTTAACATGCAATCCTTTGTAACCCATAATAACCCCACCATTTCCCCAGATCTTTTTGTGTTTGTGGGGGTGGGGTATCCTCTTGCATTTTAGGTGGACGCTTCTAGTTTTCCACACCAGTCCATTGCCCTGAGCCATGCCGCCACCGTGGGTGGATTCTCTGAGTTCCACATTTGGGCTGTGTCTCTTTTTGGCATCAGTGTCTCCAGGCCCACCAGGGAATGATCATTCCTGGCCCCCCCAGGTTCTCCATTAAGTCAAGGAGAACTATATGGGAAGACAAGTCAATGTGCCATTCTCGCACGCAGGATAAGGAGCAAAAAATAGAGACCCAATAGCTCTCATTCATCGACCATTTGTTGTGGGTACACTAGCACATCCAAGAGCTCAATTACAGTAAGATGCTGTTGCTTGCAACATTCAGACTTATTTGGGTATATTCAACACATCCTAGAACATCACGTTTGCAATAACCAATGTCTCATTTATTATAACCAATACTTTTTGAGTATGCACATTGTAGCCCACCTGCTAAACCTGTGCCAACTGTAACCGCCAAACGTGCTCTTCACAATGTGATCTGTATTGAACATGTGCCACAATCAGGAGGATAATTGCTCATTTCCTTAACAAGCAACCAATTGCCTTTTCACGTGCTCCAACTGTAACTGTGGAAACATGTGCTCTTCACAAAGTGATCTGTATAGAACATGTGCCACAATCAGGAGGATAATTGCTCGTTTCCTTAATAAGCAATCAAGTGCCAAAAGTCACATGTGCACATTTGATTATTTAAGGATGCTTGTGAGTCTGAGGCCTTGCTTCGTACCTATTGCTCTGCTCACCTGTTTCCAGTAAAGTGAAGTTCCTTGTCCTGCAGCCTGCCTCCAGTCGAGTTCCAGTGCAAGTCCAGTTCCTTGTCCTCCAGCCTGCCTCCAGTCGATTTCTAGTGTTCCTTGTTCTCCGATCAGCTTCCAATCAAGTTCCAGTATTCTTCGTCATCTGGACAGCCTCCAGTCGAGTTCCAGCGATCCTCCCCCTCTAGTCGGCTTCCTGCTGAGTCCTAGCTCTCCTCTTTCATCTTCTGCTGACAATCCTGTATTTCCTGTAAAAGAGAGAAAATAAGAAAGGTGAAAAAAAAAGTTGGGTTCTCCTGAAATTGTCAAGTAAGCAACTTCATTTCAAGGTAAATAAAGATTAACCGCTTAAAAGAAACAAAACAGAGCTCTGTCTTTTAAATAATTTATGACAATAAGAACTATTGTTTGGGTGGGAACCCAAGATACCGCTAAACAGACTTTAAGGAAAGACGTATTTCCTGTAACAAGCTCTTCCCCTGAGAATTAGGAGATTGGAAATAGAGCAAGTTGATCACAATCATTATTGGCAAGAGATTACGCCAGAACACAAAGAAGCCCTTTAGTCCAGTTGATTGTTTTTGTGTTTGGACATTGCTTCAGAGACTCTGAAAGCATTGTAAAAAGAGGAAAAGACTTGTTCAGCCTTATAGAAATGTATGCACAATATGTCAAAAATAACTAACGTTATGCAATGTACAATAGTTTATGCAAGTTCAATGTATTAATGAAGTAATTCTTTTGCAGCTCAGAATCCTAAACACCAAGAACCCAGTATTTTGAGAAATTAGAAGTCCTGACACCCAACAATACATGCAATCTAGGGTCCAGCAGTCCAATTCTGCAGTCCACGAAGCTAAAGCTGGTATTTTCTCTTTTTCTCTTTCCAAAACCCCCTTCCCCTTGAGTACTTAAGAGAGGGCAATGTACTCTTCATCTCGGTCACGTTAGTCCTCACCGGGAGTGGGGAATTGTCATTGCCCCATCGGAATGCCTGGAATTCAGGTGAGTGGCTCACACAGAACACCAGGCCCAAGCCAGATGGAAGAAATCAGCTGCCTCCTCCCTATTGCCTCCAAAGTCTCAGTGATGTCAGATATGTGGTATATAGGAAGTTCAGTTGAATAAGGTGAAACCTGGAGGAGCCAATAGTTCTCTTGGTGCCATGAGAGCTTACCTTCATTCACTGTCCTCTAAAAGACGTATCCATGAGTCCCAGCGAGACCCCAAAGGGCAGAGTAGGTTCCTTGAATTAATGACTAGGGATCTATAAACACAGGAGATGCCGTCCTTTCCTTGGGGGCCCAGGAGCAGCTTGACCTCCAGGGGTCTGAACTCGGGTGTCTCCCCAACAGATATAAGGTGGGAAGTTGCAATATCTTGTAGAATTGGAACCAATGAAGGCGAAGTCCATCTGCAGGTCTTGAAAGGACCGCATATGTGCCCCCTGCAATATGTCCCCTAATCTGGAGAAGCTTATAAGGTCCCATTTCCCAAATCCAACCAAGTTAGCGGTGGAAGCAGTGTTGAGTACTACGTTGGGGCATAAAACCACATTGGTCTAAATAAATCAGTTTGTGTATGACTTTAAGGAATTAAATTTAGCCAGAATATTGGCATATAATTTGAGTTCACTATTAATGAGGTAAATTGGACAATAGGACACATAGTCCTCTGGAGGTCGCCCGCCTAGTGCAGAACCACTATTGTTGCCACGTTCAGTCCCTCTGGAAAGTGGCCCCTTACTATGGCTTCATTGTACAAGGCCAGCAAGTGTGGACATAATGACCTATGGAATCTCTGGTAGTATTCAACCGAAAACCTGCCGGGGCCCGGTGTCTTGCTGGTGTCTTGCTGGGGTTTATATCTGAGAGAGCCTCATCTATCTCCTCAAGAGTAATAGGTCTTTCCAGGTTGGCCCTGTCAGATGATGGCAGCTCCAAAGTCTGCTGTCAATGGTGTTTAGAACACAACTGAGGAACTCACAAGTTTTGCGGCTAAGGCTTGATAATACTCTGCAAAAGTGGATGTGATACACTGAACCTCAGGGATTGTCTCCCACTCTGGGTCCACAGTGCCCGGGATCACTCTCCACTATATTGTGGGTTGCCTGCCAGTATAAGAGCTTGCTGGATTTGTTTCTTCACCCATTAACTCCGCTCTGGGTTACAATCCAGCAGAGCCGTGCCTCATCAAGACACATTTGCATCAGCAGCATCTTGTCAATCTCTACCTGGCAGGACTCAGTTTCTTCCTCCCCCATCCATTCCTCAGTGTGAGCAGTTTGGGCCTCTGACCCCTCTATCTGGTGTTGCTTTTGCTTGTCCCTTGCTTTAAAGTGAGATTGTGCAATGCCCCTCATAATAGCTTTGCCAGTCACCCACAGGGTCCCCACTGATTCTACGGAACCCTTTTTCAGTGCTAGGAATGTATCTAACTCTTGCAAGAGTAAGTCTGTTGCCTCGTTATTCATCAGGTGCCATGCACTGAGCCACCAGATGGGGCACCCGTCAGGCTGTTCACCCCAGTCTGGAGCATCACTGGGGAATAGCGTCATATATCCCTCTAGAAAGGATGCACAAACTCGTGGTATGGAACAGATGAGTGGAGGGCATTAGGAGGAGGTCAGTGGGAGGACATCTTTTTGTGTACAGCTGATGTGTGAGTCAACGCCGATGCGTCAGAATTACAGACATGCCAAACATCACAGAGCCTTCTACTATGACATATCTACCCTGTGGCTCGGACATGTTGCGGAAGACCACCATGGGCAAGCATTTGTGGATTAAGCTGGCCACGTTTTGGGAGCCACTGGAGTATTCAGCATGGTATACCCTCTCATAGCTGTACCTGGCCAGGATGGGACACCTGGTACCCAAGATATGGGTCTCCTTTAGCAGTAAGCCATCTGGTGCATGGCATTTCACAAATCCCAGCACTGTGCTGTGCTTAAGATGACCATTTAAGGCATTAGCATTCTATGTCATGATTTTAAGTTCCATCATGCTGTGTTGCACTTAGGGTGTTGAATGTGGACCCCACTCACCAGGGTCTCCCCAAGCATCCCCGGGGGAATCCCATCTGGTCACCAATTCACTCCATTGGCACACTAGGAAAAAAATTGAGAGCTATCAGGACCCACACCTGTTGCAGCCAACAAGGCCAAAACCATACGAATATAACCCCCCAAATTCCCCTCCCAGCACTTCCACCCTATAAGCATCTGTCTCCCCAACATTAAGAAAAACAGACGTTAAAGTAACACCACTGTGAGAAGTCCATCCAGGTCAACCCTCCAGAGCAGCATTCCTCAGTTAGGAAGTTGTGCTGCTAACAAAGCATAATTTTGTGGGGATTACTAGTGGTTCATCCAGGCTGCTTCTCAACAGCAGTCCTACAAGTGGGCTGATCCAGGGGCAACAGAGCCTCCCTCCCAAGAGGGACCTGTGGCATTGGGGGACCTTTACCTGTGTTCAAGACTGTCAGCATCAGTGGCAGAGGAGGCTGAGGAGCCACCAGTATGGGCACTCATCTTGTGAGGCCCCCTTCATTTTTTGGAACCATGGGGTCAAGCACTGGTCCTCTCATCATCTCTCTGAGCTGACTGTCCCCATTAACAGGGAGAGTTGTGGCATATTTGCCGCTGCACTCTCGCCCACTCCCAGGCTGCCTCAAGGCTATTGAAGAAAAGAGATTTGGAGGCATGGATGACCTTGAGCATGGCCGAGAATAGGAGCATATATTTATGTTCAGTGCTCTCAGTTTTTTGTTTGATGGCCTCAAACGATTTATGCTGTCATTGAACTTGCCAAGTATAACTCGGAAAAATGAGGATCTTTGAGAATTAGAATTGTGCTACATCCTTCTCCCTGGCAGCATGGAACATATTGTCTCTGTCCCTATAGTTTACTATTTTTGTAATCATGCGACAGGGGTTGCCCGAGGGAGACTTTGCCTACTCGATCTATGTGCCCTCTCGATGATGAAGCAGGAGGATATTTGTCCTTCAAGAATCCATGAAAATTCTCTGGAGATGCCCCCTCTGCTCCCTGCAAAAGGCCACGAAACAAAGAATTTCCTCTGAGAGAGGGTGTTACACCCTCTCCCTTTGGAAATAGGTGTTGAAGGCTGGGGAGGGGTAGCCTCTCCCAGCCTCTGGAAATGCTTGGAAGGGCACAGATGGTGCCCTCCTTGCATAAGCCAGTCTACACCAGTTCAGGGAACCCTCAGTCCCTGCTCTGGTGCGAAACTGGACAAAGGAAAGGGAAGTGTCCTCTCCCCTGTCCATTACCACCCCAGGGGTGGTGCCCAGAGCTCCTCCAGTGTGTCCCAGACCTCTGCCATCTTGGATCCAGAGGTGTGAGGGCATTTTGGAGGCCTCTGAGTGGCCAGTGCCAGCAGGTGACGTTAGAGACCCCTCCTGATAGGTGCCTACCTGACTAGGTCGCCAATCCTCCTCTGAGGGGTATTTAGGGTCTCTCCAGTGGGCTTTTTGTCAGATAACGACTTGCAAGAATTCACCAGAGTTCCTCTGCACCTCTCTCTTTGACGTCTGCCAAGCATCGACCGCTGACTGCTCCAGGACGCCTTCAAAACTGCAACAAAGGAGCAAGAAGACTACCAGCGACATTGTAGCGCCTAATCCTGCTGGCTTTCTCGACTGTTTCCTGGTGGTGCATGCTTTGGGGGCTGCCTGCCTTCATCCTGCACTGGAAGCCACAAAGAAATCTCCCGTGGGTTGACGGAATCTTCCCCCTGCTCCAGCAGGCATCAAACTTCAGAGTCACCGGTACTCTACTCCTGATGAGCGTGGCCCCTGGAACACAGGTGGTGGACCCAAGTGACCCAGACTGTCCAGTGGTCCAACTGTCCAAATTTGGAGGAGGTAAGTCCTTGCCTCCCCTCTCCAGACAGTAATCCTGTGCACCGCGTGAACTGCAGCTACAAGGGCTTCTGTGCACATTTCCATGGCATCCTTCATGCACAGCCAAGCCAAGGTCCCCAGCACTCTGTCCTGCGATGCTCAGCCCCCTGAGTTGATCTCCGGTGTCGTGGGACCCTCTTTTGCAGTGTTGAGATGACTGCTGTGTTCAGACTTCTTGAACCCATGTTCAAGTACTTCTGCAGGTGCTACCTTCTTGTGCGTGGGCTCTCTACATTGCTGTGGGCCCCCTCTGCCTCCTCTCCCAAGTGGCGACATCCTGGTCCTTCCTGGACCCGGGCAGCACCCTTTTTCTTCAACCACTACTCTTGCAGCTAGCAAGGCTTGTTTGCAGTATTTTCCCAAGGAAACAACTCAGCATCCTCCAGCACTCCGTGGGACATCTTCTGCATGAAGGAGAAGTTCCTAGCACCTTTCATTGCTGCAGAATCTTCCATGCGGAGGCAACGATTTTGCACCTTCATCCGGGGTTTAGTGGGCTCCTGCCCCCGCCTGGAAACTTTCACGACTCCTGGACTTAGTCCCCTTCCTTTGCAGGTCCTCTGGTCCAAGAATCCATTTTCAGTGGTTTGCAGTCTGTTGTGGTCCTTGCAAAATCCTCTATCATGACTTTAGTGTGTTTCTGGGGAAATAGTAGTATTTACTCCTACTTTCCTTTGTCTTGGGGTGGGGTATCTGGGACACCCTTAGTGTTTTCTTACACTCCCAGTGACCCTCTACACACTACACTAGCCTAGGGGTCCATTTGTGGTTTGCATTCCACTTTCTTAGTGTCTTGTTTGTGTTGCCCCTAGGCCTATTGGATCCTATTGTATTGTACAGTGTTTGCATTACTTTCTGACTGTGTGACTTACCTGATTTTGGTTTGTGTGTATATTTTGTGTATTTTACCTACCTCCTAAGGGAGTATATATTCTGAGATCATTTTGGCACATTGTCACTGAAATAAAGTACCTTTATTTTTAGTAACTCTGAGTACAGTGCTTTCCTATGATATAGTGCTATATGATATGAGTGGTATAGTAGGAGCTTTGCATGTCTCCTAGTTCAGCCTAAGCTGCTCTGCTATAGCTACCTCTATCAGCCTAAACTGCCAGAACACTACTAATCTACTAATAAGGGATAACTGGACCTGGCACAAGGTGTAAGTACCACCTGGTACCCACTATAAGCCAGGCCTGCCTCCTACAAACGCCTTGAACGCATCAGAAAATAATTGCCCTCTGTTATCAAAAACAAAAATCTTGGGTAATCCTTCATGACTAAACACTTTCTCTAAGAAATCTATCACAGCCTCAATCTGCTTTGAGTACCACTTTGAATTCTGGTAATTTGGAAAAATGGTCTACTAGTACCAAATTCAATTTGGAAACATCATTCTTGTCCTGCACAGGGCAAACATGTCAACCCCTACTCTTTCCCACGGCATCTTTGGAACTTCTATGGGATGTAAAGGTGGTTAAACCATAACCATGGACTTATCCGAGTTAGTATACTTAATACAGTTCCTTACCACTCTTTTAATTTCTCTCTCAACACCTGGCCACCAGTAAGATTGCTTAACTCTGGTCTTAGTCTTGTCTAGACCCAGGTGGCCTTCATGGCAAAGATAAACTACTTTCTCTCTAAACAGTTTGGGTGGAAGTTTACCACCTCTTAACAAAAATCCTTCCTCCTTTGACAATTCAATTCTTACTTCCCAAAAAGGGACTAGCTCCTCCTGCAAGAGATTCTTTTCAAGCCAAACATCCTTAACGTACTGTATGACAGTGCTCAAACTACAATCCTGTACAAATGACTCAGACTATTATTTCTGCCCTATGCTCTGCAATTCCTATGCAAACACCATGGTAACTAGGTACTCATCCCACTCGTTTTTTGTCACATCACTGATGGGTAAAGGTAACCTACTCAGAAAATCTGCAATCCTGTTGCATGCACAAGGAACATATTCTACTTCATATACAAAATCCAATAATTGCATGGACAATCTACTTATCCTTGGAGAAAAGTTTCTTAGGCCTTGCAAAGTGAGCACCTTAGTAAGGGGTTTGTGGTTGCTCTTTACTACCACCTTATTGCCCCAAATAATTTATCTAAAATGTTTAAGCCCCCACACACCCCAGAGTCTCCCGCTCAATAACGGACAATTTTTCTTCCGCTGTAGCGAGGGCTTGAGATGCAAAAGCACCTTCACGTTCAATTCCGTTATCCTGTAATTGGAATAGCACTGCCCCTAATCCACATCTAAGGTGATGAAAGTTTGCATCTGGGATCAAATCCCTGGAGTGCAGGCTGGACAAATGTCTTCCTTAATACTTCCAAAACTACTCTGGCATTCCTCTGTCCATTGAAATGTAACCCCTTTTTTTCAGCCGTTGCCTGATGTGATACATTTTTCCTAAAACATTGCACACAAATTTGGAGTAGTACTCTGCTAATCCTGAAAAAGATCGTATTTCGTCTTTATTCTGAGGAACGGGGGTCTTCTTTGTAGCATCCACTAATTCGATTTTGGGTTTAATACCATTTGTTCTAATTTCATGCCCAAGATAAGTGTTTTCTGCAAACTTGCATTCAGTTTCTCAGCTATCAACCAATACTGCTCCAGAGTCTTTAGTCTGCGAGTAATTCTTCATCGTGTTCTTTTCTGTCTTTCCCTATAATTAGAATGTCACCTTGGAAAAAAATGGCATTCCTCCTGTCCCAGAATAACTTGTACATCGGACGTTGGAACATGGCTGCAGCTCAAACGTAACTCTCTTGAATTGAAAACACTCTACAGAAGTTATAAACGCAGTGAGGTGTATACTACTGCAGTGTAAAGGTACCTGGTGGAAAGCAAACCTTAAGTATATTGTGGAAAACCACTTCATGCCTTTAGTTGCCGATAACAGTTCATCAATTCTCAATAACGGAAATATGTCCACAAAGATGTTCTTATTAAGCTCTCTTAAGTCCACACAGAGGAGGATGCATCCATTTGCTTTTCTTGCCACAACTAATGGAACTACCCAATTCGAAGGCTGAACTTGCCCAATCATGCCACTCTCTACCAGTTTATTAAGTTTGTAGATCACTTCTCCCTCAGACTCGCAGGAATATTTCTCAGTTTGTGTATGCAAGGGTATGCGTTTTCCTTTAGGATAATCTTTTGAACAAATTCTTACAATTAACCCACTGTACCTTTAAATACTTTCAGAAATTTGTTGACTACATTTGCCCCATCTTTCTTATCATTGTTTACAATACACAGAATCTGGGCTGTTGGGATCCAGTATGATGTCCAACTCTCCCTGATCCCACCAACCCAAAACACATGGACCAGACATAGCAACATGAAGTTTGCATTGCGCCTTCCTACTTTTGAACTCGAATAATAATTTGCAAAATCCCAAAAGGTCAATGGGTTCACCCATAAAACTCTATGTAAGTTTTTTCTAGCACGGTTACTATTTTGTTACATAATAGATTGGACCACAGATCCTTGTTGATGATGGTAAATGCTGACCCAGAGTCAGCCACTAACGACACTTGGAGTACCCCAACCACCATATCGCAAATAGGCTTCTTTCTCTCAGGTTTTTTCACGCACACAGATTTTTTTTTTCGACACATACATGCATAGTGACCTTTAATGACATATTTGTCACACTTTTGTCCCAATGCAGGACTATTTTTATCGTGAGCCAGGTGAAAAAAACTACCACATCAGTAAAATTTACCATTCAAATCCTCCATCTTTGAATTAGATTTGGGTTTCCCTATGCTTTTTTCATTCTTCCTTAGTCTCTCCTGAACCCCTAGTGGCTTTTTGTTTTCACAATTTTCACCATTTCATCCTCTCAATTTCTTTCGCTGGAGGACACTACTGCTTTAGTAGAAATGGAGGTAAGTTCTGATTGGTTAATAATAGCAGTGACCTTCTGCGAACTGCACTGACCATGAACCCACAACCTGCCTTGTATATTAGAATTGTTGCAGTGCATATTTACTTGATCTTGCACTAACTCACCCTCCAAACTCCCAAACTTGCAGGATTATGCCAGTTTTCTTACTGCAGCTACATAGTCCTCAACCTTCTCATTGGGACCTTGTTTCCTGTGATAAAAATTATATTGGTCAATCGCTTTGCAAACAGTAGGTGCAAAGTATGTGTCCAGATCTGCTAAAGCTCTTGTGAAAACATCTCCTTCATCTCCTGAGCATTGTTTCTTTTCCATGCAATTGTATATTTTCAAACCACCATGGCCAAGGCAATGCAACAATGCTTTTTTTCTTCTTTTGTGGTGACATGTTCTCAAATGTTTCAATATAATTGATGAAATAATTCTTTCACTCCTCCCATTTTAAGTTGTTGACCTCATCCTCCTTTACCATGAGAGGTTTCATTAAAGATAAATCCATAGTGGTCATGCTATAATCTTTAACTTACTAACCACCCAGAGAAACAAATAAGTATCAGCAATTACTTGTATAAACGAGTAATAAATAAGCAACAAATATATCACAACATCAACAATAATGTTGTTAGATAATAAGTGTTGTGGACGCTGAATAATGCTGCTGAGGTGTGCCTGTCATGGATAACAGGCAAAGAGTTGGCTCTTGAAGTTCAAACAGGGTGATGAGTAGGACTGCTGATCGTGCCTGTCACTGATAACAGGCGAAGAGTTGGCCCAAAAAATGAGCGCTTTATTTTGCACGTTATTTGGCGTTGGTGTTCCTGTCACTGACAACAAGGCTAAATGATGTCCATTAATCAGCACACACAATATGTTTCCAGGTGTGCCTGTCACCGATAGACAGGCTATTTTGTTTTTTAAATGAGCTTGACTGAAATGTTAATAATTAAGAGGTGTGCGTATTACTGTTCACAATTGATGGCCCAATCAAAGATGGCCATCACCTTCATGTGAGTAGACATGCTACATAAACACTCTATGCCGCAAATCCAGGAACAGAGCTTGAACGCTTTGTGACGTAGCGTTCCCGCTGCGGGCAGATCTGAGCACAGGAACAGAATCTAAAATTTTCTAGCTTTTACGACATTAATTTTCAATTCTATTTAGGACACGAAGGAGAGGATTATGCTTATCTCTCTCTTTAATGCAACACACAGCAGCCAATAAAAATACAGTAAAAAACAAAACTACATTTCCCACAATCACAGAGCCTCATAACGACCCTCCAATCAGGCTTTACTCTCCAATATATAACACAAAGCAAGCAAAGTCCGTCCTCTTCCTTTGCACATCCATGGCAAGAGAACATAATAACGAACCAATCTCCATGAAAACTGAGTCCAAACAACGATATCTTCTCGAATCAGGAACTTGGGAAACATTGCACAACGGTGCAGGAAAGAATCAACCTCCTCCAAATTTGTAGAAGACTACCCAAATGTATCCATCAAGTCGGCCTTTCATCCACAAAGAAGAATAAGAAAGAGGTAGCCTCTTAATTTATAACACCATATAATCAATAGAGTGTGGGACAACATGCATTGCAAATTGATATAAAAGATAACATCTGTCACATAATTCAAATAACCCGGGCGGGATAATCCTCGCCTCGTGTCCTTAATGGAATTGAAAATTCTTGGCGCGAAAGCTAGAAAATTTGAGATTCTATGTCAGGACCGGAGGCTACGGATTATGCTAATTTAAAGCTGAGCGATCACTCCAGAAGCAACACCAACAATTGGTTTGTGATAGAATCTGATGACCAGTCAGCTGCTGTCATGATATCTTCCAATCTAGATCCTGAATTGAAAGCTTTAGAAGTCCTAGCCCCACGAACAGAATGAGCTCCAAATATGGAGATATCAGTACCTGTTTCCTGAAACAACCACCTGACCCATCTCGCAAGAGTTGCAGAGGAAACAGGACCAAAAGGTTTTTGCAAGGAGATCAATAATTGCCTATTTACATCCCTTTGCAATTCTCTAATGACATCTTCATTAGCTTTTAGACAATTTACCACACACAATTTAGAATTATCTCTAAAAGCTGGATAACTGATACATTTAGAGTTTGACTTTGTATGTTTAGGAATGCGAAAAGATACTCCCGTATGAGTAAAAACTCTAACTGTAATGTCCAGGGCTTTATCATCAGAAACTCTCCTACAAGAAATTAGCCAAAGTAACGTAGTCAATTTTGCTGACAACTGTTTCCTTGAAAGACCCTCATTGGCCGGCCAGGCCACCATAAATTTTAATATAATGTTGACATCCCAAAGAGATGAATACTTTGGAAGCGGAGGATGAAGCATATATAAACGCCACGCAATAACTTACAAACTAACGGTTGTTCACCCACTGGTTTACCATTGATGTGAGGGTGTTCAGCAGAAATGGCAGATCTAAAATTATTCACCGTCCTGTATGCTAGTCCTTGAGATGCAATATGTGACAAAAAGTTTGCTATCATTTGCACTGAGGCCCCCAAGGGACCCACTCCCCTTTAACTGCACCAATCCAACCATCTCCTCCAGGCGGAGGCATATCGTTTATGCGTACTAGGAGCCAAGGATTGTGAAAGGAAGAATCTAGTGTCGTCTGAAAAGTCAGAACCCTGAGAGGATCCCCTGATTTCCTCCAGGTCATGAGTAGTAATTGATCCTCCAGAACCAGAGGATGGAGACTCCCCACTGGGTCCAATAACAGGTCCTCTGAAGGAAGGATTTGAATTGGAGCAGCACAACATAATGTCAGCGCCACCGAAAACCACGACTGAGCTTTCCAAAATGGGGTTATCAGAACTAATTCTGCTCTCTGACGAATTACCTGGGATAGAACTTGGTGGCTCATGGAGAATGGGGGAAATGCATAGTGCAAGTCCCCTTTCCAGTCCTGGAGAAAAGCATCCGAGCAGAGGGCATTCAGATCCGGTCTCCAACTGAAGTAAAGTGGAAGATGTGTATTCAGCCGGGAGCACGGACCCCAGAGCTGATTCAGGAATTGAAATATTCTGGGGTGAAGACGCCAATCGTGACTACATTCACTTTCCCCGGGATATATTCACTCGAAATGGAAATCCGATGGGCTAGACAAAAATGCCAGAAGTCCTTGACCTCTGAAATGTTGTCCATTGTCAGGAGAGTACAACATTTTGATTTGGAAGGGGACAACGTCTTCACTGCAAAAGATCCCGCCAGAATTCTAAGCAATTGATGTGCAGTTGAAGCTCTTCTGGGGACCACTGTCCCCCGTCTCTATCTGACCACATCTGGCTCCCCAGCCCCATCTGCTGGCATCTGATTCTAGGACCACTTCTGGAACCAAGGTAAAAATCGCCCTGCCATTCCAAGCGTCCATATGATTCAGCCACCATTGAAGTTCTGTCCGAGCTTCTTAAGACAGAACAATCAGTTCAGAGTAAGTCAGACCCATGCGAAGGTGAAGAATCTTTAACCTCTGAAGAGCACGATAATGTAGAGGCCCCAGAAATATGGCTTGAATAGACAATGCTAGGAAGCCCACCAATCGGGCAAATACCCTCAAGGAAATTGAATAAGCAGATAAAGCTTTCTTCAACTCTTTCTTTATAGCTAGTCTCTTGGTTAAGGGAAGCTTCAACAGCATTGAGACGGAGTCTATCCGGAAGCCCAAGAATTCTATATTCTGGATTGGTTGTAAATGAGACTTCTCCACATTGATTATAAACCCTAGGTCTTGCAGGAGTTGCATTATCCATGAAAGATGGAGAAGAGCAAGACGCTCCTCCTGAGCCAGGATGAGGATGTCATCTAAATAAACTATCAGACAAACCCCTTTTTCCCTTAACCATTGCATCACCGGTCGCATTACCTTGGTGAAGCACCAGGGGACCCGAGAAAGGCCGAAGGGAAGAGCGGAAAACTCATAACATTGTCTCTCCAAAGAAATTGAAGGAATCTGCGATGTGGGGCAAGTATTGGAATGGTCAAATACACATCTTTGAGGTCCAGGTGGACCATCCAGTCTCTTTCCAGTAAGAGATCCCGGAGAAGATGGATGCCCTCCATCTTGAAGTGGCGGTAAACAATCCATGAGTTGAAATGTCTCAGGCTGTGAACTAAACATGACCCCCCAACCTTCTTCTGGACCAAAAAAATCATACTTATAAAACCTCTTGGATGAGGATGAGAAGCGACAATCGCGCCATTTTGGAGAAGGGTCTCTATTTCTTGATCTATGAAAACTGTCTCTTGATGGGAAAAACTGAGAGGAGGAGGGATCTCTGTTTGTTGGGGTTCTGAATAAAACTCCAGATGATTACCTGAAATTGTTTCTAACAACCCAAGCATCTTGTGTAACCAAAAGCCAATTTTTAGCAAATAGACTCACTCTTCCCCCCAGAACAACATCCCTGGAAGATATGAGTTTTACCTGTTTGAGAGGCGTTGTGACTGTAATATCCTCCTCTGTGAGGTCCTCTAGGGTTGTGGCCTCTGTACCCAGGACCTTTGGCTGGATAGAAGTTGGAATTGGGTTGGAAACTGGAATCTCCACGAGTTCTCTGGTATGGATGAGAGGTCCGGGAAGTGAAACTGCCCGACGCTAGACCTCCGAAACACCCGGCCCTGTGAAAAAGGCCACTGTTGAACACTTTTTTAATTGAAGTCTGGGCCTTGTCCAGTGCTGAAAAGGTAGCAGCGTATTTGGCAAGGTCCTTGACGAACCTGTCACCAAACAAAAGGCCTTTAGCAGTTGGTCCAGCATCTGCTGAAGCCAATTCTGCGAGTTTTGGTTCAATGCGCAATAAAAATGACTTCCTGTATTCAGTGGACATCAAGCAGTTATCTTTACCTAACAGGCAAATGGCCCTTTGAGAACATTCCAGCAAAATGTTTGGGTCAATGGGTCCTTGCCATTCTTTGGCCTGGACTGCCAAATCAAGAATTTTGGTGAGAGGGCCGGAAATCCACTAGTTTAGTGGCATCCCTGCACGGCCCTGTCAATACCCTTCTTCTGATCCTTAGATCATTTCTTAAGGAAAGTCATCATATGCTTGTCTAACTCAGGGGTCTCCGCTACTTTCCCCTTGAGAGCTGGGCGTGGACACTCTGAACGTAGAGTGCTACGAATGTCTTTCTGAAAACTTTTCCCAAGTCGGGATTGCACGTAAGCAGCCACCTCAGGACAAGGAGTCCACTCTGAGGACCTGGGATGTATGATATTGTCCTGATCGAATAGGAGATTTTTAGCCAGAGGGGGAGAAGGATCAGAGTTCTCAGAATGGCACGTTTTGCATTTGCGCTTGCCCCTGCGTTTATCAGAAGGTGATTTGTCCTCAAAATCTGAAGTTGAAGGTGGGATTCCGCACTGATTGCGTTGCTGGATCAGCTCCCTGATGTGCTCAAAAGGGTCAAAATCTGACCGGCCAGGCTCATTTAAATTGACCTCATTTGGGGTGGGGTCCCCCGAACCTGCATCAAATCGCCTCAGGCCAAAATTAAATATAGGTTGCGCAAAAGGATGTAAGACCTTCACTAACGCCTTATTTACAGAGTCTGGCACATGAAAATCTAGGGCCTCCACTAGGCGTTCCTCCATGTGCTGGCCAGGCTGTTCATTATGTTCCCCATAATAATCATCTTTATGGGCCATGATGGCAGTGTAAATATCAGTCAGAGGTCCCAGTATACACTGCTGCCAAATCAAACAAGGGGGGGAAACCCTGCTATCAAAAAAGGTCTGTAAAGACTTTTGCTGGGGAATTAGTTGGAATATATACGGGAATAGGGGGCCTGACACCACTATCCCCTCGAGCAAAACTCTGTCCAGTATTGTTACAGCCCCCAACGGGCGTAAAATGAGGAGCGCAGGAGCAACAGGATTCCTAAATTGCTACCGCCGACGATCGCGCGCTAGTAAACTCGAAAACCCAAGCTATGCGCAAACGCGATAGCGGCAGCAGAAAGTCACTTAAGTCTCTCAAAGGCAGCATAAAGTGATGAAAAGGTCTTACTGTATAAACAGATAATCAGTAACCAAATGGGTTCGATGGTGGGCCCTGAGTGCTCATTGCCAAAATTCTTAAATTCCTGTACCACATAACAAGTAGGAAGGTACATAAAATGTATTGCAACTTAGAACCCTTCGCACCAGCAGCATACATAGAGAGAAATCCCTCAGCTGTCATCTATCTGTGCCATCTTCCACCACCATATCCCATCGTTCTCCCTGTACATTCCACCCCTTAAAATTTCAACATTGTACCCACGAGCACTTACATTCTACTCACGAGAACCCACAACAAAGTTTAATACATACCTAAGCACAACAACTGACACAGTAAATCCCCTCCCCACATCCAGGGATGTATGCACAGGCCATGATCTCCACAGTTCCGCTGTGGTATACTGTTGGTGTGTATCGCCATCTCCTCTGGTATTGCGCTCCATTCCCCCTACAATGGAGTGGTGGCAGTAGTGCGGTGCGTAGCAGCATTGGAAGGGCCATTTCCATTAGCTGCACCATCCAGGCTGATGGGCTTCCCAGGACAGGCCGGGCACAATTAGGCTGAAGTTGTGTCACCTTAGTGCAGAGGTCTTCAAACTGGGGGGCGGGCCCCCCTAGGGGGGCCTCAAGTGATCACAGGGGGGGCGCCAGACTCTTGCCAAAAGAAGAATTATACACATAACAGGCCTTTGTTTTAAGCAGAAGCATGTTTTTGCATCTTTAAAAAGGTAACAGTACTTAACTGCAGTGTTTAAATAGGTCTAGACATATTTAAACATTGCCATCTTTATACAATAATTGTGCAAAATTCTGAGGAGGGGGCCCAAAGTTTTTATTTTTCAGCTGGGGGGGCACGGCATTAAAAAGCTTGGAGACCTCTGCCTTAGTGGCAATGGAAGCCCCTCAGATGCACAGGTACCTATAAACCTCTCCCTTGCTCCTGAGTGCAGGGGAGAGTGCCAGAAGTGAGGATGGCAATGGAGTCTTAACCAGAGAGCTGAGAGCTCACGGAGGGACGACCACAATATTGGCCATCCAGCCCACAACCCCCTTAATTAGCACTTTTAAAGGCATCACAAGAGATCACACATTGACATCAGTGACGACATGAGTAGTAAAACTATACCAAATCTAAACAAATATACAATGAATACAAAAAATGCCAAAACTTCAAAAAAGTAGGACATGGCATAAAGAAGTAGTGGAATACCAGTCGTAAGTGTCCCAAGTGGCCACATCTATCAATTGAAGTATCCATGTAAGGGTTCCCTTAGACTGGTCAGCATTCCGAGGTCCTTGTCTGAGTAGCTCACCCATTGACCTGGAAAACTTGAGAGTTATGCTACTCCATAATGAGATTGTTCCCTGGAGCTTCTACAACTGCCAGAAGGTGTTCTGCACACCAGTGCTCTGATCAGAGTCCCTCTTAAAAGTAAAAGCTTAAACCCCTCTTATGAGGTGTAGAGGTGCGATATTTAACTTGTCATAAATGAGAGCTCAGCTCAGACAACAAATATGTGAGTCTCATTCTCAACTAGTGAAATTTGAGGTCTATGTTCAGGCTTGTCTTAAAAGGCATATGTGGCTGTGTAGAAAATGGAGCTGTACGAGCTACTGAAATCTGAAGCTGGGGTCAAGCCAGATGCTTGGCTTTGGTTTAGCCCTGTAGGACTATCCAGACAAACTTTGATTTGGATTGCTTGGTGCCAAATTCTTCAAGCCCACCCCCCCTCCGCAGCAGAGAGGGTGCTAGCCAGTGCTGTGCTCCACTCATTTAGTATTTTTGATTAGCACTTTAAGGGGCTGGGAGAGATTTGCCATTGATAGTGATGGTTTAATTACAGAACTAGGTCCACCCATTTATTCGCAACTTAATCACTGCTTCTTCTCCCACCCACTGAGTTCTTACCACAGCCAGTGCTTAAGTTGTAAATAAAAACGTGCTGGTGCCGGAAGCCCTTCTCTAAAACACGGGGCTGCTGCAATTAAATGTGCGAACACGGAATACTGAGGCAGCGTAATCCTGAAGACATCTCGGGCCTCTTTAGTCCGTTTAAAGGCACTCTCAGCCACTTCAGCTCACTCTTGCAGCTTTCTGCTTTCTCCCATTGTGACGCTTTTTCGTTTTTCTCTTCCTCCATCTTTCCCATATGTGTATTTTGCTCGCAGTCAGGGCCGGCTTTTGAGCGGTGCGACCACACCAGGCGCTGAACTCCAGGGTGCGCTGTGTTTAGCAATAACGTCAGAAACTTGTGATTCAAAAGCACCTGCTGAACAGTTCCTTGTGCGTTTAGCCTTAAAGAAACAATTAAAATGTCAAGCTATCTCTTGTGATTAATGTTCCTGCTAGAAAGAGAGAGATGGGAGTTTTGCCTGTTGGCAGCTTTGATTCAACATAAAGTAGCATAGAGGGTTAATATGCCTCCTGCAAAACACAGAACTATGGGGCATATTTAAGAAAAGTGGTGCTGCACAAAGTGTAGCGCCACTTTTCTTGCACCACATATTTAAAATACTGTGCACCATGGTGGTAGTTAGGGGACTAGCGTCAGAATTTTTTCTGCTAGTCCGGTGCTTTGTCGTATTAGCGTCAAATAATTTGACGCTTATCTTGCAAAGCACCCAGAGGCCCATTGTAACCAATGGAAGTCTCCTTTTAATGCCTGCTCTGAGCAGGCGTTAAAAGTGCCGGAAAAAAATGACGCAAAGAAATCTGTCTAATTTCTTTGTGCCATTTTTTGGCACCCCAAAACAGGAAAATGCCACCTTTGCATACATTATGCCTGGCGCAGGCATAATATAGCGCAAAGGGATACAAAGTCACGCAATGCATGCATTGCGCCACTTTGTAAATATGGCACGGCGTTTTTGGCCTTCTAACACCATATTAGCGTGAAAAAAATGGGGCTAATGTGGCGTTAGAATGGCGCTAGGGGCTCTTAAATATGCCCCTATAGTTTAAGTGGCTAGCTGAGTGGATAAGCAAAGTCAGCCTTTACAAGTGCTTTAAAACACATGAATGTATGTGAAAGGGGAGCGATGGAGAGATGAGGGGCACATTTGCCTGGTGGTAGTGAGTGAAACCGAGGATGAGGTCATGGGGTGGGGGGGCACCACAATGAACTGTTGCACAGGTCACCATCAGTCCTAAAGCCAACCCTGCTCGCAGTAAATGCTTGAGGCAGAAAAATAAGTGCCATTGCTCACAAATAAGTGCCGGCGCTCTGCACCGGAAACAAGCACAAATCAAGCACTGAACAGCTTATAATCATTTGCAGCCTGCTGACTGCTTCTGTTCGTACCTTTATAGGCCTCTCAACATTCACTTCACCCTTCAGGTCCCTTCAATCAAATTATATATTGCACCAATTTTCATACCAGAGTTTCTTACCCTGCCTTAGATTCATATTATTCAACAGGGAACCACTGGGCACCTTCAGTCAAATCCTTTCAGGTCTTTAAAACTACTTTAGTCCTGATGATTACCAGTGTAATCTGCTTAGGTTGAAAGACCACTGACTCCATCTTCAAGTGAACTATTAATCTATCACTCCTGAATCACCTTTCTTAAAAGCATCAAACACTTCACATTTGGAGTTATGTTGAGATGCAGACAATAAATAGCCATTGGTATGATGCTTGTTTATATTGTGTATGTGATAACTTATAGAGATTACAGACCTCAAATGATTTGTAAACATTAACAAGTTTGTTGCAATACTAACTTGAATTCTAGGACCAAATTTGAGATGTTTCTAAGGGAACCACTGTTTTTTCCATATATATCATAAATCAAGTTTCATTTTTGGATCTATCGGATAGACCTAGTTTCTCAGTATGTTTTTTCTTTCCTTTTTACTGTTATACCTGTTAGCCTTACGGTGTTCTTCCCCCCAAACCTTTTGCCTTACTCCTCCATTTTAGCTGCTCTCCTTTTTGTTGGTCTTGGGACTCTGTGCACTTTACCAATGTTAACAGGTGCTAAGGTCCATGTGTTCTCTCCTCCAAACAGGGTAAAATTGGCTGACATCTAATTGGCACATTAAATTAACTTGTAAGTCCCTAGTAAAGTGGCACCACATGTACCTAGGACCTGTAGATTGAATGCTACTAGTGGGCTTGCAGCGCTTATTGTGCCACACATTTAAGTGACCCTTTAAATGTCTCAGGACTGCCATTGCAGCCTGTGTATGCTGTTCTAAACTGCCATTTCGACCATGTAAAGTAAACCTTTTTCCAGATTTAAACCTTCCTCTTTAATACATATAAGTCACCTTTAAGGTAGGACCTGACTAGCCAATAGGGCAGAGTGCAGTGTATTTTAAAGGTGTGACATGTATTTTTAACTCTTACATGTCCTGGTAGTGAAAAACTCTTATATTCGTTTTTCACTACTGCGAAGCTTACCTCCCACATAGGATAACATAAATTTACATTACTACAGTGTTAACTTTCAATTGGAAGCAGATGGGAATGTCAAGTTTGATGTCTATGGATTTGTAGTTTAAAACTCTTGTTTATGGTAGAATGAGATTGTAAGTCACAATTCTGAAAATGCCACTTTTAGAAAGTTGGCAAGTTGGCATTTTCTTGTCCCAGCCATTTGATACCTGCAATCTGTATTCTGGGTCACATGACTAGGTGTAGCCGGCAGTTGGTCTTTGTGTATTGCTCCCAGACAGTGAGACAAAGGGGTATAAGTGTTGGCTGGATGGGGCATCTCTGATATGATGAAGGGGAGGAGATGTCACCTATCATACTTGCACATCACAAAGGCTCTACCTGGGCACACTTGCAAAGGGTTTGACACCAGTCTTCATGACCCTACACGAGCTGGGGCCAGGGCAAGAAGACAGGAAATTCCAAACACCTCTGGGGTGGAAACCTTCAGATCCTTTTCCTACTTCAAAGCTGACACCAGGTATAAATATTGGACCCTCTGACCCAACTCTTCAGCACACCTCTGGACCTGTGGAGGACTCAGAACAACTGCTGTGCTGCTCTGCAAAAAGGGCCTCTACCCTGCTGGCTGAGTGAGAAGGACTGCACCTATATCTTGAACCCAGGACCATCGGAGCAACACGAGGGACTAGTTTTCTGGCCTCCTGTTCAGATCCTAAAGGACAGAAATGACTCTAACCACCTTGAACTCAGCCCTTGAACTCTATCTGTCATGAATCTTGCCCCCCTAAGTGGTTTCACTCCAGTTGTGGACTCTTGGAAGTAGGCCTGAATGTGCTCTGCCAGCAAAGTTTTGGTCCTGTGGGCAGAACCAAAGCAGCACAACACATCTCCTCACAGCTCTGCTTCAGAACCGCCACAGAATAATGCATTCCAACACAGAACCTCGCATTGCAGCCTCCTTGGACCACCACTGCTCAACGCATCCTTGATGCAGGCCTTCACTTCGCAAGCCCTTCGTTGATGGCATCCTCAACAACGATGCAGGACTCGCATCACAGCACCTTTTGACCCGCCACTGTGCGACACATCCTTGATGCTGGACTTTGCACCTCAATCCCCTCATCTATGGCATCCTCTATGACAATGCAGAACTTTGCATTGCGGAACTGCAGCTTCCTTGGAACTACTGCTGAGGCACGCATCTTCGCAGCAGGAAGTTGCAACGCTCCGCAAACCAGGATTTAACGTACTAAGTGGGTCTAACTTGATCCTTGTACCCGGCCCACGCTCCATCAATGTCAGCCAGAACTTGTGACTTTGTCCTGGTCCGGTGCGACCAGATCAACAAAGTTGGTGCTTCTAAGTACTATTTTCACTTACATCTTAAAAACTTCATATATCTGGGTCTACTAAATGGATTTTTGTTGTTTTAGTCCCAAATAATTTAGCGAATTTCACTTTATTTCTCTAAATTGGTTTGGGATTTTTCTTGTTTTGTGTTTTCACTTTTATTGCTGTTTGAAGTGCAAAATACTTTGCACAGTGCCTCTACATTAAAAATCACTACTTCTATGCCACGTTACCAGAGTGTAAAGCACGGGTTAATTTGGGTTTGCTTACGTTTCGAGCTGATAGGAATAGTGGTAGCTGCTTCAGTAGAATTTCACCCCTCAACCAGTAACCCAATATCCTACATATATGTTTTCAATTGCCTTTAAATACCCAAATTCAGGAAAATTATTGCGCAAAATGCATTCATCTATATAAAGGTGTGTACGCCACAAAATTAACAGGGACAGCAAAGCCCAGGGTTTGGCTTGGCTTCAAGAGCCTCTACACGAGCAGAGCTGTCAAAATCATGTAAAAATATGATAAACTCTCCTCAAAATTCAAAGAAAGTCTGTAACATGTGGGCTCTTTGCACCATAGTTCATTACATTATATTGCTGCATTAAGTGGCATTTATTAGAAGGGATAGTTTTTAAATATGAACTTAGAATCATTCATGCCCTCACCAACAATGATAGTTCACTAACTCCTACAGTGGTAAGAAGGCTAATAATGAACCAAGAGGCAAGTCAGTTGTCCTACACTGTATATGTGCTCTCGGTTTTTATTATATATAGTGTAACATTATAGCCTATTAAATCAAACACAAGAGGTTTTTGTGAACTCATGTATTTCAAGGTAGTCTTATAAGAAAAATGAGGTACTGTGAAATAAAATAATTGCCTAGTGTAAAGGGATGGGTTCTGCCCATCAAATCTGCCTGGATTTTTCACTTATTGAACACCTGTTTTTTTAAGTGTTTTCTGTTGGTAAGTCTCACATCCGGTGACTCTCTCACAGTAAACACACAGTAAATGAACTGCGTGTGTTTACCACTAACGTATGCCTTTTAAGAAATGGCTGCAGCAATGCAGCCTGGGTAAGGGGCTCTTGGCTGGTTACACATGAACATGTGTGCACATATATATAGGCTGTGCGTGTGAGACACCTGTTGTGCGCAGTCTGGTAAATGCGCACAGGTAGCCTGGCTTAGAGGTGACTGCAGGATAAAACACAGACCTGGGGTAGGCCCCATATTGTTAGTGTACACTCATAAGGAAAGTCAGTCTGGTTTACTGTCTTGTCTGCAGTGACTCTACATTATACACCTATGGAGACTAATGCCTTAGAG
The DNA here is from genome assembly GCF_031143425.1 of Pleurodeles waltl. Taxonomy (NCBI): domain Eukaryota; kingdom Metazoa; phylum Chordata; class Amphibia; order Caudata; family Salamandridae; genus Pleurodeles; species Pleurodeles waltl. The sequence continues at coordinate 650,746,588 of NC_090444.1, read as the reverse complement.
TGTACTTTCGCTTCCATGTAGCCTCCAGAGACCAGTGATGTATCAAAATGGGGTGGAACCTATATGCCAAACCCAAATCTGAGAGTTTCAAGACAATATCTGTACGACTTATGGGTCATCCAGGATTATCATATTTCTCTAGCTCAGCTCAGGATCAGAACCTAGGCCTTTTGTCACCCTCCTGTGCCAAGTTAATTACATTTCTCTCTAGCAGCAGAACAAAGGCTTTCCCACACAAAGGGTGCAATTAATGGTGCTTCACTTAGCTCCTGAGGAGGAAAGGGGAAGGGATGAAGGATCTGCATCAATCACTCAGCTGCCACCCTATACTAGGTGTTAGAAATGGGGTCTTTGGTTGACAGTCAGGTTACCCCCATTCAAGCAAGGACCCTCACTCTAGTCAGGGTAAAAGAGAATGACCCTCAGCTAACCCCTGCCTACCCCCTTAGTAGCTTGGCAGAGCAGTAGGCTTAACTTCAGAGTGCTAGGTGTAAAGTATTTGTACCAACGCACACAGTAACTTAATGAAAACACTACAAAATGACAACACAGGTTTAGAAAAATAGGAAATATTTATCTAAACAAAACAAGACCAAAACAACAAAAATCCACAATACACAAGTCAAGTTATCAATTAAAAAGCAAAAAGAGTCTTTATGTAGTTTAAAATACACACTAATACTGTTAGCATGAAAATGTACCTTTGGTGTGTCAAAAATAACCACGCACGGGCGAGTGTGCGTCAAAAAGGGCTTGCGATGCGTCGATTTCACTCATGAGCGAGACCTTGCGTCATTTCTCCTTTCGTCGGGTCGGGCGTGTCGTTTCTTCTCTCCGCAAGAGAGTGATGCGTCGATCCAGTCAGCACCCTCGGATCCGGTCAGGCCTTGCATTGTCTTACAGCCCAGCGGTACTTACGTTTGAAATCCAGCCGCACGATGATCCGAAAACCACGCAGCGTGGGTTGTGATGTACCAGCCTCCGTCAGCGATGCTGCATGACGTTTCTCCAGCTCTGTGTGTCGATTCTTCGGTCGCGTTTCTGGCGAGCGTCAATTTTCAACTGTGGAGAGGGTGGCGCATCATTTCTTTAGCCGCAGATCAGAGTTGCAACGATCTTTTCCCCACAAGGCGATCTGTGCGTGGATATCCTCCTCTTAGGCTGCCAGCTTCTCCTTTCAGGGTCCCAGGAACTGGATGGGCACCACAGGGCAGAGTAGGAGTCTCTACAGAGACTCCAGCTGCTGGCAGGGAGAAGTCTTTGCTGTCCCTGAAACTTCAAACAACAGGAGGCAAGCTCTAAATCAAGCCCTTGGAGAGTTCTTCTCAAGATGGAAGGCACACAAAGTACAGTCTTTGCCCTCTTACTCTGGCAGAAGCAGCAACTGCAGGATAGCTCCCAAAGCACAGGGCAGCTCTTCTCCAGGCAGAGGTTCCTCTGGTTTCCAGAAGTTTTCTAAAGTCTGTGGTTGTGGGTGCCCTTCTTATACCCAATTTCTCTTTTGAAGTAGGCCTACTTCAAAGCAAAGTCTCTTTTGAATGTGAAATCCTGCCTTGCCCAGGCCAGGCCCCAGGCACACACCAGGGGGTTGGAGACTGCATTGTATGAGAGCAGGCACAGCCCTTTCAGGTGTGAGTGACCACTCCTCCCCTCCCTCCTAACACAGATGGCTCATCAGGATATGCAGACTACACCCCTTTGTGTCACTGTCTAGTGTGAGGTGCAACCAGCCCAACTGCCAAACTGACCCAGACAGGGAATCCATAAACAGGCAGAGTCACAGAAATGGTATAAGCAAGAAAGTGCCCACTTTCTAAAAGTGGCATTTTCAAACACACAATCTTAAAATCAACTTTGCTAAAAGATGTATTTTTAAGTTGTGAGCTCAGAGACCCCAAACTTCACATGTTCATCCACTCCCAAATGGAATCTACACTGTAATCAGATTTAAAGGTAGCCCCCATGTTACCCTATGAGAGGGACAGACCTTGCAACAGTGAAAAACGAATTTAGCAATATTTCACTGTCAGGACATATAAAACACATTCCTATATGTCCTACCTTATCCATACACTGCATCCTGCCCTTGGGGCTACCTAGGGCCCGCCTTAGGGCTGTCTTACATGTAAGAAAAGGGAAGGTTTAGGCCTGGCAAGTGGGTACACTTGCCAAGTCGAATTTCCAGTTAAAACTGCACACACAGACACTGGAGTGGCAGGTCTGAGACATGATTACAGAGCTACTTATGTGGGTGGCACAACCAGTGCTGCATGGCCACTAAGAGCATTTGATTTACAGGCCCTGGCACCTCTAGTGCACTTTACTAGGGACTTACTAGTAAATCAAATATGCCAGTCATGGATAAGCCAATTACATACACATTTTGTAAAGGAGCACTTGCACTTTAGCACTGGTTGGCAGTGTTAAAGTGCCCAGAGTAACAGGAACAGCAATATCAGAGTCCAGCACACATCAACAACCTGGGAAACACAGGCAAAAAGGTAAGGGAGACCACGCCAAGGATGAAAAGTCTAACACCAGGGATGACCCAGGCCAAACCCACTGAACAAAGAAGGGAGCCCAGACCTCTGGAGTCAACACAGGAGGAGGCTTCCCATTAAAGATTTGGTGGAAAAGGCCCTGGAAGTTATGTCAATGATAGACGGAGCTTAGGCCCCCAGAGGAGATGTGACCAGGGACTCTGAATTGTCACAACATACTGTATAGGGTGGATGGGACAGGGGGAGATTGTTGTGGCACCCTAGGGTAGGCCAGAGGTGCCTAGTTTGTAGAGCTTTTGGCCCCGACTTAAAAGGTCTTGGACAAGGGAGAGAGCTCTCTTGGTTGTGTTTTTTCTCCTGGACACTGGGACTGAAAGGGACAGCCATGGATAACGGGAAGAAGAACCCCCCTGATATTCATCTAGACTAAGGATTCTGACTACAGTTGAACCCTGGACGAGTGGGCCTCTCACTAGGACCAGGGAAGCTGGTCCCCTTATACCCTCTAAGGACTAGCTGGGGGAAGAAGTGGACTTCTGTGGCAAGGAGAGAAGCCCCAGAGGAGAAAAAGGAGGGAGGCTGGTGCAGGGAGTCAGTGGAACTAGCTCCCTGCAAGGTTTGCCACCTTAGAGGCCAGGAGGCATAAGAAAGTGCTCTTGGCCCTGTATTACAGATAGGGTGCACTTTCCATGTTTGTGCCTGTAGGAGGCTGGCCTGGCTTATAGTGGGTACCTTGTGGTACTTACACCTTGTGCCAAGTCCATTTATCCCTTATTAGTAGAATAGAGGTGTTCTAGCAGCTTAGACTGATAGAGGTAGCTATAGCAGAGCAGCTTAGGCTGAACTAGGAGACATGCAAAGCTCCTACTATACCACTTATATCATATAGCACTATATCACAAGAAAACACAATACTCAGAGTTACTAAAAATAAAGGTACTTTATTTTAGTGACAATATGCGAAAAGTATCTCAGAGGATACCCTCCCTTAGGAGGTAAGTAATATACACACATTATATGTACACACACCAAAATTAGGTAAGTAACAGTTAGAAAAGTAGTGCAAACAATGTAGAATCACAATAGGATGCAATAGGTAGAAATAGGCCACGGGCAACACAAACCATGTACTCCAAAAGTGGAATGCGAACCACGAATGGACCCCAGGCCTACTGTAGGTTGTAGAGGGTCGCTGGGACTGTTAGAAAACACTAAAGGTGTCCAAGATACCCAACCCCAAGACCCTGAAAAGTAGGAGTAAAGTTACCCTACTACCTCAGAAAGACAGTAAAGTCGAGATAGGGGATTCTGCAAGGACAACAACTGCCAGCAAAACACTGAAGACGCATTCCTGGACCTGAGGACCTTTAAAGGAAGGGGACCAAGTCCAAGAATCACGCAAGTGTCCAGGGGAGGCAGGAGCGCACTAAACCTTGGATGAAGGTGCAAAAGGGCTGCTTCAGGGTGGAAGAAGCCAAAGATTCTGCAACAAGGGAAGGTGCCAGGAACTTCTCCTTTAGTCAGAAGATGTCCCATGGCGTGCCGGAGGATGCAGAGTTGTTTCCACGCAGAAAGACCGCAAACAAGCCTTGCTAGCTGCAAGAGTTGTGGTTGAGGATTTTGGGTGTTGCTAAGGCCCAGGAAGGACTAGGAGGTCGCCCCTTGGAGGAGGAGACAGAGGGGGTGCTCAGCAACTCAGAGAGCCGCCACAGAAGCAGGCAGCACCCGCAGAAGTACCTTGACACGCACTTAGAAGATCTGAGGACAGCGGTCGGAGTCCAACTCAGCGAGTTGGGCAATGCAGGAAGGAGTGCTGGGGACCTGGGCTAGGCTGTGCACAAAGGAAGTCTTGGAAAAGTGCAAAGAAGTCCGAGCAGCTGCAGATCTTGCAGTACACAGGATTACTGTCTGGCGTGAGGAGGCAAGGACTTACCTCCACCAAATTTGGACAGAAGGGCCACTGGACTGTGGGAGACACTTGGACCCAGCTCCTGTGTTCCAGGGACCACGCTCGTCAGGATGAGAGGGGACCCAGAGGACCGGTGATGCAGACGTTTGGTGCTTGCATTAGCAGGGGGAAGATTCCGTCGACCCACAGGAGATTTTTTTCCTGGTGCAGGGTGAAGGAAGACAGCCCTCAGAGCATGCACCACCAGGAAACAGTTGAGAAAGCTGGCAGGATTAGGTGCTACAATGTTGCTGGTAGTCTTCTTGCTACTTTGTTGCGGTTATGCAGGCGTCCTGGAGCAGTCAGCCGTTGATCCTTGGCAGAAGTCGAAGAAGGAAGTGCAGAGGAACTCTGGTGAGCTCTTGCATTCGTTATCTGAGGAATAGCCCAGAGGAGAGACCCTAAATAGCCCACAGAGGAGGATTGGCTACTGAGAAAGGTAAACACCTATCAGGAGGGGGTCTCTGACGTCACCTGCTGGCACTGGCCAGCTGTCCATTGTGCCCCAACACCTCTGCATCCAAGATGGCAGATGTCTGGGACACACTGGGGGAGCTCTGGGCACCTCCCCTGGGAGGTGCTGGTCAGAGGAGTGGTCACTCCCCTTTCCTTTGTCCAGTTTCACGCCAGAGCAGGGCTGGGGGATCCCTGAACCGGTGTAGACTGGCTTATGCAGAGAGGGCACCATCTGTGCCCATCAAAGCATTTCCAGAGGCTGGAGGAGGATACTCCTCCCCAGCCCTTCACACCTATTTCCAAAGGGAGAGGGTGTAACACCCTCTCTCAGAGGAAATTCTTTGTTCTGCCTTCCTGGGACCAGGCTGCCCAGGCCCCAGGGGACAGAAACCTGTCTGAGGGGTTGGCAGCAGCAGTAGCTGCAGTGGAGACCCCGGAAAGCAAGTTTGGCAGTACCCGGGTTCTGTGCTAGAGACCCGGGGATGCATTAAATTGTCCCCCCAATACCAGAATGGCATTGGGGTGACAATTCCATGATTCTAGACATGTTACATGGCCATGTTCGGAGTTACCATGGTGACGCTACATATAGGTATAGACCTATATGTAGTGCATGTGTGTAATGGTGTCCCCGCACTCACAAAGCCTGGGGAATTTGTCCTGAACAATGTGGGGGCACCTTGGCTAGTGCCAGGGTGCCCACACACTAAGGGCCTGATTCTAATCTTGGCGGACGAGGGAGCCGCTCGCCAAGCGGGAACCGCCAGAAGACCATACCGCGGTCAAAAGACCGCGGCGGTCATTCTGAGTTTCCCGCTGGGCTGGCGGGCGACCGCCAGAAGGCCGCCCCCCCGCCCAGCGGGAAACCCCCTTCCACGAGGATGCCAGCTCCAAATGGAGCCGGCGGAGTGGAAAGGGTGCGACGGGTGCAGTTGCACCCGTCGCAATTTTCAGTGTCTGCTATGCAGACACTGAAAATCTTTGTTGGGCCCTGTTAGGGGGCCCCTGCAGTGCCCATGCCATTGGCATGGGCACTGCAGGGGCCCCCAGGGGCCCCACGACACCCGTTCCCGCCAGCCAGGTTCTGGCGGTCAAAACCGCCAGAACCAGGCTGGCGGGAAGGGGGTCGGAATCCCCATGGCGGCGCTGCCTGCAGCGCCGCCATGGAGGATTCTTCAGGCCAGGGGAAAACCGGCGGGAAACCGCCGGTTTCCCTTTTCTGACCGCGGCTTTACTGCCGCGGTCAGAAAAGGGAAACCGGCAGTGACACATATCAAACACACTGACAACATAGGGTTTTCACTATGAGCACTGGGCCCTGGCTAGCAGGATCCCAGTGAGACAGTAAAAACACCCTGACATGTACTCACAAGCAGGCCAAAAGTGGGGGAAACAAGGCTAGAAAGAGGCTACCTTCCTACAGTGCCACGGAGCACCTTAAAGCAGGTGTGCCGGGTTCCAACATGGAAAGTGAGCCCTATCACGAAGGATGTGCTGCCCTTAGGCAAACATAAAACTTAAAAAAGGAGCCATACCATTGAAGCATAAAGCGAGGAGAGTGCCTGTGGTAAGTAGAGGAGAAATTAAAAAACTGTTGGATGATATGCTGCGAGAAGGAGTAACTGAGTTGGTGAAAGATACTAGTTGGATTTCTCCAGTTGTTATTTCAGAAAAAGCTGATGGGCGTTTACACTTCTGTGTGGATTTAAGAAGCCTGAATCAGGAAATAATAATTTTCCTTCACCTAACAATAATGAGATGTTTTTGAAGCTAAATGGTGGAATTGTTTTTCAAAACTTGATTTTAAGAACGCCTATCATCAAATTACTTTACATGAAAGTTCCAAGAATGTAACAGCGTTTAGAAAAATGGAGGGGACATTCCAGTTTACAAGAATGACATTTGGTCTCTCTTCTGTGGCCAGTATATCCCAGCGTATAGTGTCAGAAATGTTTATAGATGTAAAGAATGTCATCTATCTTCAAGATTATATTTTAGTGTGTGGAAAGACAAAAGAAGAATATAATTATGTTCTTCAACAAACATTAAAGAGATTGTCAAATGCTAAGTCTTACTTTGAGGATGGAAAAGTGTACGTTTTTAGTAGAAGAAATTTAATATTTAGGACACACCATGGGGCTAATTTATACTTTTTTAGTGCTGCATTTGCGTCATTTTTTGTTGGAAAAGCAGTGAAAACGTAAAAAATGCAATGATAGTTTATAAGTTTGCGCCGCTTTTGTGTAAAAAAATGACGCAAATTCAGAACTAAAAAAGTATAAATCAGGCCCCATATGTGGGAAAGGTATTCGCCCCAAAGAGAATTTGTTAAAGACTATTCCAGAGGCTCCAGCTCCTCAGGATAAACGACCAGTTACATTCCTTCATGGGATTAATAGAATATAATGCCAAATTGTTGTGGAAAAAATTGAAGTAATGTGTAACATGTGGAGGAAAGATAACAATTTTGTGTGGCATAAGGATCATCAAGGAGTCTTTTTAGTTATCAAAAATGAGATTTGTAGTGCTGGAATATTAGTACCATTTGACACCACATTAAAATTAATATTAACAGAAGACACCAGTGCTACTGGCATAGGAGTCACGTTTTCGCAGATACACAGTACTGTAGAAAAAGCGGTAGCTTTTGCTTCTCGTTAATTAACGTAAATGGAATGTCATTATTCTGCGGCCTGGTCGGTGTAGGGTGACCACCCGTCCGTAAATTTCACGGACTGTCCGTAATTTCGCCCTGCCGTCCGTTGTCCGTGATGAAACCTTTAACGGACGTCAGTTGTCCGTAATTTCAGCCTTTCACCTAAAGGACAAGGGAGGGCAGGGCGAAATTACGGGCAGATGAGTTTCCCCAGCAGGTTTCAAAGGCAGGGGGTCTCCTGTGCTCTGAGGGAGGGAGGGGCAGACAGATAAGAATCAGACCTTCTTGCCAGGGGGTCTCCTTCCCTAAAGACATGCAAATGTGCACAACTGGTAAATCTGCAAATACAAAAGGGCTTGAAACCCTGGATTGACTTTACTAAAAGGAGTCACTTTAAGTTTTTTGATGGCAAAGACATTACTTTTAGAGAGGTGTTGTAATGGTGTTCCAAGGTGAGCTGTGGAGTGTGTGGTTTTAATGGAGTGTTATAATTTTTTTTAGTGTTAGGTATAAACTGTATATTATTCAAATCTGTATTTCAGAAGCACTTTTTTTTTATTTAACCAAAATGCATTTGCGCTTTTTGTAGCAGCCTTTATTATGATGTAATTGTATTTTTCACAGTTCTTTCAGGTACTTCGGTACCTCATAGTACTAACAAACATTGGCAAAGCAATAGGTCTCATCTACAAAAGAGTTATTGGCTTTGTTAATGTGTTTTAGCCATTAGCCATGTTATACACCAGAGTAGCTGCTGTTCAGCATGGCTAAAAGTTAGTGGCATAGTGGTGTGGAGTGGAGTAGAGTAGCATAGGAGCAGTGGCGTTAAGCCCAGTGGTGCAAAGTACAGTGCAGCGGGGTACAGTGCAGTTGTTTAGAGTGCGTTAGCGTAGAGTGCAGTGGTTTAGAGTGCAGTGGCATGGAGTGGCGTGGGACAGAGTAGAGTGGCATAGAGTGCAGTGGAGTAGAGTTGCATACATTAGAGTGGCAGAGAGAGCACTAGCATAGAGTGGTGCAGTGGCATAGATTGCAGAGTAGACTCACGTTGCAGGGAGTGCAGTGGCGTGTAGAGTGGTGCAGAGTAGAGCAAAGTGCTGTAGAGTGGAGTGATGCAGAGTAGAGTGGCATAGAGTGCAGTAGTACATAGTACATCGGTGTATAGTACAGTGGTGGAGAGTGCAACGCTGCAGAGTAGAGTGTCAGTGCAGTGATGTAGAGTGGAGTAGAGTGGCACAGAGAGCAGTGGCGTAGAGTACAGTGGTACAGAGTAGAGGGCAGTGGCGTACAGTGCAGTTGTTTAGAGTGCATTGGCGCAGAGTGCAGTGGCATAGAGTGGCATGGGGTAGAGTTACACAGAGTGCAGTGGAGTAGAGTGGCATACAATAGAGTAGCAGAGTGCAGTAATGCAGAGTGGTGCAGTGTCATAGAGTGCAGAGTAGACTCGTGGCACAGAGTGCAGTGGTGTAGAGTGGTGCGGAGTGGAGTATTGTAGAGTGGTGTAGAGTAGAGTATAGTGCCTAGAGTGCAGTGGCGTAGAGTGGTGTAGAGTGCAGTGTTGCAAAGTAGAGTGTCAGTGTAGTGGTGTAGAGTGGTACAGATAACAGTGGCATAGAGTACAGTGGTGCAGAATAAAGGGCAGTGGCATACAGTGCAGTTGTTTAGAGTGCACTGGTGTAGAGTGCAGTTGCATATAGTGGCATTGGGCAGAGTAGAGTGGCATAGAATGCAGTGGAATAGAGTATATTGGTGCAGAATGCAGTAGTATAGAGCAGAGTGGTGCAGAATATAGTGGCGGCCAGTGCAGTGTTGCAGAGTGTCAGCGTGCAGTGGTGTAGAGTGCATTGAACTAGAGTGCAGTGGTCAGAGTGGTATAGAGTACAGTGGCGTAGAATAGATTGTTTCAGAGTAGAGTGCAGTTGCATAGAGTGGAGAGTGCAGTGGAATAGAATGCAGTGGCACAGAGTGCAGTGGCATAAAGTAGATTATTTCACAGTAGAGTGAGGTGGCTTAGAGTGGAGAGGTGCAGGTTATAGTGGAGTTGCATAAAGTGGCATAGAGTGTGATGGTGTAAAGTAGTGTAGAGTGCTGTGGCATAGAGTGCAGGGGTGCAGAGTAGATTAGAGTGATGTACGGTGTATTGATGTAGAGTGCAGGGACATAGAGTTGAGTGTTACAGAGTAAACAGCATGAGCATAGAGTGTATTAGCTTAGAGTGCAGTGGCATACAGTGTAGTGCTGCAGAGTGGCAGAGAGTGGAGTTGTGCGGATTAGATTGGTGTTGCCTAGACTGGAGTGGTATGGCGTGCAGACGAGCAGAGCGCAGTGGTGCAGAGAGGCATAAAGTACAGTGGCATAGAGTAGAGTACTGTAGAGTAGAGAGGCATAGTGTGAAGTAGCATAGAGTGCAGTCGCATAATGTGGAGTGGTTCCGAATGGAGAAGGGTGCAGTGGCATGGAGTGGAGTAGAGTGACACATTTTTGTCCTGAAGTTTGACCCTTTGTCCTGAATTTTTGTCCTGAATTTTGACCCTTTGTCCTGAATTTTTAACAGTCCTGTCCAGAATTTGCCTCAATGCCAGGTGGTCACCCTAGGTCGGTGGAGTATTTTCAAACCTATTTATGGGGATTGGAGTTTGTGCTTTGTTCTGATCACATTCCATTAGTCACAGTGTTAACACGAGGAGGGGCTGGAATACAGGTACAAAGTTGAGTATATTCCTGGGTGAAAGAATTTACAAGCAGATTGTTTATCACATCTTTCAATGGACTGGAAGATGGTTGATAAAGAGGAAATTCATTCTAAATAGCTTGAAGGAGTGGTGGCCTGGATGAGTGTTTTTGAATGTAACAACAAAGAAGCAACATTCACCAAAGAGGCGTGGAATCAGGAAATGGAAATGGACATGGTACTGACGCAAGTGAAATAATTAATTGTCAGTGGGAGTAGGAGAGAAAGTACAGTGTGTTGTAGCGTAAGGCCTTATTTGAAGGTTTTAGATGAATTACCTTTGAGTAGTCAATAAATTGTTATGCATGGCGAAAGGTTTGTGCCTCCACAAGGATTGAAGAAAAAGTTAGTGTCTTTGGCTCTTGCGAGAGATATGTTGGTGGCCAGGAATGGATGAGGATGTCGTCAGGTGGGTGCTGGGGTGCTAAGAATGTATGGATAGTGAAAAAAGGCTTAAGACAGGGTTACAGATGGAAGGGGGCATATTAGTGACCCTGGGGTACCATGGAATACAGTCTGTTTGGATTTTATTGGCCCTATGAATGAATTGAAACCTAGTTACAGGTATGCCCTTGTCATGAAGGATGTTCACTCCAAATGGTTAATAGTGAAGTTGATGAGAGAGGTGACTACAAGGAATGTGATCTTGTAACTAGAAAATGGGGTTCAAGAAGGATTTCCCAAAATCTTGATCACGGATAATGGCACTCAACTTACGTCTGTTGTGATGCAAAGATTTTTACGGAATTGTAGTATCAAACATAAATGCACTTTATTGTATGATCCTCAAGGCAAAGGTCTTGTGAAGCTATCCAATTGGTTGTTAAGAGGAACCATTTTAATGGGTTTGCAAAGCAGAAATAATGTGGAGGAAATGGTGGGAGATCTGGTATCATGCGACTGAAAATAGTGACACTAAGATGTTTCAGTTTGAGTATATGAGAGTAAGGAAACCTAATACTGAGTTACTTCCTTCGTGGTTGTGCTTGCAGGATGATTCTTTTAAAATTGATAAGAAGATGTTTGAATTCAAGAAACATAGGGGGTCATTCCGACCCCGGCGGTCCTTGACCGCCGGGGCCGGGGTCGGCGGGAGCACCGCCAACAGGCTGGCGGTGCTCCTGAGGGCATTCTGACCGCGGCGGTTTGGCCGCGGTCAGAAAGGGAAAACCGGCGGTCTCCCGCCGGTTTTCCGCTGCCCTAAGGAATCCTCCATGGCGGCGCACCTTGCTGCGCCGCCATGGGGATTCCGACACCCCATACCGCCATTCTGTTCCTGGCATATGCTTTCTTCCTTAAACATGGTAACATTGGTTCATCCCCAATTGGCATATTTTGATTTACTTATAAGTCCCTAGTAAAGTGCACTACATGTACCCAGGGCCTGTAAAGTAAATGCAACTAGTAGACCTGCAGCACTGATTGTGTCACCCACATACGTAGACCCTTAACCATGTCTCAGTTTCAGTGCCACTTCGACTTGGTATTTAAAAGTATTTGCCAAGCCTTAAACTCCCCTTTTTCTACATTTAAGGCACCCCAAAAGTAGGCCCTAGTTCACCTACAGGGAAGGGGTGCTATGTAGGTAAAAGGCAGAACATGTACATATGTGTTTTACATGTCCTGGTAGTGGAAAACTCCTAAATTTGTTTTCCACTACTGTGAGGCCAGCTACTTTCATGGACTAGCATTAAGACTGCCCTCATATTTTTTTGAGTGGTGGATTCTTATCTGAAAGGGGTAACCAGGTCATATGTAGTATGGCCAGAATGGTAACAGAAAATCCTGCTTATTGGTGAGGTTGGATTTTAATTAATGTTTTAGAATTGTCACTTTAAGAAAGCGAGCGTTTCTCTGCACTTAAAGCTGTCTGTGCCTTACAGCCTGTCTCCAATCAATGTCAGGTCTGTGCTGGTTGACTGCTCCCTTGTGCATTTCACCCAGACAATGCACAAACACAGGACAATCAGGGCCTGACTTATACTTTTTGCCCAAAACTGCACAAACGCAGTTTTGCGGCAAAAAGTATAGCGTTGGCTTGCGCCATTCCACAGCGCCAGCCGGGCATCATATTAAAGGAATGGCGCAAGCCAGCGCTAAACTTGGGCTAGCGTCTTCAAAAAAGATGCTAGCCGGGTGGGGGTGGCGGTAGGGAAGGAGGGGGTTGTGCGTCAGAAAAATGACGCTATCCTGGTTAGAGGCAAAGAAAAAAGCCTCTAACCAGACTAGCGCCATTTCCTGGTGCACAACCACCAAAAACATGACTCCTCTCTTAGGAAGGATAGGAGTCATGTCCACCACTCCCAAATTTTTAAAATACTTACCAATACTTACCCTACTTACCTGGGATGAGGTCCCCCATCCTCTGGTGTCCCTCTGATGTGGGTGGGGGTGTTCCTGGGGCTTGGGAGGGCACCTGTGGACCCATTCCATGGTGTTTAACCATGGAAATGGGTCCACAGGTCCCCTAACGCCTGGCCTGACCCAGGAGTTAAATAATGGTGCAAAGCAAGCTTTGCACCATTATTTAGCCCCTCTTCCCATCTGTGTGTCATTTTAGCACAGGGGGATAAATATAGGGTTATGGGGATAGCACAATTTTTCAGATGGGAATGCCTACCTTGCATGTCATTGATGCAAGGTAGGTGCACCCATCCAAAAAAGGGTGAAAACTCCTATATTTTCACACTAGACGTGTCTAAAGTCAAAACATAAATATGGAGTTAGGTATGCGCTGAATTTGCATAAAACAAATGACTCAAATTCGGCACAAACAGAGTATAAATATGCCCCTCAGTCTCATCTGCATTCATCTGCATATTGAATGGGTCTTCTGGGCTGGAAGGGTGAAGGGCCTGACACATTACAAAGGCCAGTGGCCTGCCCTCACACAATAGACTGCCAAACCCCCTACTTGGACCGTGGCAGATAGGACTGAACTGAAAAGGGAACTTATGCACTTCAAAACCACGCTTTGAAGTTTCCCCCACTTCAAAGGCCTTTTTGGGAATTTAAACTGGGTCTCTGACCCCACCAACTCAGACATTTCTGGATCTACACCTGCATCCTGTCAAGAGGAACTGCCTGGCTGTCCAAAGGACTCATCTGGACTGCTTTGCTGAGAAGGACTGCTGCCCTGCTGTTGCCCTGCTGGCCTCTGACTTTGCTGAAAAGGACTCTTCCTTCCCTAAAAGTATACTCCAAGTCCTTGGATTGAGCTTGCCTCCTTTTTTCTGAAGTCTCAGGGCCAAAAAGACTTAGGCCCTCAATATGACATTGGCGGTAAATCCCACTTACTGCCACGGTGACGGCCGCCAACATACCACTGCGGTGGCAAACATCCATTCTCTATATTATGACACATACACACTAATCCGACAGGATACCGCCGCATACACAAATCCACCAGCCCAGAGGTTAGTGTTAAAGTGGCGGTATCAACATCCATACAGTTACGCCAACAAAACAATGCCCACCACATTATGACTCACGAATCACCACGGCAGACATTCAATGGCACTAAACCATTGGCGGTACCCACCGCTGCGCTCAAAAGAGCCACCCAAATACTAAACTACACAACATTGGCCAATACCAAAACACACACCTAACACTCATACACATATCACACCCACCCACAGCACTATAAAACACACACCCACATTACCCACAACCCTTTACGAATACAAATTATTGCCACCATACTGACACCAAGACCACTGAGCCAAACAGACACACACATCACATACACCAATACATCCCTCACACACCCCACTTCACACACCTGACCACATTACACAACATCCTCACCCCAACACACAACACACAACACCCATGTCCCCACTAAGGCACCACCGTTTCACAGATGAGGAGTTAAGAGTCATGGTGGAGGAAATTGTCAGGGTAGAGCCACAGCTGTTTGGAGCACAGGTCCAGCAAATCTCCATTACCAGGAAGATGGAGCTATGGCGGAGAATCGTGGACAGGGTGAACGCCGTGGGACAGCATCCAAGAACAAGGGGTTACATCAGGAAGAGGTGGAACGACCTACGGGGGAGGTAGATTCCGTGACAGCAAGGCATCAGCTTGCCATACAGAGGACTGGCGGTGGACCCCCACCTCCTCCCCCACAGCTCACGGCATGAGAGGAGCAAGTCTTGGCGATCCTGCGTCCTACCCCCTCACCCTCACTCCCATCACTCCACTCCATCCCACGCACTGCACCTACAAATATGACTAACCCCAATGCCATCCCCTGCATGCCATACCAATGCATGGACAGCCCTCCCAACCCTGCATGGATACCCATCACCAAAGCATGCATAGCATAGGCGAACTAACAATCCCACAATAAATCACCATGCACAAAGGTAGAAGGGCAACAGCAACGATAGAGGGGAAGCTAGGGATGTACAATATGTCACATGCATGAAGCATAATACATCACTTACATCCCAGCAGGTTCCCCAGCCAATGTCAGTGGAGAGGAGGCTCCACGACTATCCAGTCCCCTAACAGAAGATGTCCCCAGTGATGACAGTGACTCTAGACTTCTGGATCTGGATGAACTACCTGGCCTATCAGGGACCACTGGTCAGTTGGCAACCCCAGGCAGCACCCACTCCACCACAGAGCCTCCCCCATCAGTATCCAACACCACAGCACCCACCCAGCATCCCCACACCTCTGTTCCCAGGACACATCAATCAGCAGTGTGCCACCTGTACAGGGACCCCAGGCCACACCTCAAGCCCAAGACAATCAGGGACCTTGGGTCAGTGGCAGTGGGCACACCATCCAGGGGACAGGGGAACAGGGACACTGGGAGTTCCGCTGTGGGCTAGATCCTTACCAACATGTAGGAGAACAAGCGGCTGCAGGAGGAACCCTATCAGGAGATCAGGGAGGACTTGCAGGCCCTCAAAACCACCATGATCTCCATGGCAGGGGTGCTGGCAGACATGGCCAACATCATGAGGGTATCAACAGCACAGCAGCAGGCCCCTACCCCTAGCCAGTCTATTGACCAGCCCTCCACTTCCGCTGCAGCTAGTGAGCATGAGGCCCCGCAACAGGACCCACAGGCCACCAGACACCCCTCCCCCTGCAGAAAGTGAACCACCCCGTAAATGTTCCCTGCGACCCAGACAGAAGCCAGAGACAGTTGCCAAGACCAAGAACACCGCCAGGAAATGAGACTCCCCTGATTGTCCCCCTTGTGTCCCACCCTGTCACCTTGTCCACTTTGAACTGCCCTTGCTCCCCTTCCTATGGCCCCTTGGACACTGGACCTTTGCTACATACAGACTGGAACAGTACCCTGGAATTTCCTCTACCATCACCCCATTCCATTGCACTTTTCCCTCCATTTCATAGCACTACAATAAACACCTTTGAACACAACTCGACTGATTGTATGTAATGTGTTGGAAATATGCATTTAGAGGAACAGTCTCATCTAGTGCAAACGATCTGAACATGTGATAGCATACAATGAATGACCTGTAACTGTCTGTAGTCATCACATCAGGACACTGTTGTCATATCACCAACATCTGTAAAATTACAAGCCATAGGTCACAGTAAGTTGAGATGCAAAGGAGGTGAATGCCATTATGCTACAGTCACACAGATTAAATCAATAGTGAGAGCAATGATCAGTTCCACTCTCTCACCTGTGTGTCATTGGAAGTATTATCCACATCCTCATCCTCTGCCTCCTCATCCTCATTGTCCTCAGGGTCCACTGCTGCCACAGGGGCATCTCCAGTCTCCTCCTGCAGAAAAGGCACATGTTATCTGAGGGCCAGGTTGTGCAACATGCAGCATGCCACTACTATCTGGCAGACCTTCCCAGGTGAGTAGCACAGGGATCCACCTGTCAGATGGAGGCACCTGAACCTGGTCTTCAGGAGGCCGAAGGTCCTTTCTATTATTCTTCTGGTTCGCCCATGTGCCTCATTATAACGGTTCTCAGCCCCTGTCCTGGCATTCCTCACAGGGGTCAGGAGCCACAATAGATTTGGGTAGCCAGAGTCACTTGCAAGTATTGAGGGAGAAATATTAGCCTCACACAATGCTATGGGAGAACACCTGAAGGCATAGACTGACATACAGTGGGTGTGGACTCTGGCTCACCTATTAGCCACACCCTGTGCCTCTGTAGTTGGGCCATCACATTTGGGAAGCTGCTATTTTTCAGGACGAAGGCATCATGCACCAACCCAGGATACTTGGCAGTGACGTGGGAGATGTACTAATCCACCAGGTACACCATTTGCACATTCATTGAATGGAAACTTCAGATTCCTAAACACCTGTTCATTCTGGCAGTGGGAGAGGACAAACACAATATGTGTTTCGTCAATCGCCCCAATAATATTGGGGATATGCCCCATTGCATAGAATCCAGCCTTCACAGAGGCCAAATTTCCCTCCTGGGGGAAAGCAATGTAGCTGCACCTGTGTTTCACGAAGGCAGACAATACCCTTGTCAGCACGATTGAGAATATTGGCTGTGAAATTCCAGCTGTCAAGCCCACTGTTACTTGGAAAGAACCAGTTGCCAGGAAATGGAACACTGATAGCACTTGCACAAGAGGGGGCATCCCAGTGGGATGATGGATAGATGATATCAGGTCAGGCTCCAATTGGGCACACAGCTCTGTGATTGTGGTCCTATTCAGTCTATAGGCAAGTATAATGTGCCTGTCCTCCAGTGTAGTCAAGTCCACAAGGGGTCTGTACATGGGGGCATTTCTCCTCCTCCTAATCATTTGCAGCAGTAGGTATCTAAGGGACACAAAAGTGAGTAGGCTGTCACATTTTGAACAAGTGAACCACCACCTCAATGTGCATACATCATAAACGTGATGGGACGGTGGGAATTGCAATGTATGTGCAATTCTAGGCATTGACGCAGTTAGGGAACATCTGAGCATTGTCCACCACCATGAAATAGTGACCGCCTGTCCTGTATGTAGAAACAGGTGGAAGTGAGGTAACTCATCTGACATTGGGCGTCGTGGCCGAAGGCAGTCTTGCACCACCGTGCAATTCCTCATTGGTTATTATGGGGCTCTATGGAGTACAGTGGCAAATGGGAATCAGTGCCAGCGGCGACGATATACACTGCAGCGGACGTGACTACCATTTTCTTTCTATAACCTCACTTATTTCCTGACTTTCCACAGGACAACACCTACACTGCGAGTGCTGCTGTGACCTGTGTCTGGAACCTACTATGGACCGTGTGACCGAGGAAAAGGCCCCGGCCTTTACTTCAGAGGAGTTAGCGCAACTGGTGGATGGGGTTTTACCCCAGTATGGACTGCTGTATGGGCATCCAGACCAACAGGTGAGTACACCTTGGGCATGATGCATGTGGGAAGGATGCATGGAGATGTGTGTGCAAGCATCGTGTCATTGGGGGGGATGTCTAGTGGAAGTGTACATGGTGGGCTCCGGGCGATGTGTGTGCCAATGAAGATGGAAACGGGATTGGTGGGCCATATGTGTGACAGTCTGGATTGTATGTGTAATGGTGTCCTCCTGTCTGTATGTTCTCTGCCAGTCTGCACCCATCAGAAGATGGGATTGTGCCGTGCCATCGCCAAGGACGTGTGGACCCTGGGGTCTACAGCAGGCGGAGCACCCACTGTCGGAAAAGGTGGAAGGACCTGAGACGCTGGTCACGGAAGACCGCGGAGGCCCAGCTGGGGATGGCCTCTCAATGTGGAAGGGATGCCCGTCGGAACCTGACACCTGTGATGGCCCGCATATTAGCCGTGGCCTACCCAGATCTGGATGGGCGCTTTCAGGGCATTACAGCAGCCACAAGGGGGTCAGTACAGTGGGAGTTGCTACAATAATTGGCAGGAGGCATGGGATCTGGGTGGTGGGTGTGAGTTAGTGGGTGCCCCTTAATGCCAGGTCAGACATTGCAGCGTGATCCAGCTCAAGGGTAATGGGTGTCTAGCAAATACAGGTAACCAGCTAGTTTGCATTCCAGACAGGGCTTATTGGGTTCCGGGGGGGGTGCAGTTGGTGGTGGTTGGCCCTCATCTTGCTGTGTCATCTAACCAGTTGAATGCCAGTGCAATGCATAATGCTCAATCCTGATTTCTGTGTGTGACGGTACTGTGTGTGCCAACTGTGGTGGTGGTGCTGTAATTGACCCGGTGCTCCATTTCTCTCCCTCCCCCCCTTTCTCCTTGTGTCATCCTGTTCATGTGTGCATGAGCATCATCTAGCGGAGGAGCAGGGGCACCGGCGACAGAGGGAGCTTTATCCCACAGGACCCATGAGGCGGATTCCACCGACGCCGAGGGAACCAGTGGGACGGAGGGCGAGGGGAGCACCACAGCAGAGATGACAAACAGACTCTGATTCCTCCTCCGATGGAAGCTCCCTGGTGGCGGCAGACACCTCTGAGACCACCCCAGTTGCAGGTACAACTGCCACCCACGTACCAGCACTGCCCTCCCAGTAGCCCCACTGCAAATTGCCCGTGCCCGCTCACCCAGGAGGGTGGGCATCTCCTTCGCCCCAGACACCTCAGGCCTTGCCCCAGTGAGCCCTGCTGCCCTGATTGAGGAGGCTATTGACCTCCTAAGATCCATCTCTGTAGGGCAGTCAACCATTGTGAATGCCATCCAGGGGCTGGTATCCCAGATGCAACAATGCAATGCATTCCTGGAGGGCATCCATGGTGGGTTGGTGGCACAACAGAGATCGATTCAGGCTCTGGCCTCTTCTCTGATGGCAGCCACTGTCCCTGTACCTACCGTCCCCCCTCCAACTACCACTTCCCAGTCCCAGTCTCCTCAACCCCAACCCATCCCATGCACACAAGACATCAGACAAGAATGGCATAGTCAAACACAGGCACCACGCTGCAGGCCACAGGCAATCACACAAACACAAGACAGTTGCACACCAAGCAGCACACACACCTCGCTTATAGACATCTCCACAACATCCATCCACGCGTCCCCTGAGTCCTCTCCCACCGTGTCTGTCCCCCCCCTCCTAAAGGATACAAACGCAGGCACTCAGACACCCAACAGCCATCCACCTCACATCAGCACACTGCCCATGCACCTGCACCCAAATCCAGCAAACGTACACCTCAAACAAGCACTCCGTCAACTTCCACTCTCATCCTTCCCCCCTCATCCCGCCTCACCATCCCTAAGAAACTTTTCCTTGCCCAACTTGACGTCTTCCCTCCCCCTCCCGTCCTGCCCGTAGGAGAAGGGTCCCAACGGCCCAGCCCAGCACCTCAGCCAAACAGTCCACAGGGACAGTGAAGGCACCTCCTATTCATGGAGGCAAAACAGTGAAGGATCCCACTCCACCAGCCAGGAAGGGGAGGGATCCCACACCACCAGCCAGGAAGGGGAAGGATCCCACACTAACAGCCAGGAAGCAGAAGGATCCCACACCTCCTGACATGAAAGGGAAGCCGCCACCTCCTGCCATGAATGGGAAGAAGCCCTCACCTCCTGCCATGAAATGGAAGAAGCCTCACCTCCAGCTGGGACAAAGCACCCCTCGCCTCCAACAGAGGCTGCCCAGGAGACCCCTTCCTCTGCTGAGACACAGCAGCCCTCACCTCCTGCAGAGGCTGCCAGAGCACCAACACCAACATCTCCTGTGGCCACGGGGCCCTCATCCCCTCCTGGGACACAGCAGACCTCACCTCCTGCAGAGGCTGGCAGGGTACTAACACCACCACCACCACCAGTGGCCACAGGGTTCTCATCCCCTGCTGGAACACAGCAGCCCTCACATCCTACAGAGGCTGGCAGGGTACCAGCACCACCACCACCAGTGGCCATGGGGCCCTTATCCCCTGCTGAGACACAGCAGCCCTCACCTCCTGCAGAGGCTGCCCAGGAGGCACCTTCCACAGCTGAGACACAGCAGCCCTCACCTCCGGCATAGCGGCATGTAGACCACCCTCCAGGGACTGATGTACAAGGAGCCCCCTCAGAACCAGTGGGCACGTTCCCCACCTGAGAGACTGTGATCTTGCACTTCCCAGCAAAGACTAATGGGCACGGAGCCCCCTCCAGAACCAGTGGGCAAGTTCCCCACCTGAGAGACTGTGACCTTGCACTCCCCAGCAAAGGCTAATGGGCATGGAGCCCCCTCCATAACCAGTAGGCAAGTTCCCGACTTCAGCTGAGGTGCCCTCCACCCACCTTCCCCATGAGGTGCCTGGCCATTTCCATCATGATGCCTCTGCACAGTGTAGTGCGGATGTTGTCAGGAGTCGAGTTGGGACTTGGATTGTGGCCATGTGGGCCCTTTGGACTGGGCATTGGCCCTTTGTGGACAATTGTACATATCTCTTGTTTATCCACTTTGTTCATTTTTTGCTGTTCCCATACAGTACATTCTCCGTACTGCCTTACTGTTGTCCTTGCATTATTATGCCGTGAGTCATGTGCCATTGTTTTTCCTCTGCAACTGGTTGTGTGTATGGTGTGTGTGTGAATAGTGTGTGTTGGGCGTGTGTGTGTCACTCTACTTTTCCTCCCTCCCTCCCTTGTGTGTTAGGCAGCTGTACTCACCATCGTCGTCTTCGTCGGTGTTGGTGTTCTAGGTGGAGCATGGCATAGAAGAGCATCGGGAAGACTTGCAGTTCCAGTTCAATGGCGGCGTTGGTCTTCTCTGTGTCTCTGGTGGTGAGTCTTTGGTCTCCTGTGTTCTGTTTCCGCCAGGGTTTTGATGGCGTTGGTACCACCCCAGAAATCATGGTGGTTTCCTGTGTCATTATATGGTGGGCGGTCCCTTGTCTTCCGGCTGGCTGTTGATGGCTACCACCGCGGTGCATGGTGTTAACCCCTGGCGGTTGGTGTGGTACATTGGCTGGCTATGGGAGATATCACCGCCATGCTCTTAATTTGGCGGTAATTACCACCAGCCTGTTGGCGGTATCATCAGCACTTTAACACTCACCGGCAATGTCATGATGACCACTTTAATCTTTTCAGGAAACTTCTTGTGCATTGAAAATCAATGGACCGCCTGCTGAAATCGACGCGAAGCCTGCACTGAGACCGAGAAACAGCCGCATAGCCAACCGGAATGATGCAGCCTGACTTCCCGAGTGGAAATTAGACACGGCGCCTGCCTTGTTATGAAAAATTTGATGCTTCGCCTACCGGATCGACGCAGTGCCCGTGCCTTCTTCCAGCACATCAAGGATTTTCCCCGCATCCTCCCTGGGCATATCCCCGCATTGCAGTGAGGAACCAAGACTGCACGCCGAAAAACGATGAAAGCCCCTTGCAGAGTGGAAAGAAATTACGCATCCTCTGTGTCGCACCAGAAAATCCAATGCACACCTTATTTTTCCACACATCTCCTCTGTGGTCTCTGCGCATCATTATTTTTGATGCATACCAGGTACTGTGTGTAACAAAGAGACAACTGTTTATTTCCAAGGATTAAGATTCTTTTAAACCTTTGAAAAGTAACATTTCAACTTGTGCTTATTGGATCTTTGTCGTTTTGACCTTATTTTATTCAGATAAATATTATCTATTTATCTAAACCTGTGTGGTGTATTTGTTTGGTGTTTTCACTGTGTTACTGTATGATTTATTGCACAGATACTTTACACATCACCTTCTAAGTTAAGCCTGACTGCTCTGTGCCAAGCTACCAGAGGCTGGGCCGAGGATAATTTGAATTGTGTGACTTAACCTGACTGGGATTGTGGTCCCTACTTGGTTAAGGGTGTATACCTCTGCCAACTAGAGAGACCCCATTTCTAACAAATAGTATTAAAAGGAGGCCCGGATGTGGTGCTGGTTAACTTCTACAATAATGCATTTGACAATTTGCGTAGTAAGGTAGTTCAGGCCTTGGATTCAGGCCTGAAAACCTTCCTACGTTCTATTCGCTTCAACTTTGTGCTGATATGGGTTGGTGATTTTAACATACGCAATGTCCTCTCTCTGCAAGAGAAATATGTGGCTACTCTAATTTGGTTGAGGACAGCATTATGCGCTTTTGCCATGATGATTATGGGAATGCCCTAAATATGGATATGATTAAATATGATCTTATTATGCTGGATTGTAAGACAGGCCCTAATGAAGAGCTGATTCCAACCTTTAGTGGTGGAGGGGTTAACTCTGTAATTGGCCACATTTTAATTTCCTCCTCCGACTGTGGTTTGGTGGGTATTCCTAATGTTATTACTACTGCTATTAGTGATCATAACCCCATTATACTATCCCTGCGTTTTAGGTTTAATCGTAGTGGGCATTAGCCATAACTGGAAATATTGCTCCTGTAGATCTGATGTGGTAAGGATCGAATGGTCAGGAGTTAAACACAACAGTATCTCACGGGAAGTAATAATTCAAAATAAGCAAGAGGTTACCCTTTGTTTAGAGGAGAAAGTGAATCATGCAGAATTGCTTCCTAGTTTCACTCGGCTTCTGGGATGTATGAGCACCTTGTTTACAAGAGCCCCGAGAACCATCAATATTGGTAATTGCGGTAGGTCCGATCATTCATGTACGCAGTCCACTCAGTTATTGAAAAAGGCACTGTATAGTTCACTAAGAAACCCTGTGATTAGTAGGAGGCCCTGTGAATCCTATAAAGAAGCTTTGGCAGCCAGAAAGCAGTTCTTACAGGAGAAGGCCTGGGACAAATTAAACAGGCAGCTGATCTGAAGGATGCAAAGTTATTCTCAGACACAATAAATGCCCCTTTTGTAAAAGCACAATGAACTCCCAGAATTTACTGTTTGTATCCTGTGAATCATGGGTTTTGCATTTTTTAGATATTTTTAAGCAGAAGTTGAGTAGCCAAGCGAATGGTGGCATCTTGCCTAAGGAGGCCACCCCTTTAGATATTACCATTGGCGAAGTATTCGCTGACCTGCAGGCTAGTGCTACTGGTCGGGCCCCTGGCCCAGGCAGAGTACCTGTGGATACTTTTAAAGCGGCCAAGGATTCTTGGGGCCCGTCCTAGTTAGGATTTTTATTGCTGCGGCTGATTATGAGATCCCTCCTTTGTGGGCAGTATCAATAATAATAATACCAATTTTTAAAAAGGTGATAAGTCTGACCCAAAATGTTACCGGCCTATTTCACTTTTAGACTCTTTGGTTAAACTGATCAGTAGAATCCTTCTAGGTAGACTTGAAGAGAGGACGGAGAGTATTGCTGTACTTTCATATGCACAATTTGGCTTTAGGAAGAGTCTTGGTACGGTAGAGCAATGTTTACATTTGGACTTGTTAATAGGGAAGTACACAAAGGCCAAACCAGGATCCCTCTAGCTCTGCTTTGTGATTTGGTTGACCAATCCATTTTGTGGTTAACTCTAATTTCTCTTGACGCGCCTAGGGAGATCATTTGTTTTTTGTCAGGCTTATATGAGAATCTGTCGTCCAAAGTGTTGTTGTAGTTTAGCAACGATTAGATTAAGCATTAGCAGAAGACATCTTGTATTTAGTAACTATTGGGAACATTTCGCGGAATCCATTTTGTATTCATGGCAGCCATTTTCTCTGCCACATGCTGCCATGTGCTCACCATGTGCTCTGTCCTACCTTTCTGTTAACTACTCTTGAAAATCTGCCTAGTGGCAAGTTATATTTTGCATCTCCCACTTTCGCACATGCTCAGTAAGGTCTGCAGCTGTTAGTCCTTGAAAACTGTCAGCTCCTCCTACCTGTCGACTGTGCATTTCCACATGACCTTACATGTATGCAAGTCTTGCTTCTATAATTGTACCACCTCCTTTTAGCCCCTGCGTGGGTATAAAAGGACCAAGCTCTCTCAGTTCAGTGTGCTACTTCAAACATTACCGAAGGGTGCTGTTTGAACTGTAGTACCACCTCATGAGGTTAATAAACTGTCTTTTATTTCCGTTTCTGTGCCAACTTCTTCCTATGTGGTCTGAGGACTTTGTGCAGAGAAGGGTGAACCCCTTGCACTAGTAGGCCTTGCTGAGGCTTACTTCAACAGTGTGATTCGGCCCTCTAGGTGAATGCACATCAGCTTTTTTTTGGTGGGGAGAGGTTTTAGACAGTGCTGTGTATTGGCCCCTCTCTTGTTCTCTGCAGGCTGTGTCCGCTGATGCTCAAGTGCTGTGGGCCGTTCCATCCCAGTATTGTTATATGATGATGATGCAGTACTTTTATCTAGGATTCCAATAGGCCTGCAGAAGCTGATAAATGTATTTGGTGAGCTTATGATGTTAAGGAAAATGGTGAATATTACGTCCAAAACCTTTACAATGATGTGTGGTATTAAATATAAAAAAGAGTAAATCTTTTTTATTGGCAATTCACCCATTGTAGAGGTTGATTATTTTTTTTAGGAGTTTTATTTACTAGCAATGGCTTGTGGGGACAACTATGGGTGTTAAAAACTAAATTAAAGTTGAGCAGGTGCTGCAACGG